>NW_021939718.1:8636145-8728085 GCF_001715985.3 Manacus vitellinus | reverse complement strand
GGCCCCCGGTTACCCCACCTTCCTGCCCGAGCAGCTTCCACCCAGCACGCTCCAGTACCAAGGTGAGTGCCCGCAGTGCTGGGGCAGCCAGTGTGCCCGCTTTGGTGCTGGCCACGGCGGTGCTCATTCCTCCCTGTCTGCCCCTAGAGCTGATGCCATCCGGGAGCTGCTTGCCTGAGGAGACCAAGCCCAAGAGGGGACGCCGGTCGTGGCCTAGGAAAAGGACGGCCACACACACCTGTGACTATGCGGGCTGCGGCAAAACCTACACCAAGAGCTCTCATCTCAAGGCTCATCTAAGAACCCATACAGGTCAGTTCCAGTGTCCCGGCCTGAGGGGCATGGGATGAGTCTTTCAGACAGTGAAAACGTGTGAGCACAGGAGGAGGGCTAAAAGCAGCAAGACGTACCCTTTCTCTGCTGGGTTTCCGGGCTTTTTTGTTTTTAATTCCCCTCTTGGTTATTTGAAGTCTTGTGGAGCCTTTGCTTATTGGCTTGACATTTTGCTTAATGGTTTAGTGACTCAGGGAGCAGATGGGTTTCTTGCCAAGGCACAGTTTGTTACTTCTCTCTTGCTGTGTGGAGAGCTAATTAGCAGGTAATTGGAAGTCAGGTAGGATTCGTTGTGCTAGATGGTGTTGGCCCACTTCTGAGAAGGAAGCAGACCTCTCTCAAAGATACTTCTTGCTTTGCTTGTGGGTAAGTGCTGTGCAGTCTTGTAGGGGAGAGGTTTGTGCACCTCTGCTGCTTCCTTTTTGGGGAAACCGTGATGGGGCCCATTGAGAGCGGGGCTTTCAGCTGAGCTGCAGCACAGATGGGGTGCCTCGCCTACCTGTGGGAGGACATCTTTTCCTGAAACAGCACCAAAGAGGCAGTTTAACTGTGGATAGTCGGCAGCTGGAATTGGGATAAAACCTGCTGAATTGTGTATCTGAGCCTGGTTTCAAACTCTAGCCTTGTAGCTAAGTGTGTGGTGTTGCAGTAACTGAGCTTGTGAAAGCAGGTACAGCCAGTGTGGGCATTCCATAACAGTGATTAAATTACCTGGGAATTTGCATGATTTAAATCCCTGGATTGTGAACTCGATTCAAAACTTTCTCCTGAGGAGGAGATAGGATAGGGAAAAACAAATACTGGTGCTGTGGTAGTTAGGCTGCATTTTCAGCTAATGGCAGTGGGGGAAAAACAATCAGTCAAGTGAATGGTGAACATCTGCCCCAAGCCAGTCAGCACTGTCTCCAGTGTGCGTGGGACAGGGACTTTGTAATTGTGAGGGAAGCTCATCCTGCCATGAACAGTGGTTTTGTTATGGTGAAGACACTAGTAAGATTGAGTCCTTAATCAGGCTGAGCTAATGAAAATAGTTTCTGGCTGTTTTTTTCCTTCTTGAGACCTACAATTACCTAAATACGTTGTTCTGCTGAGCTATTTGTGGTTGCTATGTAAAATTGCCAACAAAAATACGCACTTGCGTTCTCTGAAGCCTTGTACGGAAGAGGATGGGAATGAACATTTTAGTGAAGATTTAAGTGACACCAAAATTGTATAGTGCCTATACATCTCAAAAAGACAATCTTGCTCTGTTATTCCTTGTAGTTTGTTTGTAACTGCTTCAAGAAGTCCATTGCATTTGACTGCCCCTTTTTTTTTTTTTTAAGCAGGACAGTATTCTAGTGCTGCTTGAGAGAAAGGTGCTAGAACTGGTAGCCACATAAAAAACCCAAAAAACCAAAAAACCCCACCCCAAAACAACAAACCTCCTAACTGATGTGTTTTATTGCCTGGGTTTTTTTAAAAGGTGAGAAGCCTTATCACTGTGACTGGGAAGGCTGTGGATGGAAGTTTGCCCGATCCGATGAACTTACTCGTCACTACAGAAAACACACAGGCCACCGCCCTTTTCAGTGCCAGCGGTGTGACAGAGCATTTTCCAGGTCAGACCACCTTGCCTTACACATGAAGAGGCACTTCTAGTTGGAAGCAGTGGACCTTTTCCCTAAAGATTCAGTATTTACAGCACAAGGACTGTACTGTCTTCCGCAAGATGGGGAGAAACACAGTTTAAGCACTACAGATAAATCGAGGTGAAGTCTTCCAAAGAGTGGAAAAGAGGGATAACTGCATATGGACGTTGCAACTTTCTTTTTTTATAGTTATACACTTAAAAGTAAGAGAACCAAAAAAAAAAAAAAGTTGGGGTCAATGACTGGATCTTCTCTCATTCCAATCTGTAAATCCAACTTGAATTATTTCCGGACTACAAAATGCCAAGGAGTGACTGGAAGTCACGGATATCAGGGTTAAACAGGCTGTGTGTAGTTTGGAGGGTGGGGATATTACACAGGGAAATGACATTCCCTTAATTTTCTTTCAATGCAATATTAGATGTAAATGTCATCTTGTACTTTCTTTTCTTTTTCTTCTTCTAAAAGCCATCACAATGTTAAAAGAGGAGGAAAAATTCAGGTACAAAATTATATTTTAAAAGCCTATTTCATGGTGCTTAGTGACTGTTGGTTCTAGAGGTACCAAAACCAGGAAGCCAAAGTTCTCAAACTGCTGCATATCTGACAAGGAAATATTTTTTGTCTTCCGATTGCCAATTATGACCTAAATCAGGTGAATAAACCTGGTTTATCTTTTTTTACTAAGAAAATAACTTTATGCAGACAGTCTGTAATGCACTGTGGTTTCGATGTGCAATAGTTTGTACAATGGTTTATTCCCAAATATGCCTTAAGCAGAACAAATGTTTTCTATATAGTTCTTTACATAATAAATATGTAATATAAATTTAAGCAAACTTCTATTTTGTATATTTGTAAACCACAAAGTAATAACAAAATTTTGTTGGAATTTGTATTTTGCATATTCAAGGTGAAAATAAGTTTTAAATAAACCTATAATATTTTATCTGAATAGTTGCCCTAGTTTTCTTCTATGCATGGACAAGGCCAAAGAAAGTTTATTAAGTATTTGTTAGTGGTTGAGTTTACCAAGGCAAGGAGGGGGTGGCAGCAAAGGCTTGTAGTCTCAAGACTCTGAAAGATAGGATTGTGTAAGTGCAGTGCTGATGTCACATGTCTTTTTAGGGAAAAAGGTGTAAGGAAGATTTTTTGCTCTGAATATCAAATTGCCACTTATCTCACCTGCATGATGAAACTGTAGTTTTACTGTTTTTTAAGTAACTCAGTCTGAATTACTTGTTAGAGGAAACACTTCTGCTGAGGACATGGAGACTTTGTGTGTTCGAAAGATAACAAATTCTAGAAATTTTTTTTTTTGTAACTGGCTTTTCAGCATGAAAACGTTCTGGCTTCTTTTTCTTGGATTTCTTAGATAAGATGGTGTAACCACTTTAGTGTGAGTGAAGGAGAATTAATGTTGCAAAGAATGAACTTGGCTTGAAGAATAAAGAGCGTGTGCATGAAACACCATTTAGCAATAATCTACACAGGGAGTTCCTTGTGAAACCTGCTCTGTCCTGGGAATTCGACAATATATGAAAAGCCAAAATTCCCGTAGGAATGCACACGTAGCTGGGGAAGGGTGACTGTGCAGAGGCTGCATACTGTAGCTCTACACTGAGGACATGTTGCTGCGAGGTCCCCGGAGTGCTTCCATACTTTCAGCCGCATGTGCTCCGCCACAGTCCAGCATCGTGAGCTTGCTGCATGCTTCAGGTCCTCACCAGCCCTGTGGTACCTGTCCTTAGGGAATTCACTGTTCTAGCTGCTTTTACAAATCTGTAGCAATGCTGCACGAACAGGACCTGTTTTTCTCACTGCTTTTTGTTAAGAGAAGAAATGGTTCCTCTTCAACTAGTTTAAAATGCCAGTCAGCTAGGAATTTGGATGCATATGTCCAATAAAGCTGAGCATGGAAAAAAATACAATTGCAGGCAAGAGGCATTTTTGCAGTCATTAAAACAAGAGTGGCAATATTGAATTTTTGTTTCCGAATGTGCCTTTGGAATGCTATTAAAGTTCACATTTTGATGTGTTGTTTGTGTGGTTGTTGGTGCCATTTCTTTCTAAGTCTGTATAAGTAATATAACAATGCAGAAAGTATTTCTCACCCCTTATCACCAAGGCATACTTTGCTCAACTCAAAGCTATCTTTGTTGGTTTGGTTTATAGGTAACACGGGAGCAGGGAATGTCTTGTTTGGTTTGCAAATAGCAAGTATTTAAAGCTAAATTAAAGTTATGAGTCATCTTTTATCTGAAGCTTTTTCCATGTGAAAACTTTTTACAATTAAACCAGTCTCTCTTTTTTTTTTTTTACCTGTTCTGTTGCTCTGCCTGTGAATTCTGGAGGAGAGATCCACGGTCGGCATTGAAGCTGGCATGTGCTGTGAGGGCCTGAATTGTGCGGTCCCATCTCAATAGCTTGGTAGCTGCAGGATAACCTTTACAGCTGCCATGCAGAACGTCTCATATATGTGTGCGAAGTCTGTGTCCTAACACTTCTGTAAGTACTGAAATCTGAAGATTTCATGTGAAAAACTGGTTTCTGTTGCTTTTTAAGTGTTATGTCATTATGTACCGTGAAGAATTTTGTAAGACACTCTAGCATGTAGGATCACACTGTCTGCTTCAGCCAGCTTCAGTTTTTGCTTGATGTTTTTATGGACCCTAGGTTTGTAGTTGCATGAACAATTGAACTGAAACAGGGCATTGTTCCCTTCTCCTATTCAGTTTTTTTTAATTCCCTTTTTTTGTCTTGATACTAACCAAGCTGTCCTCACGTGTGACTTTCCAGACTGACATGGACACGACTGTAGCTTTGCATTTAAAAGGAAATGTTGCTGTTCCTTTAACCATTTCTAAAATGCTACTCCTATACTTTTTTGGGACAGGAGCCAACAGCTCAATTTTTGCCATACAGCATGCAACCTATGAAAGGCAGTCCTTATTCTTAAGGCAGTCTGTTAAGGCTCACTGAAATGAGCAGTTGCACCAGTTGTGCTCTGATAAGTAGAGCTACGAACAGAAGATTACATTTGCCACCTGTTTCATTGTGTCTAGCATTCTGGAGTTGCACTTAGGTGCAGGATTGTACATGATGCAGTGGAACAACATGTATCAAAACATGTATCTCACAAAACATACGTAAAACACCGAGCAATCTTGTAAGTGTGTCTTGAAAAATAAGATTTTTTTTTTTAGCATTACTGAAGCTGTATTTATGTGCCACTTTGGTCAGGCTAGAGTATCTAAAATCAGGGTTTGAGATTATTAGGGTTGGCCTCTCTGACATGGGATGAGAAACTCTACAGCTGCCCCAGAGCACTATTTTAGCTACTGAAGGGAAAAGCTCTTGTGGCAGAGAGCGATCTCTGCAGTCAAACTACAGCCGTCCTTAATCCTACTCACCCCTAGCCCAAATCTCTCTGGAGCACACTTAGCGTGTGGAGATGGAGCTGTTCAAAACAGGATGGCACATGTCTGCCTGTAGAGTGCCAAGTATTCAAAAGTAGCATCAGAATAAAAATCTTCTGAGAGCCTCAGCACTTCTGTGCACTTGTCAGCTGCACACCATGGCCTGGAATTTTGCAGGAGTTAGAGTTGCTCTGACTGTGACCCAGCACAAACGCCTTCGGCCGTCCTCTGTCACATGAAGGGGTGCTTGCAAGAGAGTTCTCTTCCTGTTGTAGTTACCAGATCCTGCTATGGCTGAACTTGACTGTGAATCTCACAGGGATTTATATTAAGCTGATATGAATCAGTGAATTTCATTCTCCTTCTCTTTAATAAGGGGAGATCAGAATCTCCTGCGGTTAATCACCCTGACTGCCAACGGTTCAACAGAATTATTTTACACAGGTTTCCTATGGGAGTGTGCTGGATGTTGGAGCTATCCTGCTTGCACTGAAGTACCTGCCAAACACTTTTAACTGCGTTTGAGTGCAAGAATTTCAAATTAACCCAGGTTATAAGCTGTGTTTGTCCCTGGGCTTTTCTCCCCTGAGTGCCATAAGGTTGTGTGCTCCAAGGCAGTAGGAGAATAGGAGTGGGTTGCAAATAATGATGGATAGAGCAATAATTACACCATAGGACTCTGGCAAGGATCTGGATGTGGTAGAAGTGCCAGTTGGAGGAAGTAAGCCCAAGGTATGGTGATCAAAACTCATGTGGAGAGGAAGAGAAAAACCACCAGCACCACCATGGGTTGACTCATGTTTGCCAGGAGAGCTCCCCAGGTTGATTATCTGTGTGTAGGCTTGATGGATATACCTCTGGAGACCTGGGAGATGAGTATGTACTTAAGACAGCAGAAGGCCCATTATTCACCAAAATCTGATTGAGGTCACATTGGCTTGGAGCCACAGGGTAACACACCCACATTCCCCTGTCTGCCATGCACCTGGATGACTCACATTCCATCTGCCCTTCGCTCTCACTGTGACTTACCAGGGAACATTTTCATTACTGCTGAGGGCATTACCACCAAGGGCAGAGGTTGTCTCTGTGGCATGGAAGTGGGCGGTGGTGGTGTTCCTGCAGCCTTGTTCTCCACCCTGGATGCATATGGGTATCTGTTAGTATCTTTTTCACCTTTGGATGCATACCTGTGAGCCCTCAAGGCTGGAACCTTAATGGTGTGAAAGATGGGAGGGGAAAGAGTGGCTTGTGCTTTATTAATGCTTATTCTATATTTAAAGCATGGGTTCCCAGAGTTTTACAGACAACGAGTGGCCTTAGTAGCTACTCACAAGAGGCAACAAGTAGATGCACCTTTTCAGTCATATTTTCTGTACTCTTGGAGTTGTGGCTACTTTTTGTAACTGAGATGGTGATTTTCACATGGGCCTGGTTAGCTTGGGGTCAACCTCGTGACATGCTAATTAAAAATAATTCTTAGGGAACATGCTGAACTGCTTTCATTACGAAGCCTGGTGAACAGAAGGGTAATCTTGTGCTGCTATCACCTCAGCCATCTTGCTGCAACTCTGAAAAGTTTTGCATGGCTTTGCTTTGGGTACGGCGCACTTGTTTATCAAGTGCAAGCTAAGGCTTGCTTAAATCTTGCCATTCAAGTTCTCCACTGTTAACCTTTCAGGCTTTATTCCACAAAATAATCCAGCTTCCCTGCGTTGTTTGGTTGAAGGTCCTTAAAATTTAAAAATAGATATTCCGTGGTTATCCAGAAGTATTTACCCCATGCCATAGCAGTTAGGAATGACCTGATGGGCAACACCACACCATCAGCACGCAGGGGTTCATCTACTGGGAGCCTCCTCGATGGTGCTTAGTGTCCGTGCACGTCCCAGTGTGGATTCCTTCGTGGACAGCAGGAGTGGAGTGTTGAGTGTGATTTGTCACACCCCTGGAAAGAAGCTGGCTTGCAGTTGCCACGTGGAAAACCTGACTCCCCTGGCTTTTGACACTGAGTCCGTCATTCACTTCCTGCTGTATGGAAATACTGTGGAGAGGGCTTTTTTCACGTGTGAAAAGATTCTCAAGGTTCCAGAATAAGTTTGATTTGCACACCAGGCTTCTAGGAAGGTGCCATGGCATCCGTCACCATTATGTCCAAACCTGGGGTCTTCCAGCATGACGGGATCTCCTGGGGGCTTAGCGTTCATCATTGTTACGTCCTTCCTTTTTGATAAAAATTAATATTGTGTGTTAGTATGTTGATAAAGTACTAGGGGCAGCATTGATTGTGATTACTGAAGCATGTTGGAATTTACTTTCTAAGCTCTGGATGAGGTTTTTATTCTGTGTTTAGGCTCCAAACATACTGGTTCAATAATGCTATTGGCAACTCAAGGAGGCTACCCAAAGAGATGCATTTGTCTTTGCACTGGGATGTACAAGGTTTGGCTGGCTGTTCTCAGTTCCCACGTCACCCTGTTTCAGCAAGAGACTCCCCTGCCTGACAAGGGATGGCTGATTTTGTTGGCTGTGCAGCAGATAATTATTTGTGTTTCAAAATACAAGAATGCTTCGCAGTGGAAAGCAAAACATTTCACTGCTTTCAGCCTTCCTGCCTCTGCAGTAACTGTTCGTGCTTTCTCTGGCTTTAGAGAACATTATAATGCTTCTGTCATCTGTACAAGATGTTTGACTACCTTCCTTCTGTAAACACCTCCTAGCCAGTATTTGCTTTGACAAGGTTCCCGTGTTCACAATGTAAAACTCCCTGCCAAAGCTTCCCATGCAAAGAGACCAACTTGTTGTGGTTGGGGCAGCTCTGCAGGGGAGGAGCAGCGGAGCACAGGGCAGAGCAGTGGCCACTTTTGTCTGGCCACTGGCATTCTGACTCAGCCACTGGCCAGAAATGGGACTGTAGGGCACAAGTAGCCCTGTGATGGGCATCTCTGGGGTGATCTCACTTTGCTCTCCCTGGAAAACTCCTTTCCAAGCCGATGATTACAGGTTTGTTCAAGCTCAGAAGCTTGAGAAGCACAGATGCCTTCCCAACCTCTGTTTATTTTATGCTGTAACTCTACAGATCCCACTTACTTAATAAATATTTGATCCTCTTAGGTGCCTTCCTGAGCTTCTGGCTTCTGAGAGACCTTGTGGCAAGGAGTTCCATCGTTAATTATGAACTAGCCTGAAAATAGAGGTAGGGGAGAGGAGAAGAAAGTATTTCCTTTCTGTAGTTTCTGAGGCTGCTGCCTTCCAGATTCCTGCTGTTTCCTCTTCCCTACATACTGCAGAGAAGGGAAGGATCTAACCTCCCGCTTTAAATCAGCCTTTGTTTTGTTGTTTACTGCCAAAGGCTGGAAGGATTTGACTTTGGTTGTATTTTTTAATGAATTTGTGAAAGGAAAGTAAATATGAGCTTTTTACATATGGATGAGTTAATCTAGTCTACTGTACACTGGAAGAATGCCAGAAAAATGTAGCATAATATGGTATTTCATTCAATATTTAAGTGATGTTTTGGCTTACTGTTTTTTTTTTAATTTCCAAGACATCTGAGAAGCCCCTACCCATCAATGCTTTTTTGTTAAAGGATGGGTGTTTCTTCACATTTTATTCAAAAAAGAAAATAAAAATCTACTTTTCAGAATTTTCTTTGTTACGTCTTGCTAAGATTCATGAATACGCTCTTTGCTGAAATGTTTTCTGCCTCATGTGCCCAAACATCCATGTGGGCTGGAATAACTCATTATTTATTTGTACACCTTTATTACTAAGCCATTATTAGTAATTGTTGGTTTTGTGTATTTGCTACTGTTATGTTTACTGTTACATGGAAAGGGAAACTGACCACAGCCATGTCTATTAGTTCAAGTCTAACTCCAGATTTTTCTCTTTGATTACACTTTCAAAGCACTTTTTCTGCATGCCTTCCCGTGTTCTTGTGTCCTGAGTTTTGAAGACCAAGTGTCAAAAAAACCAGTGTCCTTTTGTACTGGGGTACTGAAATTCATTACAGGGGAGAGAAATCTCTTTCTAAGAAGTGATCAAGGTGTATCACAGCTGTCTGGGAATCCAACTGCTTCATTAACAAACCAAATTCTTCTGGTTACAGGTAAATCCCCTTGGTAAGATGAGGTTAGGGCTTATGCTGATTTGGGGCTATGCAAATGAACTGCATAAGCAAATCCAAACCATTATATAAATAGGCAGCACTTTGAAAAAGTTTAAGATCTAAATCTTCAGGGCCCATCACTGGAAGCTGTGCGTGAATGACACAAAGGAGGGGGGAAAGGAGGCACGGGGAGAGGGGTTATGGGAGAATACAGAGCAGAGGAACGATTTAAGCATTCGCCAAACCACTGTGTTAAGTTAGATGTTTTCTCTGACTGGCTTCTCCCAGTGTTTTATTTTGTGCTAAACATAAGGTGCCACAGTTTATATTTAATAACTCTGCCCAAGTCAGTAATTTAAATAAATACTGGCCGCTCATGAATGCATCCCACTAGGCAGCACAGAAGCACGAGACAGATATCTCTCCCTCTGCAGATGTGCACTGTATATAAAACTTGGTGCATGAATTTCCTACAGCCCAGGAAAGTCACTCTGCAGATTTTTCAGTCTTTCACTGCCTGTTGCTTTGCAACAGTAGCCTGTATGCCTAGTGGGAGCAAGGTGACAGCAGAAGGACAAACCTCCCAGGATGAATGCCTTGATGCTGCGCTGGTGCCATTGTCTCTCTTTTCCCAGGGAAGAATAACAGCCAGAACTCAGAGGCACACAGGGCTCTGGGTGCTCTCTGTCACTGCCTGCATGGCTCCTGAGACAGGGATGTGAAAACAGGAGAGAAGCTGATAGGAGGAAAATTTGCAGACAGCTGGAATGGCTCGTCAGTGCTAGACAGAGTAACAGACAGCTGCTCAGATTTCACCCCCCTTCATATACCCAGAGCTGTTCTGAGCTGCAACAGATGACAGTATTGTAGGTCTTCCTTCCTTCCTTTCTTCTCTCTTTTTCTCCTTCTCTCCCTTTCTCTCTCTCTCTCTTTGTCTCTCTCTCTCTCTCTTTCTCTTGCTTTCTCTCTTTCACAGAATCATTTATGTTGGAAAAGACCTCTGAGGTCATTGTATACAACCTTTCCCTCCCTTCCTCCCTCCCTCCGCCACACCGTGATTGCAATGACAGCATTTAACCTCAACAATTTAGTGCAAGGGAATTTGCAATTGTGCTGTGGAGCCAAGCTAATAGTTTTGTTTGGGAGATGGAGCTCTCAATTTACGGCTGGGTGCCATTCATGAAGATCCAGTCTTCGGAGTCCTGTGGTGGGAGTGAAATGACAAAACACTTTGCTGAACAGAGAAATTGAGATGAAAGGCTCAAAAACATGATAAGAGGAATCAGAAACCAAGTGACCAGGGAGCTCACTCAGCGGCTTGGCAAGTGCTCTTCATGTCTGCTGGATGCAATGAAAAAGCAAGTCACATATCACCATTCAAGTCTCTGTAGGGCTTCATCTTGTTTCCTTTATTATAATGAAAAAATGTATAACACGGTCAGGGTTTTCAACATGGGAGGTGTGTGAAAGCTCAGTTTTTTCTCCAAATTCAAATGACATAAAAGTTCATGAGGTTCCCAGCGATCCTCATTATTTAGTATGCACAAATATTGTTCTCAGGTGATGAGCAGCTGATGAGCAGCAGCAGGAAAGAGACACTGGAGAATGCAAATAAAGATGTGCCCACCTTGTGATTCTTGACAGAAGGCGAGAGTCCAAATGAACACTGGGTCCTGTATCAGAAATAGGTAGTGGTGAACTCTTCTTTCTTTAAAAGGAGGGAGTGAGTAGAGAACTGCAGACAGAGTTTTTTTGTTTGTTTGGGTTGGTTTGGGTTTGGGGTTATTTTCCCCCCTCATACTGTGTTGAAGATGTCTGGTTTTGCTCTGTGTTTTTATTTATTTATAGGCATTTCTGTGGTGCTCACCATCATAGTATCTGGGCAAATTTCTTGTGGCACGTAATTAAATCTATACAAAATACATATGTTCTTGGCAGGGAACGTTACACTGCTTTTGGAAGGGATTTGTGCCCTGCAACTAAACACTGCTTTTGCAAGGCTGTATCTTTCCATGTACATGTGAGTTAGGAAATACAGAGTCTTGTTAAGGCTTTGTGCCCACATACCCAGTGCTCTGGTGCACGGGGTTGTGGCACCTGACAGGGCCATGGGTGGGAAGTGGGCACTTCTGGCATGTTTGGACTTGACACGTGACTGGGGACCCTGAGGCTTCTGCTTCTGCCTTCTCCACTCATCCAGGCACCACCTGCAGGCACCACCACTAGCAGTGGGCTGAAAGGGTGCTAATGTACACACACCGACCCTAAATGGCAAAGTAAAAAGTCCCCTTGAGACTCTTTTTGAGAGGGTAGCTTGCTATTTTTGTTACATCTGCATGGCCAGGGCTCCTGGAAAGGACAGCACATCCCTTCACCCCAGGGATTGCAGGAGGAGAAGCAGCAAGTGCTGGGGAGAGGCTGGATCTTTCTGAGAAGCATGAGCTGGGACTAGTCACCTCCCCTCTGTGTGTGGCTTGTGTCACATCCTCTAAAGGAAAGTAACTGTATCCTGCACTTCTGTGGAGTATTTTGCAGGGAAATGTCCTTCAGGTATCTGATACTACAGTCATGGGTGCCCTGCAGAACTAATAGGAAGGACTGTGAGGACAAGGTGACAATGTGTCAGGACAGTTTAGCACTGGAAGTTGGAGAAAAGGTCTGCCAGTCACACCAGCCAGTTCTGTCTCAGCAGAAGCCTGACTTTGACAGGTCTCAGGCCAGCATACATGGCCTTCCACAGCACCAGGTGAGGGAAAACTCTTATAAAAGTTTCTTATAAAAACACAAACAGATCTGATCAGGCTGTGCACCAGCTACAGTGACGGTCCTGCAGATGTTCCCTGGCTTAGATAAGTGACAAGCAGAGTGATGCCTGGAATGGCAGTACCTGGGGAGCCATATTCATACTCAGATGAACAGAGGAGATGGTGTTTAAAAATAAGAGTTGATTCTTAGAGACTGCCTACCTTCGGCAGAGAAGTCATCTACCCACCCAAGACTGACAGACAACCTGCCACCGATACACCTCTTTGGCAGGAATTTTTAAGGTGTATGGTGCTCTGAGTGTTATGGCAGTGCCAACTGCAGCCAACATAAACACATAGGAGGAAATTAATTCCTCCCCTTTTTGAGAGCAGTTTGTTTCTCCCATTTCCAAAAAAACCCAAAAAAACAAAAACAAAAAACAGTGAAAAAGAAAAGAGAAAAGAAAAGAAAAGAAAAGAAAAGAAAAGAAAAGAAAAGAAAAGAAAAGAAAAGAAAAGAAAAGAAAAGAAAAGAAAAGAAAAGAAAAGAAAAGAAAAGAAAAGAAAAGAAAAGAAAAGAAAAGAAAAGAAAAGAAAAGAAAAGAAAAGAAAAGAAAAGAAAAGAAAAGAAAAGAGAAAAGAAAGAAAAGAAAACAAAAAAAGAAAAGAGAAAAGAAAGAAAAGAAAAGAAAAAAGAAAAGAAAAGAGAAAAGAAAGAAAAGAAAAGAAAAAAGAAAAGAAAAGAAAAAAGAAAAGAAAGAAAAGAAAAGAAAGAAAAAAGAAAAGAAAAGGAAAAAAGAAAAGAAAAAAGAAAAGAAGTTATAGCTGCACTGCTTTAGTGCATCTTGTAAAGAGCCCTGGATCCTCAGAGGTGGAACTAACCAACTGCCCTCACACCTGCACATACCTCATTGCATCCTCAGTCACTTGTGAAAACCTTTGGCTGTGTTCCTCATTGCACTCTGTTAATGGCCGGCACATATGTAACAGAGGGTTTGTTCATCACCTCTCAGGTACTACTCACATGTTTTATTACTTGGCTGAATCAGGCCCTACTGAGACACAGTTGTCCCTCATTTCTAAAGGCCACATGAGCAGAATTTGGCTTGTCTGAATCTCCAGCAACAAATAAGGAAGGGTTATTGTTTTTCTCCTAGGTGGGAAAAACCTGTATGCTGATTTTCAGGAGTGAATAACCATAGTCCTGACTGAATCCTGAGAATAATCATGTTTTGAGATGTTTGAGTTGTTGGGCTATGTCTAGTTGGGGTTTTTTTCTTTCCTTTTAATGCTAGTGTTTTATATAAGGAAACAAGGTGAGGTATTGCTGCTGGAGCATAAAGGAAGGCATTAACATGAGGTACCACTCGATGGTGGGTTTGGAGACTGGATGAGAAAGCCTTTTGCCAAGCAACATTCAGCATCAGTGAACATTCACATCTGTCTAGCTGAGGAATAGTGAGATATTCCAGAAGGTTTTAAGTGGGTTTTAGAGCGGGTGCAGACTATACGCTTAGGATCTCCGGCCGCTGACAGGGGAAGGCGGTGCGATCAGAGCGCACATTGAGCTTGCCGAGAAGCACCAGTGGCAGCAGTGGCAGCAGATGGTCCTGTCGAGCCGTGAATAATTGTTTTCTAGTGCCACCATGAGGACTGCCTGCTCCACCGGGCGGGATGGTCCTAATTAACAGCCGGGAGACACCTCAGAGCCGGTGCTGGAGTCCGGGGAGTCTCCCCGGTGCGCACAGAAGCAGAACCCCGAGGGATGGAGATCTTCCTGGTGGGCACAGCCGCAGGCCCGGAGAGACAGGGATCTCTCCGGTTTGTCCTGGGCTTTCCTTGTGGGATGGGAGCCCGTGTCCGTGCCAAAGTGTCCAGGGAATTTTGGCACCTGTCCCTCTGCCAGGGCAGGCGCCATTAGCCCCACTGGCCATTGCTTATTCATCTGATGAAGTGGAGGGTAAACTTCGCCAGGAGTTTAGGCTGGCAGCACCAGTTTAAAGTAAATAAATTGATCCATGGAGTGGCTGCATGGAAACGCTGGTGCTGAAGCTGTTCTCAGAGCAATCCCAGCTCAGCTATGATTTTCTGCTTTGAAAACCTAGGGAAGCAGCTCAGCAGAGCAACAGCATACCCACATAAGCCAGTGCCATGCCATAGCTCTTGTCTTTCAGCTATGTGCTTCACTGATGCATCAAAACAGTGGTTCTGCAAGGATGTACATAATGTACTGCAGTCCTCCATAAGCATGTATCCAGGTTGGTTTGTTTGTTTGTTGGTGTCATATTTAAACATCACTGAGAAGATGAAATAAAAGCTGTATATTTCATCTTACTGGCCATCAAAGCTGGCCAAAACAAGTGACAGGCTGACAGTCAGGTGGGCATATCTGGTGTATCTAAGTACGCCCAATGATGTTTTGGGAGGAAGGGTGCAGTAAGTTAAAAACAGGTTAAGGCACTACTTTGGGACTCCTGAGACCTGGCGCCAGTTCCCAGCTCTACCACAGACTCCCAGTGTGTGGAGGCAAGCTATTTCCCTCCTAAAACACTTTCATAGTCAGAGAAGGCAAAATCCTACTTCATGTGAGTTTTGCCTTTGACTTGATGGAGCCAGCTCCCACCCACGCATTTCAGAGCTCAAAAATTAAATACAGGCTTAAGCACCTTGCTGAAACAGTGCCAGAACTTTCCTTGCATTTCAGCTTCCTACACCTAGAAGAGGAACAAAGATCACTTCCCTATTCCCACTCACTTTGCATGCTTTGGCTGCAGACTGTTTAGTACTGAGTGTAGTTACCCGGACTGTGCTTAAGCACTGGCCTGTTCCCCTGATAAACTACAGCTTGAGTGAGAACCAGACTTGTTGGAGGCCTCATGTTTGGCTGTCTTTGTTTGTACTCGGATGCTGTCATACCTTAGAAAGAGACTTTCTCCACTGCCAGCAGATAACTGGGAATTAATAATTCACAGCCTGTGTTACTGGAGAAAAATCAGGGTTTCTGCTTAGGCAGATGGTGAGGTTTCTCATGAGGGTCTCCCATACTTGTAATGCCTTCTCATTTTTTTCCATGGAATGGTCTGTTGTGACAATGCACAGCTAAGTTTATATAACTGGCACCTTCCAGCGCTCCCCTAAACAGGATATTCCTGTTGGCAAAGGGCTTGTGCATTTGCCTAAACCAACAGTTGTAAGTTTCAGCAGCCCTTGACAGGTACAAACAAGGAACCGCAGTGATAGCTGAGGGCAGGAGGGATTACTGTGCTTAACAGGGAATAGACTTTGGCATTTACATGCATATCGCGGATACACTCTACAAGGTAAACAAATGTGGCATAAAAGCATATTTGGCTATTCAAATGGTCTGATTGTTCCTATTATGATGATGTCTCCCAGCATGTATTTATTAGCACGCTAATTGACTTTTGCATGAATCAGGAAGAAAACTTTTCGCTATCTTTTTCTGGGATGGTTTCTGATGGCATTTTCTTTAAAGTTTATTTATTTATTTCTGGGAGACTGTTTGAAATTAAAATAGAGCCCAGCTCCTGCTGGCACTCCAGGCTGCCCTGGGCCAGGGCTGACATTTGTCAGGGCAGAGGCTGCTGTGAGAAGCTCAGGGTTGAAGTTAGGCATCTGCAGGTCACTCCTCCGGGTCCAGGCCCTCCTCCTGCCCGGACAGTGGATGCACCAGGGCTCTGCCGGGCACACAGCAACCTGAATATGCAAACCAGTTACCAGAGACAGCCTCGGTGAGACCCGGGTTATTTAAGCCTCAGGTGCATATGCACGGCTCCAGCCTGACGGTCACAGACAATGAGCACAACCGAGGCCCTCCAGGACATTTAACAAACTACTCACCCTCTGAACCAGGTTTTTGATTTTAGGGCATTAAATGTGTCGAGCAGTTTGTTTAGCTCTTCTGAAGAGGAAGTTAAAAAGTCCACGGGAGAAACAGAAAGCAAACAGGGCATTCAATTCAGCAGCCCTCCATGCTGGGGATGTGCATTGGAACAGCAAACAAAATTTTTAGACATCTGTCTGATAAAACGATTATTAATGCTTCTGTAGTTATGAGGATAAATTTGTTCTGGTCATACAGCAGCAGTTGGCAAACTGAATCATAACCAGCAAGATAAACACTTGTGGCAAAGTAACCTTTGTCCCCACATTCGAGCTAAGTGGGTAAAGTGAATCTAATCAGTCATTTATTTTACCCTTATTGCATCTACAAAATTTCTGGGCACAAAATTTCCCCATGTGCTGGCTGTTTTATGTGGTTTGAGGATTATCTTCATGGGGAAAGTCAGAAAGGTAGATGATGTGCAAAGGTTCAAAAAGCCCAGCGTTTGTTGGCTGTTGGGGTCACAGAGATGCCAGGGCCAGGCTGCTTCTCCTGCATAGCTGCTGTGTCCTGTCAGGGACCACAGCAGAGTGGCACAGGAGGGAAAACAATGAACAGCCCTCCCCCTGCACCACAGGTCACTGCTGAACTGCCTGGTGGAGGTACACAGCTTGGAATTCCATCAGCCGGTGCTCAGGCAGTTCCCTTCCCCCCATAGATGACAACATTTTACAAGTAATCACGCCAGCAAAGCCTGGCAGTTCACAGCCACCCCACAATGAATGAATGTCGGAGGCACATGGACTGAAAGCTGTCCCTCAGACAGTGCTTGGTGGGGAGTGTCAAACTCCTGTTTCAGACCCAGTGTGCTCTGAGGAGCATGCAAAAAAATTCAGCCCCGGTTCCTAGGACTTGGGGGAGTGGCGATAGCTTACTCTTTGGAAATAGACCAGAGGTCTTGCAGCCTCTGGAGGCATAACCCGTCTTTATCCATAATCACGGGTGCTTTTTAGGTGCGGTGGGAGCCTTAAAACCCAGGCTGTGCTCTGGGCTGAAGCAGTGCCAGAGGTACAGCAGTGCTGCCAGCCCCAGTAGGGACAAAGCAGGGTCCCCAAAGTGGTCCTCTGATGCCTTCTCATGTCACTGCAGTCAGCCCAGCTTTAAAACGTGCAGTACATGGCATTTTTGGAAGTGCAGCCCCGACTGTTTCAGTATGCATGGTCAGTGGGGCCTTGATTTTGTCTGGGCTTGAAGGCCCAACCATCATATAAATAACCACCAAACATTTCAAAGCCTTTGAAAACATTTCATGTAATTTAACATTTTAATGCTAGGAATGGGCTAGGGTTTAGGTGTGGTGGTTTCACATATTTTTGGAACCTGTTTATTCATCTTTTATTAAGACTTTGAGAAGGCAATTTGGAATACCTCAGTGACTCCAGTGATGCTGTAATTTCTGCCTCTTTGTTTTCTGAATATGACTAAGTTAAATTCCTGTCTCTATCTCAAGCTGCTTCCTGGAGAAACATTTAGAGGCCAGCATCATAAGGCTTTGGTTTTGTTTGTTTTCAGATCAATGACTGAGGTGGTGAGCAAAGATGTGGAAACCTGTTTTGTGTCTGGCATTATCTTAGACTTACCCTAACAACCTATCTTCCAGATAAATTTTGTATATTGCCTTCTTTTAAAAAAAGATGGCAAGTGAATAATTGTTAGTAAAGTGTATTCTCTCCTTGCAATGCTTGCTGTCCTCTCATAAACTGACATCCTTTAGCAATGGATAATTAACAGGGGAAACATCACTTCAACCAACAAACTTTCAGCCCACATCTCATCACAAGGACAGGGTTTGGGGGGGGGGGGTTTTGCCCCATCTGCAGCACCCTGAAGCACTTTAGCATTGAGATACTTGGGCTTTTTTTCCCTGCCCTGCTGCTTCTTCCAAAACAAAATGCAAGTAACCTCAGCCCAGCTTTATTTGGCATTTCAGCATCCACAGAACCATGTGCTTTGAAGGGATGTTGCTGTCAGACCATGTCTGTGACCAGCTGTTGGTAACATGGACCAGTATACACAGCAGGAGGCTTGTTAGTAAAGGAGTAACTTCATGTTCTGTGCAACTCAGGAAAAGTTTTAAAGAAAATTCTGTGCACATGAAGAAACATGAATTCAGGTCTGGAAAGGTCTTCCTCTACTAAGTGATGTTTCTGCAAATATTAGCATGGAACATGAGTATCCAGACATTCATCAACCATGGAGGCCATGCCCCTGCCCACATCAGAGATCTGGTCCTTTTTGTGGCCTCCCAAAGCATTACAGTCACAAACCACCACACAGAGATTTAAAGAGCTTTAGCTATTCTGTGCCTCATTGTTTTACAGTAAGTTATCCCAGGTCAGCTGGGATGCAGTCCCTCCTGCCATACACAGCACAGCCTGGTTTTCATATGGCAGATGGCCTTTAAGTGTCACCAAGGATTTTGTTTCTCAACAAAATACCAGACACAGGGTATTACCAACTCACAGAAACTTTTTGCTTTTCATCCTGACTGAGTAGGGATATGTACAAAACTCAGGTCCTCAAAAACCCAGTTGAAGTACTGCCCTGCTAATGAACTTGGATCTTTGATTCCCTGATTCCTTTGGTTCCTTGCCTATCTAAAGGTTGGCCAGTTGGGTCTGGGGTTTGTTTGGTTGGGTTTTTTTTCTTTTTTAAGGCAAATTACATCCAATAGGCTAAATGGACAAGGCAGCTTGCAGAACCCATAACTGCAGGTTGATGCATCTCAGCTGGTGGAATACTAGTGGATCCAGGGAAGATTATTCTGAACAAGACCTGACATTTACAAATGCAGAATGAAGTTGTCGTGCGTAAGTGTTTAGGTCACATAAATAAAATGCATTTCTAATTCCCTCCATAAAATACGGTGTTTAGGTCCCTAAATGAGTCACCATAATGAGAATTAGACAGTGCAGATGCTCTAAACACCTTTGCATTGCATCTTTATTTTTCCATTACCCCTCCCTGGGACATGGGCAGGCCCAAGCAGAAGGATCTCCTTTCTGCACCACTCCTTGGAGCAACAGCAAGTGCCCTGTGCATCTTTGTATTTCTCCCTTCTTTTGCTCCAAAAAGCAATAAAGGAGTTAACACCCTGGGAGAAGGAGCCTTCAGCCCTGAACAGCGGAGATTCTCCTTCACTAGGATGAGCTGGACATTTTTCAGCTCACCAGCACAGTGCAGATTAACCTCCACAAGGGTTGCCCTCCCCTGGCTTTCCTCCCACCTGCTCGTCTCTTCCGGATCCCTGCAGCAAGGAGGGTATTTGACTTTCTCATTTGGAGCGAGACCTGGAAGTTTCAAGAAGGGAACACTACCACCTTCAGAGGACTGGTGGAATAGCAGCTGGAAGTGCATATGGGCTGTCTCCAAGCCTAACCGCAAGAGCTGGAATGGAAACACCCACAGCTGCTGCTAATTCTTCTGCTCCTCGTTGTCTTTAGCTAGCTCGCCATGCCAGCTGCAGATCTGTCCTGGTCTTTCTTCCTTTATGTTTAGATGCGCTATCAGATACAATCTAGAGATTTTTTTTAAAAAAATCTTGGTTTGCTTGTTTTGTTTTGTTTTGTTTTTTTTTTTAATTTGCTGATATATAAATGCATGAGTTCAGATTGAATTAGAACCAGTCATGACAAAAGCCTAAACTAATGTAATCCAGCAGCAGTCTCACCTCATGAAAATCAGATTCCTCTTTGCAGAACTCACTTTTCAAGGTGGAATTTCATGTTCTGTCAGCTACTTGTTTGCTCTTGCCTGCCAACAGTGCCTTTGCACCAGGAGGTGCTGGTCCATCATCTTTCCTCTAAGCAAGGCACTCCAGCTTTGTCATGTGTCACTTTACACGGTTTTTATTAGAGCTACCACTATAAAGAAAAGGAGAGAACTGTAGATAATGTTATGTGCTTTCAGATGCTGGCAGCTTTTGGGTTGTGTAGCATCTAATGATCCAGCCCATGCGCAGATCCAGTCCATGGAAGGATTATCCCATTTTGCTCATTTGAGACACCACAGAAGTTGAAAAGTGAGTCTGTTCATCATTCTTGCTGTCAAATGAAGATGATGTTCCAAGGAGAGCTTCTTGCAGCACTTCTAGATAAAAACAAGGCTGGGGGTGTGTGTAATCCCAGTACTGAGTGGGAGTTCCTTGCTCCATCATAGGGAGCTGGGGGCTGCCCCACGGCTGAGAGACCCCTGAAATACTGGAGAGGTGCCACTAAAATCTCTTACTGTACTGAGGTTTCTGAGGAGCCTCAGCCACTACTGTCACAATTACACAGAAGGATTAACAAGGAGGAACTATCCAAACTTTGTTTTCTCTTGTTGGCTTAGTTAAAACACAGCCTCAGTGACAAGACAGAGGACTGCTAAGCTTTGGGGTCATGAGTGGGTTACATCACCCCCCTGCTTAGGGAACTTCTACCTGGCTTGAGGGCAAAATGCACCTTTTCACCAGAGCGTGACAACCTGTGGATGGGGTTCAGACAACTGCCAAGAGGGCAAGAATGGTTTGGGTACCCCACAGCTGAACTAGAAGCAGCAGCCCAGTTAGACCTGTGGCTGTTTCAGGGCGTGCCTGCTATTTCCAGAACATGGACATGCCAACCAAGAAAGGATGAACTTATGTAAGCCCCGTCCAGTGATCCAAAATCACTTGTAATAGAGAGCTGTTAGGGTAATAAATACTAAGCCCTAGAGCAGAGGTCTTGCACCAAATTACCGCCTCATGCCTGCTGCAGCACAGATTTCTGTAGGAAAATCGCAGGAGGGCTGTTAATCAAAGGAAACCAGTACCAGTCTGGCTGCAGTGGAACAGCCCCAATGTGCTCTCAGTGCTGGGTAGCCCCATGCCAGGAGGGGTTGGCCTGTTTTGGATGCTGCACTGTGTGCATAATTAGACATGCCTGATCCAGGCAGGCTCGCCAAGACCCTCATGAGGTTTGCAAATGCATTTGGCAAAAAGTGTGCCAGGAAGAGATGCTGAGCCTAAATGCTCTGAAAGTTTCACCTCTTCTGGGAAATCCTCTTCTGGTGTATGTGAAACAGCCCCCTCGACAACCTCAGTTAGATCAGTAAGATCAGCAAATCTTACACTTCTTAAGAGATGCTTCAGGAAGATCAAGTGAACAGAATTCCCAAATCCCAAGCCATTTGAAACAACAGCTTTTATATTTTGGTACAAGGAGTAAATCTCCAGGAACCTAGAGATAATTTTAGATGCAGAAAGATGACTTCAGTTCCTCAGCTCCTGGACAAGACATTCTGATTACTGGCATGACTAGCTGATGATTAGATAGCCAGTAGACAGACATCTAAAACCTCATTGCCTCTGACTTCTGCTTGTTCTAGAAAGGCAAAAAACAACTGTGCAGCAGTGACTCACCCTTGTCATTTCTCCCTTAAGGGTCAGCTGATTGTTCTTATTACTTTGCTTTAAAAGGTGAGAAGAAGGTTAACACTTTCTGAGAATGAAAAAATGCCATTACAGGTTCCTGTTCCCAACAGTCTCTGCTTTTATTTAGATTAGCTCCTGCCCCATCTTAAAACAACCAAAACACTTTATATTCCTCTCTTGGAAATGTGACAAGCCACACCAGAATTGAAAGAGAAATTTTTCTCTCCAGATCCCAGACAAAACAAAACCAAAGTGTCAGCATGGGAGCCCTGCTTAGAATATTTGGGTTTGAGTTGCCACATTTGTGAGGAGGTTTGTGATTCATTGTGTGTGTCCGTGACACGTTTTTAACATGTGCAGTAAACTTTTGTTTACACACAAACCTTCCCTTCCCTTAAGTCATGAGGAGTCTGAAGGCTGCATGAAAAGCAAGCTGATGAAACCAAGCAGACACTTCACAAGGCATCCGCTATGGCACATGTCTGATGCAGCAACAAATTTGGCACCTTGAAAAAGTAAAACCCAACCAACTCCCAACCAAATGAACCAGCTTTGGTTCATTTCAAATCCCAACACTTTCCATCAGCAGCAGTGACATGGCTCAAAGCCCCAGGTTTTGACATCAGCCTGCCTATGCTGCACCCCGTGCAGGAGCACAGCATTTGTGCTCACCCCTGGTTTCTCCTGTTTTAGGTAAATTAAAAACTATTTTTGAGCCACAGAGAAGACTTCCCAGCTTGTGGTGTGGGCGGGAAGCAGCTCTTCCACCCTTGAGCCAGGATGAAATGTGAGAAGCCCAGTCCTCCAACAGAGCCGGTCGGAGTTGAGTGCTATCAGACCCAAAGGGCACTGGTGGGTGGCACTGGGTCATTCCCAAAGGGAATACAGGGCCAGTTCACTCTGGCCATCTGGTGAGTGCACTCAGCCACACAGCGTGGTGCCTCCAGAGGGGTGAAACTCTGTGAAACCTGAGCGCTGTGTCACATCATCACACAAACATATTGCCAAGTGGCCTCAGACATACCTTTCCCCTGCATATAGCCCCATGGGGAGACTCTGCCACTGACTCCAAGGCCTTAGGACTCAGTGTGAGAGGCATGGAGTGATGCCTGCCAAATTTAACAGTGAGGCTGAGAACAAATCCCAGTGCAGCAGCACTACACCTCAGACTGGTATACTACACCAGTAGTATACTACACCAGACTGTTATACTACACCCCTGAATACTACAGACCTGTCTTTTTTTCCAAGCCCCTTTTACTCAAGCTTTGCAACAACAGAACAACCAGCAACTGCTGGTAACAAGTGTCCTGAACTTATGGAACTTCTTCTCAAATTTCAGCTTTGGCAGGATAACTGACTTGCTCACAAAGCAGTGGCAGAAACTAATTATTTTTAAAATCTTGATATGGCACAAGGCAGCAAGAGAAGACCAAATCAGTCCTATGATAATGAACTCAAGAACAAAAAAGGTAAAATCACAGCCCCCTATCAGCAGCCATCACACCATTCTTCTGACCTCTCCAAATCACGAGCAGCCTCTGTGAGAAATGAAGCCATGAATTAACCAGCCCCATGGCTAAAACTCACACCAGGACCTCCATGGGGGTTTTTCCCTGTAGTTTAGAAGCTATAATATTAAATGCTGTGAAAATAACTATGCTTATGTATGAAGTAGCACAGCACATTTTGCTGCACATGCTGTGACACTGAGCTAGGGATGTTGTAGCGACCTTGTGCAATGGACAAATGCACTGGGGTGGTGGTCCTTCTACCAGGATCTCAGCAGAGACTTGCCTTCCAAGTTCCAACTCTTCCTTCTCATAGTGAATATTGATCGCAGGCTCCTCATTTAGGAGGATGCTCAGACTGCCATCATAGCATTTTCTGTTCTGAGCACCTGAAAAGGACAGGAAAGATGGGACCCACTGCCCTAAGTCTGGCTGGCTTTTCTCAGCTCTACCAAAAAAACCCCATGAATTTTAAAGGATTACTCCTTGACAATTGTGATGAGTGGCTTCAGCTGTTTGTTTTCCATGTACCTTACAGAAGTCTGGAATTCAGCTTTTGGTTCTAGATTTGATCCCAAAGGTCTGCATCCTGGAATTTGATTCAAGCAAGGTTCATATTTGGCTGTGAAACTAAATACCTCCCAGATGGCTCTTTTTACTAAATGCTTGAGCATTTTCCAGCATGTTGCTTAGCATATGGGAGAAGCACAACAAAACAAAACAGACCCACTATTTCATTAGACTTATCTGAAATTTGTATCCAGCATCTATAAACAAAAACAGCCAAGTGTTTCACAGTAAAATATGGCATGCAACCATGTGAGCTTGGGCTGCTAGTGCTGCCCTCATGGGAGAGCTGGCAGATGGATGTTAAGCCAGCATGAGCACCAAACATGATGCATGCTGAGACTCAGCAACACACAGTGTGTGAGTACAGATAAACACAGGCAGATAACATTTAGTGGTAAGCAAGTTGCTCTGCTGGTTTGCTGTTCTTTGTCACTGTTCTGTTGTTATGCATACATTGATTAAATCCTCACATATAACAACCTCTACTCAAGGAAGCCTATGTAGAAATGCATCAAAATGGTGTTCACTGCTTTTAGTCTTCACAGTGGTGGCTCACCATGCTTTACTTCTGATCCATCCTGTAAAAGGTGTGGTGAAGAGGAAAGGAACTTGTTTCTTATTTGCTTTTTAGGACTACCATTTTTATTTCTTTAGGATCCATTCTTGAGTTTCCTAGGCTTGGATCACCTACCCTTCCAGCCTGTGGGTGGAGGGAAATGTCTCTGTAGTGGGAGCTTAGAGCAAGTGCTGCACCAGGATTATCCCCTCCATCCTCCCTGGATGTCAAGACTGTGCTGCCACAAGCCCCAAGGAAGGCTGCTGGGCCAGCAGCGATGATATCACTTGCTATTCCTCTCCTGGCTCAGAAGAGATTCAACATGGGGCTTGTATCTTGTTTACCTTCAAACTTCGCTCTCTCGGGGGACTTGGAGAGCAGTTGTGGCCTCGTGCAAAGCTCCTGTAACACCACCAACCCTTGCCATAGCCAGAGTTAACACAGAGGTGGTGCCTACATCTTCTCTGAGATTGTTCATGACACTCCACTATAGAGCAACAAAATGGCCCAAGTTGGTTTTCCCAAGTCTCAGGCCACTGGAAGATGTTTGAGTGTCTGTTTCTGTGCAGATCCCCGTTCACTGGAGGATGCAATTTCACAAAGACTTGCATGTGCTTCCTACAAATAAGAAGTCTTCAAGAGGAAACAATCACCAAAGTACTCAGAATGGATGAGACAAAAAGCCATCAAGAGGCCACAGAGCATGGACCAAGGCAAATACAACAGCAGACAAGCCTAAGCATTCTTATGAGAGGTCCAGGTTCCTTTTTTCGCTATGCGGGACACAAAGCCGGAGAGAGAGTCTCATGGACAGCATTTCTCTAGTGGGCCAGACAGAAACCAAGCTCGTTCTCCTACTGTACAACACAAGATCTATGGTGCTGATGGAGTCACATGGTGTGGAAAGCGGGGCAATGAAAACCTGAGGAAAGTCAAGCCATGTAATTCACATTGCACAATGGTAATTTAAAGCAAAAGCAATAGACCACTTCAGGGTTCTCACTGCTGTTGTGGCAAGCCACAGCATTTTATGTTACATTTTTGGAAATACGGAGCAAAAGGGATTAAGTAAGTCACTTAAGGGTGACATCCTTAACTTGACACTTAAGGATGTCACTGTAAAGTCTCAACACTCCCATGTTTTGAGGAAAAATCACTGATTCCAGTCCTACAGCCAAGACACCAAGACAGAGAAAAGTACTAATTAATTACATTGCAAGGCAGTGATTGGGAAAAAACAAGCCAGCACACAAGAATGAATCAACCCAAAAGTGCATGTCATTCCCTATGTGCTTTCTTCCACAGTGACCATCACCATCTGCTTCAAAAGAGAGGCATATGCTGTTTTATTTTGACTTCTCTGAAACCCAACTTTGATCATTTAGAGTCTTTGGGCATCCACACTAGAGCATAATGCAGAAAGGACACATTTGAAAAAGAAGAGCATGCCACAGTGTTTAACATCTAACAGAGAAAGGCATAGGAGGAACTGAAGGAGTTGAAAGGTGGAAGTGGACGCATTCGAACTGGGAATGAGGACTGCCCTTTTACTAGGATGGCTGGAGGGAAGCCACAGAGCCACTGCCCCTTGACATGCTCACATTATGCCAGGCAAGAAGGTGTAATTATTGATCTGAACATATTAGCAGCTGCGGGATAGCTGGTGATGAAGATCAGGGCCAGAAGACCTGCTGGTCCTCTGTTCCAAATTCACTGAAAAGACGATCTGTATTCAAAGCATATCCTCTCTCTTCCCTTACTTTTTCAGTTTACCCTTCAGCTGGATCTCCACTCCATGTGTTGCTTTTTTGTTGCAACCAATGTACTCCATGGAAGAGAAGCTGGCATGACTTTGGAGGATCTGGGAGTGGTGTGTGTTACATATCCCTGGCTGGAGCCGTGCATGACCTTGTTCCTTCAAGGAAAGCTCAGGTGAGCTTAACTGAAGTAGAATTGTCTGTTGGCACTGAAAAAACAGAATTATTTCACCATTCCTTCTCTGGGAGGACATCCCTTTGCCTCTCACACATGTATGAAGAAAATTGATTCAGGTCCTTCACAGTAATGGCACAGTTGCCACCCAGGACCAAGCTCCTGGATCACACTCCAGGTTGTTATGACCACATAAAAGCACAGTTGGCTGCTGTGGCATTCTGTTTTTATTTATTTTTTTGCCACACACATGATATGAGTCCTTGGGCCTTGCTCTTTAGCTCTGTTAACTCCTCTGGGTGAAAGTCCCTGTTGAAGTCACAAGAAAAGATATGTTTCCCAGTCAGGCACTGTCACAGGAGTTGACTTTTCTTCACAGATAATCAATAAGCCAAGCTGAGATGCAAAAGCAAATCAGTACAGAGAAAGTGTTTGCTAGTGCACACTTTTCCACAAGATTTGGAAACAGTAATTTGCCAGTGCCTGCCATAAGTGACTGATGCATGAGACCATAAACACCACCTGACAGGACATCCACAGAGGAAGCAATGAATGAGTACATCCAGCAGCCTGTTCAGCAGTTTTTTGACACAGGAGATTTGAAGACTTCACCTTTGTGCTGCCTTTTTTTGAATTTTTGCAGTTGAATGCCACAAGCAGTAATTTAATGTTTGTCCCAGACACACGGCTGATCAGCTGTAGATGCACCACCACTGAACAAGGTGGTACTGAACCATCAGACCTCAGCTGAAATTTAGGCAAACAACAATGTTGGGGCTCTCCTTCTGACTCAGCTGCAGGGTTAAGGTAACAACCCCCCTACAGAAACTGCAATCAGGGATGTGAGATGACTTGCAGCAGTGCTGGCTGCATCCAGCAAGTAGAAAGTAGAACATGTGTTAAGTGACTCCTCATGCACATGGAGCTGAGTGTAGGAGGCTGGACTGGATACCACTTGCAAATATTTGGGATTTTGTCAGGGATGCCAAGTAAGGCAACCTTTATACTACCATGGATCACACATAGCACAGCTAGAAAAAAGAGTCAGCGACAAAGTACTAGAGCTGGCATGGGGGTAGAGGGACAGGATCTGTGAGAGCATGTGGAAATAAGAGATCAAGAAATGCTCTTTGATGGCAAAATCTGTAGAGCAATGCTATTTGTTCAGCTGGTAGAGCAGACTGCCTGCCCACTAGGTAATATTTCCCAACACTGGTGCACAAGGAGCTTGCCTCTTAGGAAACACTGAAATTCCCCTGCATTTACACATGGTATGGGGAGACCCCCTCCCTGATATATGGCATTGATGAGATTTATGCTGGCCTTTTCCACGTCCAGCACGTACAGACAGGGACATGATTTTGGAAATAAGCAAGCTGAGGGTACTCCCATCAGTTTGGGATAAGCTCTATCCCCACAGAGTCAATCCATACCCAGCACCCCTTGGGCAGAGGTGAGCCCACCACTCACCAGTGACCCACCTAAATGCTGGAGGTTGCACCTGGTTGTGAGGAGATTTGGGCAGGCTGGCTTGGAGGTGAGCTGGCTGCTCTGGCACAGACCCCAGCAGAGACCACACAGCCACTAAATATTGACTCCTGTGATCCTCTCCAATCCAACACATCCACAACCTGCCTGAGCAGCTTTTCTTTAACACTCCCTCTGTCATTGACACAAGGTGGCTTTCTCTTGTGTGACCATATTTGTTCTCCTGCCTGCTCCTGGGATCACATGGGGACAGATACTTGGGGAAGGTACACAGGGAATGTAAGGACAGTGAAATAAGCAGAGACTGAGATGGCAGTATTAGGACAGGAGTAAAGCTACCTCACTGTCCTAAGCTTGGCTTACAGTAAGACACTCCTTGGGGATTATCAGACCTATTACCAGTAAACACATCAAAAGCCACATGAGTACCAGATGTGGCACCAGAATCCAAAGCTCCTTTTCTTCAGTTGCATCTTTTGAATATTCAAAGAAAAAAAGGTAAATTTGTATTTTTACAGCTTTGACTGAATTCTTGCTTTCTCTACAAAGGCATAGGATCAAGTTTATTCAACTTAAAATATGTAGTTTAACCACATACGTGCTCAGTGAAGCTTAAGAACAGTAATCTCAGTTAAGGGAGCAGGACTTAGCAGAAGCTTTGACCCATCCCATACAGTCTCTTGATGTTCCTCCTAGTGTAGATCACGCTTCACTGTCACAGCTCGAGCATCTGTGTCTGCTGTTACATGGGGAGATGTGAAGATCCTAAAGACATCCCTTTACCATTGTGGGCTACTGCTTCTAGGTTCTCCCCACTGCTGAGGGTGTTAAAGTCCCCACCAGCACATTAGCCATGGACCAAATATCAGACTGAGGGGATGGGCTGAGCTGAGCTAAATGATTTTGCCTTCCTAAACCACACTCTGAACAAAGCTTGCTCCTGCTTAAGCTGGTGAACAAGGAGAAGCAAGTCGGGGAGCCAAGGACATCCTTCCCAACCCAGCTTGTGCTAGAACAGCCACCACTGCTGTGCTTGCTGTGTGATCCCAGTGCCCTACCAACTCCTTGCCCCAGGTCACAGTGGGGATGGTGCAAACTCCTGGGCAGCACAGTGGCTCATCCAGCCCTCCACATGGCAGAGGGAGGCAGAACTAGTCTTTGTGGTAGGCTTCTGACCACTTGCTCTGCTGGTTGATACCATGAGAGTGCCTGATGAGGAAAAGATCCCCAGCTGTTTTAGTTCATTTTCTTATACCCTTCATTACTTAAACCCCACAGGAGTACAAGAAATTATTTTGACAGCCCTCTCAGCTCAGCTGTTCCTGAGATATGCCTTAACTCAGGCCCGCATCCATAGAGTCATCCCAGGAGCAGAAACCCAAGCAAAGATGCTATCATGGGAACACATGCATTGAAGTGATTCCCCTACAACTCTGCACACAATCTTCTCTTCTCCCTTTCTTTTTTGAATCTCCTAAGCATCTCTGGATTCCTTCCCTGTCTCTAGCTCCCTTTTGCTGTGACACCACCCCCTTCTTTACAGTCTTTACCCCTTGGGTTAAGCAAACAGTGGCTGATTCACACCAGGGGTTGAATTACAGGTTGACTGTTGCCTGAACAGTGGGTAAGAGGCTGTTTCACCGGCCCTTCCACCTCCTGGTGTGAAAAGCCAGTTATCATACAGAGTTCACATGCTCTGAGGCTGTTTGCTGCTGGGTCACCTGTGGTTAGCAAATGGATTCAGGAGTTATTCAGGGGTGAGCCCTCAAAGAGAGAGACAGTCAGAGAGGGACAGGCCAGGGGAATGCCTGATCCCTGATTTCCTTAGGAAACCAGTTTTAAAACGACTTTGCATCTAAATAAGCACTTTGGTTTTCCAAGGAGCTAAGATCCTGGGAGGATTTGGCCTAAGGTGTTGCAAAATGCTGATCTCTGCAATCAGCCATTAAGAAGATACTGGGAGTCCTTGGATATCACCACCTTTGCCCTTAGTCACCTGCTTTGATGAAGGGTCATTATGAGTTAAAGGAACTCTGAAGAAAGCACTCATTTAAGTTAATCAGGCTTCTTTCTCTCTGTAGTTCGCCTAATTGATATATTTCATGTTTAGATATCTCACAGGCTGTAAAAGAGGTTCAGTAACCATTAGCTATGAATCACATTTCAACTTTTTTTCCCTACAGTGGAGCTGGCAGGAGAAAATTAAAGTTGGAGGAAAATGGAAAACAAAGCAGCACAAAAGCAAATCCAACACACACAGCAGAGGAGCCTGGAGTCCGTTTGCTCTGTGAATTTCAAATGTGGCAACACTGACAGCATTAAGCAGGGTTTAGCACCTCCTGTGACCTTGCACACTACCCTGAGAACCCACAGACAGCAGTTACACAGCCAACTCCTCCAGCCCTGCTCCAGACATACAGGGAGATGCTCTACAGAGCCTGTCACTGATAATCTCACACATTCCCTAGATGCAACCTGCACACACACATGCCGAGGCCCTTCTCACTGCAGCAGGCACGAGGCTAGAGCCCAAGAGCTCTGAGTGGACACAGTGCTGGCATGAGTGACCACCAGAGAAAAAGGGTGCTGGGACAGGAGGGGATGCTCTCCTTCACCACTCAGCTGTAGCTGATCTAAGGGCACCTGCAGCAGAAAGGAGTTGCCTCGTGTTTGAAAGGAATTACAAACATTTTCTAATTCTGTAAGAATCTGCAAAAACCCTTTTCCAGAACACTGCCTCCAGACCAATGCCTCCTTCAGGGAGCAAAGTGTCTGGGACAACCTGGCGGAGCCTAACTGATAAAATTAAAACCAGTCAGCACATCTGATGAAATAAACCTTTTATTTCAATGAGGTTCCTGTGTTGACTTGATATACTCGAAGTTTCCAAGGTGTTTTACCTCACAGTCTGTTGCAAGTCTGTTGTGTTATGTAAGTTTAAGAGGATAGATGTGATATGAATAAACACTCTCCCCCAGTGACAGGTCTTCCGAATTCTGTGGTTGCTAATGAGAATATGAGAAATGTGTGGGTCTGTTTTACCAACGGCCCCAGAAGGGATCCTTGCTGCAACATTGTTTTGTTTGACTGCCTACTATCTAGACAAGGGCACCAAACCTTTGCAGGCAGACTCAGGGATGACTCAGAGGCGACAGGACAGTAAAACCTAAGGAGGATGGGTCATTTTTACAGGATGAGCTGAAACAACCAGTTAATGATCACAAGACAACAAAAACATTAGATGCCATCTCTGGACACAAGAGTGCAAGGCAGGGTGGGATGCTGTCCTGTGTCTCCTTGTAGCTAATCCATGTCCATCCACACTCCAAGGAGGTCAAACAACAAAGGAAGATGAGCCAAGAGGGCTTCTGAGTTCAAGAAAAGCTAGGGGGAAAAGGCACAGAGGGAGGAAGGGACTACTCTGACTGAGACACATCTCAGCCCAGGTACTGGCACATGAAAGAGGTACCAAATGCTGTAAAACATCTTGTGCTTGACAACAGGGACAGCTGCTGAAATAGCTAGTACTCAAAACTGGGCAATTCTTAACATAGGGGCTATAGATTTGGATGTTGTCAGCTATATATCCTGGCCTATTTTACCCTGGAATTCTGAAAAAAATGCCCAAAATTTCCTTATACACCTTCCAATTTTTAAACAAGCATTTAGTGCTTGAGTTCAGGTAAGCACAGATGACATTAACACCAGCCAGGACTTGGTGCTGACAAGACATATGCCCTCATTATATTTTGAGAAGTCAATAAAACCCTGTAGACTGTGGGGTGATATAGATGTGAAGAAGAAATTACTTCCCTACAGATCAGGTTGGCATGGACACAGCATGTGGGGTGTTTGACCTCTGCAATAAATCACATGGATTGCTAGCAAGGATCCAGTGGCCAAGTCTCAGAAATCAAGCACCTGAGTCTTCATCATCTGTATTTGGCATAATTCATCTTCTTGAGAAGGCTAATACCTTTGCTTAGCCTAAAACTCGTGGCAGGACAGCAGGGAGTATCTTATTGTAATGCTGATCAGTTTCTCTGATTTCCGGTTCTGAAGACCTTTGCAACAGAACCTGAATGACAGGTGGGCCTGGAGATTCCAAACAGCCCAGAAGCCCTAAGCTTACATTTTCAAAAGTAATGATTGATTTTCAAGAAATTAAATACAAGCAGTCTCAGATTTTCTAGAAATATGGTACCTCCTGCTAAAGTTCATCCAAACAATTTTCTATATTTCTGCTCCATACTGAAAATATGGCCCACTAAATTCTTACATACTAACTTCACCCTGTCATGCAATATGCTGTCCACCTTCCCTTCATATGCTTTAAACTGTAACCTCCAACTATAGATTGCAAACTAATGTATTTAGGATGTCTCTTTTTTTAAATAAAAAAGTTTTCAGACTTTCATGGGGAGTGCAATCCTCCCAGAAACCTCTACCCATCAAGCAGGTCACAGAAGTTTGGATTTCTGTGCTCAGAGTAATCCCTGGAAACACACAGGAAAAAAATAATCTCAGGCTATCTGGAAATGTTTCCCTGGCTCAGCTCCGGAACCCACACAACTCACAGACTGCATTTGCTATTCAGCTTTGTAATTATCTGGAGACCTTAACGGCCACTGGGCAATAAGCACAGGACTGTTCACTCTTTGGAGGATTATGTCTCACACAACACTTCACTCTTCACTTAAAAGGAATTCACCCCGGGCTCAGGAACACAATATCAGTCCTTGCACTAAAAAGGCAAAGGACTTACCCCAAAATGCACAGCCATCCAGGGGTGAAGGTAAGCATTGATATTTCCCCTGCACTGAACCAATACCTTGCCTTCTAATCTCAACAGCTCCTTGAATACTGTGTGTTCAACACAAACTTCAAACTCCAGTGACGCTCCAAAGCAGCCTGGCTTGTCACCTGGGAGAGGCTGCGAGTCCAGCAGTGCATGGAGAGGTTTCATTTTGACAGCAGCTCCGAGAACGTAAGGACAGACAGACCTCCTCACTAGGGAGGTTTACTCCAGGGATTAATCCCAACTCTCAGCTTCGGGGAGTCAACTTGTCCTCTGCTTCTGCACTCAGCACCCAACTTCTGCACCTGAATTATGTGTGAATCATAGAATGGTCTGGGTTGGAAGGGACATTAAAGATCACCTCATTCCAATCCCCTGCCATAGGCAGGGACTCCTTCCACTACACCAGGTTGCTCCAAGCCCTGTCCAGCCTGGCCTTGAACACTCCCAGGGGTGGGGCAGCCACAGCTTCTCTGGGTTCCAGTGCCTCACCACTGTCATGGTCAAGAATTTCTTCTTAACATCTGGTCTAAAACAGCCCTCTTTCAGTTCAAAGCCATTTCCCCTTAGCCTGTCCCTACATATTCTCATAAAAAAATCCCTCTCCAGCTCTCTTGGAGCCACTCTAGGTACTGGAGGCTGCTCTAAGGTCTCCCTGGAGACCTTCTCTTGTCCAGGCTGAACAGCCTATCTCCAGAGCATAGGTGCTCCAGCCCTCTGAGCATCTTTGTGGTATTGCACAAGACACCAGAGAACAGCAGTCAAGACCATATTCACATGCGTTTTTTGTTCCCTCTGCTTCTGAGCTCTTGTAGGGAGAAAGAAAAGAGAACCTTTTTGGATAAAAACTTTCTGCTCTGACTTTCCTTCTGAAAAGACTTGGTTATTTACCTAGCATTAAGACCCTATATTCCCTTCCCATTCCTCTACTCCCTCGTCCATCAAATTCAACAAACAAGAAGCATATGGAAAGGAGATCACATCACAGCTGCTTGCCATACGTCATTAAGCATCATTTTGGTCTCAGCTCTGTATGACAACCATATTGTCCCCATCTTGAAGGGCCATTAAAATTTGCCAGCTAGCAGTACTTGTGGATTGGCAGCTTCCAAGAGTTTCTTTTCGGAAGGCTCAAAACTTTACTTCTGTACGGTGCCACTTCTGTATCATTTGACAATGGGCACAGCACCTTTTGCAGATGGCTTAAGGCTCAGTTGTCTACTTTCAACTGGGAAAGTTGTCTTCCTACTTATACTCTGTTGGCTCAAAATATTCTTTGGCCTTGAACTCTCCTTGAATGATAGCAGTTCCTGTTTTTTAAACTTTCAATCTCTTTTCTAACATAACAGTTCCTGAAGAAATGTCTGGTCATTGCCATAGTGCAGAAATTATTTTAATGGTCTCCTCCTACCTGTCAGCCAAGATTGCAAGGATATAATTGCATGAACTTCCAAGCAATTCATTCAGTAACATTTTCATAGAGGGGTATCATTAGCTCTCCAGTCACTTGCCTGCCTCAGGGAACACCAGCCCTGCTCTATAGTCTTAGTGAGTCAGGCTACCAAGTGCCCTGAACATGCATCAGTGTAACCAAGAAGAAAATGTGGTCAAAGGGACACATTTTCTGTTAAAATTATGATGTTTATTGTGAAGATGGGCAGTCGGTATCATCATTTGTCCTGTTGCTTCTTGCATTCTCACCATGCTTTAGTGTGCCCTTCATGTGGTTGTGACATACTCAGGAAGCATTTATGTGTTTATATATTATTATTAATATCAGACTTTCAACATGCAAAGACTTCAGAGATTCCAAGTGAAATGCTAGGTCTTGATATTTTGGGCCAGGCCTTAATGAAGGACTCCATTTTTGGAGGTACAACTAATTGCTGGCATAGCTAATTGCTACAGTTGCATATCTGAGCACCTCAGAGCAGACAATTTTCTGGGTAAGCTGAGACCTGGAGGGCTAAGCTGTGTTATGTCAACAGGCAGTAGGACTTAGAAAGTACCTTGCAGATCTGTTGGGGTTTGTTTTGTTTTGTTTGCATCTGTCACATCCTTGCATCTCCTGTATCATTGCTGTATGAAAGGAACAAGTGACTGGGGTTGCACTTTACCTCTGAAAGCTTAGTCAGTCACATAATGGTTTGAGCCTTGCAAATATTAGTCTGTTTGGACTTCCTTAAATCACAGAACCAGCTCCCTGAAATGAAAACTGGTAACTAAGGAAAGACAGAGAAGCCTTCAAATGCTTAAATAAGCCCACAGTCACCATCATATGCTGCAGAGGTGTGGCTTTTCCACGCAGGGTTCCTCTCTCTGGTATTGCTGCTGACATTTTGCCTGTAGAAGCAATGTGTGGTGAAGCCTAAAGTTGAGAGGTGTCCATATTTCAGAAGAGGGAACATTCAGAGCCAGATGTAGAACTGATGGTTCTTGAGGTCCCCTCCCTTTCCCTGTGACCTTTTCCAACCTGTTTAACACTGTATCTTTTCAGGGCAGTTACGGTCTTAAAGAAACAGGAACAAAGTGATGGTTTATGAAGCTTCTAAATATCTTTGAAAAAAAATCACAGCAGACTGTCATTTACATCTTGAAAATCTGGCCTTTCATCTTTGCCACTTAGCCTCAGTTAAAGATGGGGACATGCAGAACACTGCAGACACTATTATTCCCCACCAGAGAATAAGAATACTAGAACAAGACAGTGCAATCTAGTGCTGACTGAAGTGCTCAGAGATGATGGGGACAAAGGCCAGAACAAGAAGAACAAAAAGGGACCTTGACTAACCAGTTTTTAAGTAGGAAAGATAAGACTTGCTCCAACTGCCATTGAAGTGAGCAGAAAGACTCTCATTAACTTAAGTGGAAGACAGATGAAGGACTTGTTTGCCTGCACCTTTGCAAAGCAAGAGGCATGGATGCAAACCTGCACATAGGCCTGGGGAGTGTAAGAATCAGACAGAAAGAGGGGCTCCCTGCACATGGAAGGCACAAGAACACAATCTCTAATCTGCTGTAAAAAGCAGAACGCTACACCCTCAACAGGGCATATAAAGTTACAGACAAAACTTCTATGGGAAGTAACAGAAGTAACAAGCAACATTCCCCTCATAGGTCTGGTGGAATCTAATGCCTCTTTTTTTTTTTTTTTTTTTTTTTAATCTTCAGGACTAATTGGGCTCAATCAGCCAAGCTACAATGTCCCTCCTCTCAAAGCCATTATTGGTCTTCTGAATATAAAACTCAGCAGTAACAAAGCTGTACAAACAACTGAGTGCCAGCCAGGTTTGGTTAGCTGCCAAATGCTACAATTTTACTGACCTCTCCTCCTTCCACTCCCCATGCAACTGGGCTGGAGTATATCAGTGGGAGAAAACCAGCAGAGTCAGAGAGGTGAAAGATCCCTGTCAAATTCAGCAGCAGAGACACCCTGCAGCCTTGGCTGTGCTATCCTGGCCTTCTCCAGAGAAGAATATCCTGGGACCAGGAATGTCTCCTGCACCTATAACAGGTGCTATTCCAGGATGAGATGAGCAATATAGGTCATGTTTTTGTCTGATGACTGACCAGGCTGTGTGTTCTGGCAAGAGCATCAACAGCTAGAAGTTAATTTCAGCCTTTCACTAATGCCCAGGAAGCAATGCAAACCAAAGTACTCTCCTATGTGGAGGGAAGGAGTGAGAGAAGAGGGGAAGAAAGAAAAATAAAGGGGGGGGGGAAGCTGTTTATTAGCAGGTCATGAGATTACACCTTAGTCTGGCTTTCAAAATGAAGCAGCCTAAGTTACACTAGGAGAAAACAACTGAGGAGACAGAGAATGAAAAAACCATCAATTCTGCATTTTATTGTGATCATGTAAGTAACCCTTTTGAAGTCTAAGGACCTACTTATAAGAATACCTGAGCATTTGCAAGAGCAGGGCACTAATTTGTGGGAGTTTTAACTGAATTTTGTCTGTAAAGCCTGGAGTTACAAAAAGCTTCACATTTAACAAGGCCACCTGACCATACAATCACACTAGTTGTAAGAACAGTGACTAGAACACCATTTCCAAATTAACAACAAGGTAAAAGCTCTTTCTAATTACATTTTTTTTTAATGTAGGCCTTTAATGCCCTATATATTGACCTAAGCATATAGCTTTTTTTAATGTTGCTTTTTCATCTCCCTCACTGTTGATGGTGTAAATCATTAAACTATCACTCAAGGACACACTCCGAGCTGGGTTAAAGGGATATGAATCCCATGACCAGAAAAAGTATGGTAATTTACACCAGCAGATGCTCCGGCCCTTGCAATTTCTTTTGCTGCTCTATTGCAAAAAGAAAATCAATGGCTCCATTTGCCAGCCCTCTGCACTCCTCTGCACTCTGCCTGAATCTTATTTACACTTAGTCTTTCTTATAGTGCTCTGGCTTTGGAAAGAGGCCACCAAGAGAAGTAGAATTTCCAAGAGAGAGCTTCACAGTCTCTGTTTCAGTTCCTCCTGTTATGCAGAAGGACTGGAAAAAACCATCATCATCTGAAACTCAAGCAGCAGCCACCATGTTGTTGTGAAGGTGACTGAATCATAGAATCAGAGAATGGTTTCAGTTGGAAGGGACCTTAAAGATCATCTTGTTCCAACTCTGGGAAACTCCAAAACATTAAAAAAAATAAAAATCTGAAATGTAATTATGCAGCACAGATCATTCCCTGCTCGAGCTTGAACATCACAGCATCTTTATCACTTTAAAAATAATAAAGGCCACTTAAAATTTAAGGCCTACATGGAAAGGTACTTGGGAAAACTGGAGTAGCTTAGATATCTATCAACGAATAAAAGAACAGCTCAATCATGGCCATTAATCTAAACATTTTAGATGGGCTCAGGCATTCAGGGTGGAGGAAGATGTTCAAAATAGCACACAGGGAACAGATGGTGACAAGTTGCTATGCCACTGAGGATTTAGGGCTCAGTTTTAGGGTTTGTGGGTTTTTTGCCAAGTTTTTGAAGAGAACCTTGACTAAGAAGTTGTATCAATGCGATTGATATATTCAGGTATATTGTGCTCATATACATCCATTTAGCCACCTCCACTCCTTCCCCAAACCTATTCAACAAATGTGACTGGGACGGAGGTTCAGCACTTCTAGGAGGTTAAGCAGCCAAAGGCAAATTCATCGTGCTGCAGAAAAGCAGACTGCTAGGCAAATTCATACATAAACAGTTAGGAATAAAAAAATTCACGAGGAAAAATTTTATAAAAATCTCAACACAGGGAAAAGTTCTGTGAGAGCTCAATGTATATTAAGAGCCACACAGCCACATGTAACGAAGCATTTATTATTTTTTTGGCACTCTAGGGACTACTTCACAGGGGTTGTTTTGCTTTTTTGTTATTTAGACAAGTAACACCTACTTCCCCAGTTCACTGTTTTACTGCAGTGTGTGCACGCAACTTACCAGATCACACAGCTCAGCTTTTCGAAGTAAGACACATTCATGTTCACATGATAAGCAGATTCTCAACCCAGGCTGCAGTGTCTTCTGAGAAGGGCAATTATCAGTCCACACTAGATTTAAAGCAGCACTGCTGGCAGCTTCAGACAAGAGTAGAGATGATGCAGGTTAAACCAGTTATACGGGTACAGATTGGGCCACCCATCAGTTGATCTGTTCTTTGCAAGTGATCTTGTTCTTCCCTCTACTTACTCGGAACTCCCATAAAGCTGATTTCTAAATACACTTTTTCTAAATTTTGTCTTGCCATAAGTGATTAAAGCCACCAGGGCTGAGGTGATGACAAATGACCCAGTTGTCAAAAATACCTGAGGGTCCCACTTTCAAAAAATGTCTCCAGAGAACGGAAAACTTTCTGAAGAAACCAAACTCCCACCAAGATCCCCACGAAGACTGTGGGGATGTGCTGTCATTTGGTCACTGAAAGCCCTCTACTTTGTATGAAATATAATGCTCAAACTTACTTCAAGCTGAGATGTTCAATTCAAGTGTCTCACAAAAAGCCCCACTTGGCTTGGTATTGCACAGGTAATCCTCCCTTTTTCAGGTGCAGAAGCAGCTTGTTCATCATGTGAGCAAGATTTCCACTATGATCACAGGAGACTTGCAGGGACAAGAGGAGCCCTAACACAGCAATGTCCTTTACACTGTCTTGGATCAACGGATGTGAGTCGTAGTTCCATTTTTATGCAGGCACCACTATCTTTTTCATAAGGTAAGACCACAATGCAACAGAGAGGTGATTTGGGGTACACCTGGGTTATTCTGGGCAGGGAGAAAAACTGAGAAAAACTTCCTTCTTGCCTCTTTACATCAGTTACACCTTCAAGTCACCACAGAGCCTCTGTTTATTGTCAGATTAATTTCTCCAACACTGAGTCCAGGGTGGAAAAAGGGAAAGTGGTTACAAGTTTCTTAATTTGCTAATACAATCAAAGAGCTGTGCAGAAAACAGGCACCATGCAAACAAGCCACTGCTTTATAGTGTATGAAAGTCCACAGAGCAGGCAAGATCATTGTCAGGCTTTCAGACTGGCATCAATAGGAGTAACCTAATGGTGTGAAAGGTATATTCCTGTACTGTCAGAGCGTGCCTGGAGTCCTTCACAGCCCCACAAACAGCAGCACCATCACTACCTGTTTTTATGCCAGAGAACACTGTCCAATATGACACGGTCTGCTCAGTGATGGTTCTGTTGTTTGCACTGAGCAAGCACCCATCTGGTGTGTGGCTTGTTTCCGTGTTACTGCCTCTTCCTCAGCCTACTCATGCTGAAATTAGGACAAATGCTGGGTAAGCAGGTAGTCAAAACACAGACCTTCATTCAGGAACACAGCAGAGTGCTCTCTTGGCCTGAATATTTCTACATTGACTGCAGTAAGTTCTGTTTATTGGTTTGTCAAGACATTTTCAGTGCTCTGAAATGAGCTCAAGATTTTGCAGGCTTGGACTGTGCATTAGGAGAGAGACAGGCTTGAGATGGAAATGCTTTCTTCTATCCCTCTATTTTCTCAATAGAAAGGTGCCTGGTAATTTCAGGACTGATAATGAGGGACTCCTTTAAAGTGAAATAGTAGACAGATAGTTATGATACCTCATTTGGTACTGTCTCCTGCCTTGTCATTCCAGAACAGGAATTCCTACTCCCACCCTTGAAATGCTTCTAATTGTTCAGAGATTATCAGGTGGCAAATCCTCAGAGAAGCTTCCATGTGGACATTCCTTTTCATATTGTCATTTATCATTGAACTAAGTGCTTTGGTGGAATGGAGACCAAAGCTGCTCAACCTTGAAGGATTAGGGGACATTTTAGCAAGCATCTCTCAAGAACCAAATGCATTACTTTCACAGATGAAAGGAAGCCTTGACCTTCTGGCTCCTTGACCTTGTAGTCCTGATAAACACTTACGCTTCTTTACACCTCCTGGACTGACAGACTGATTCAGAGTAACAAGACCCTCATTTTTCATTTCAGACAGCTAGAATGTGTAAGTTCTAAAGTATAAAAACCTGAGAAGATGTGACAGAAAGAGTCAGCTGTAATTGGTGAAAGACAGGTTTTGCTCCTAAATTTTCAGTACCAGCTGTTACAAGCAGGAGGAGAGATTTCCACCTCAGCCCAACATCCTCCCTTTCTTTATAAAGAAATAACTCGATGACAAACAAACTTAATTCTGTCTAGAAATACCACTGTGCCACTTTCCCCTTAATCAGCAATGTAACCAGCTGAACTTAAAGATATCCTAGGAAAGACATCCCAACAAAGTAAATAAACCCATCCCAGTGATCCACCATGACAGTCCCAGAGCCAGAGAACATCAAAAGAAATAGCATCCAGCTAGATGCAAATCAAGAAAAGAAGATGCATATTGGTTTGTGCATATCCTTTGTTGTACGCCTACTGGAATAGTTGGAAAACCCAACTCTCTGGCACACTGTGAAAGAATTCCCTGTTTCTCCCAGCAGAACACATCTCAGCATGATTAAGTGCTCCCTGTTGCAGCCTCCAGGGAGTTACTGTGCAATTTCTTCCACTGTCTAACAACTCACCCAAGGGACTCAGCTGGTTTTCTCTTCAAGGCAAGTCAAGGAGTCCAGGTCACTGAAATCTGTATTTATGATTTATTCTACTCACTTTTTCCCAGCTTAGGCACAGGGAACAAGATCACTGAGCTGTGTGGCTGATCTGAAAATAGTAAGGGCTTTCTACTGGCATTTTCTATTCAGTCTACACTTTTAAAAAATCCATATGCTTTTTCATCTGTATGACCTGTTTAAAAAAAAAAAGCCACAGGTCTTTTGGAAGGACTTTAGCCTCTTGGAAATTTTTCAGAAGCACCAATATATACTGTTATCTGGAGGAGTCGAGGTGGGAAATAAGGCCCACTGTGGAAGCAGTGTTTTCGAAAATAAACTAATAGGCAGTTGCTTCCATACCAGTAGAGGAGTCTGGACGTTTTTACAGTAAATAATACAGGGCATTTATATTATATGACATTAAAAAATCCTTCTTTCCAATTTATGGTATGGTCAGAGCTAACTCTACTAGATTCTGCAACTTCTTATCTTCACATATCACAACCTAAGAAAGAAATAAATTTAAGCCTAATTTAACTTGGGTTGACATCACTGATGAATCTTTTAAAGAACTAACAGTGTCAGCCAAGATTGCTTTGTTGATTTCCACAGGTCTGCTGAAAATATGAAGAGACACAGGATGAAGGTGGCAGAATTCAGTATTCAAATGGTGTTTAGGCAGCCTGTACACTTAAAAAAAAAACAACCTCAAAACCAAACAAACCCTCCCTGCTCCTCCCAAAAAAAAAAGGACAGGAAATGGAAATTGAGGCTAAGCCTTCATAGAAAATAAATCCCCACCAGAATGGTAAGGCTCCATGACAAAAATAATTACAATGAGGACCTAGATCAGTCAGGGACCTATGGAGATCTTTAGGCCAACCTTCTGCTCAAAATAGGATAAGCCACAGGATCATACCTGAATGCTCAGGGCTTCAACCAGTCTGGACTTGGAAACCTCTGAAAGATGGAGACAGCACAGCCTGTTTAAACATTTAACTCAAATCTTATTTCATTAATAACAATGACCACCATTACTCAAATAAGCCTGGACACAAGTGATCCTGAAACCTGAACTGATTCTGTGTGAGCAGTGCATCCATTGCCAACCTGATCGTGAAGTTTGGGATGCCCATAGGAAATCCCACCCCTTCGTGTCTCACAGATGGTGGTCAAAACCACAAAGCCTTTCCACTTCATCTAAAACAGCAGCCTTATAACTGCTACAGGACATTAGCCTTCAAGTAGAACAGCTCTGAGAACAAAAGACAGAAACTCTGTTAGTGGCCTTCACAGGTATTTGCTGATAGCACAGAACATGATGTTCCAGATTCTCAGAAGTTCCAGAGTTTAAAGTACCACAGCTTGGTGATTCATACCCCTGTGATCTGCACAGTTATCTGCAAGCAGGCCCATAAACTGCTGCCAAACAGAAATGGAACATCTCAAAATGATACATAAGCAAAAAGTGAGGAAAAAAATAAAATCAATAAAAATGCCGTCAACAGAGACCTCAAGTTTTACAGATTTGTAAAGCAGCACAATATATTTTCATTTGCTTTTGGTTTAGGCCCAAGTAGCTCAAAAACTCTGCTTCTTTTAGCCAAAGTCCAACTTCCTGTGTTCTCCTACTTTCCACTGGTCCTGTCCAAATGTCAAGCCTACAGACTGCTTATGCTCAAACTTATCACAGCAGCCAAGAACAAAAAAAACCCAAACACAACCAAAACCAAACCAAACCAAAAACCACCCCAAAACCCTCATAATTTTTATTCTTTCTGACCAGGCACACAGGTTGGAAAAAAAAAGAAATCACATTCAATAACATCTAGATATATAGTGCTTCTGCTTAGTGAAAAGAATTTGAAATTTGAAAAAATAATGCTTTCTCCTTACCCCCAATTCTGTTTTCTAAAACAGCAGAATTGGTTATTATCTGAAACACTTGGGGGGGGGGGGGGGGGAAGTCACAGGCAGACACCAAGCATGGGAAGTTTCCTTCCAGGTCTTTTAAAGCTGAAAAGTTAAAAATAACACATCAGAGGATCTTATAATAAAGGGCATAAATAAGACTTACAGTTGGTTCTAAAATGTACCAGAATGGCTAATATTTCCAAAGCCCTCATACTATCTCCTTCATAGTCACTACTTTTTCTGAGTGAAATTGCTAGTCCTTAATATATTTAAACTGCTCAGATCTGATGAATGGACCACTCTGATCAAGCAAGGACCAAACTGTAGTCTCTTCTCTTAGACAAAGTCAAATGGCTGTGTTTCCCACCTCTCCTGTGAAGCTCTCTGAAGTTTTATTTGCTTTCTGATTTGGGATAACAGTCTCCATTAAGAAAGAGGCATACAATCTGGCACTGTGAGGTCACACACTGCATAACAGAAGTGACACAATTTTGAGTAGAAATAGCAACTTAAATCTACCCTGTTACTGCAAGTCACATATATTTTTGTATGCCTATAAAAACCCTCAAGGTTTCTTCAGAAATCTACCTCCTTCAGACACCTCATTTACATGTTGTTGGGCTCTCTAACCTGGACTTTCCAATGCTAGAGTCCCAACAGAGCTCCACAGAAAACATGGCAAACATTTCACCTTCTCTTGCCACAAACACAGAATGAATCACTTTGTCCCTTTCCACCCTTTCCCAGTTACCCTATAAGCCAACCATACAAGATACCTGGTCAGCTTTGTGTGATCTCTTATCTACACTTCTGTAGGTGCTAATTTAATTTGACAGCTGAACTGTTTATTCTTCATCTCCCAAGTGTAGTCTAATTCACAATTACAAAATCTGAGTGTTAACACATGAGGACAACCAACACAGTGGCTGGGGTCAGTTTTAATCAGCAGGATTAAAACTAAGCAACCCATACTTCCACCAACAGTGAAACTCCACGACATCCAGAACAAGTGGTGGATCGATCTAGCTGTAAAAACTAAGTTATGTACAGATACAGGTGATCACAAAGGATTCTATGAGGCCTTGAAAACAGCATACGGGCCTACGTACCAAGTCCAAAGCTCTCTACTCAGCGCTGATGGTCAAACACTTCTGACAGATAAAACCTCCATTCTGAGTCATTGGTCTGAACACTTTCAGACTCTCTTCAGTACCAACCGTGTAGTCCAAGACTCAACAATTCAGTCCATCACACGACAACCAGTAAAGTATGAATTGGATACTGCCCCCACTTTAGGAGAAACCCTCAAGGCCATACAGCAGGTGAAAATTGGCAAGGCAGCTGGGATTGATGGAATTCCACCTGAAGTCTGGAAACATGGGGGCCTTGCACTACATGCTAAATTTCATGAGTTTGTGGTGCGCCGTTGGGAACTCGGCAAACTACCATCAGACCTTCATGATGCAGTCATCATCACTTTGTGTAAGAAGAAAGGAATTAAATCAGATTGCTCAAATTACCATGGTATTACTCTGCTCTCCATTGCAGGCAAAATCCTGGCAAGAATACTTTTGAACAGACTAATACCCACTATAGCAGAAGGAATTCGACCTGAAAGCCAATGTGGTTTCAGAGCCAACAGGAAAACCACAGACATGGTGTTTGTTCTCAGATAACTGCAAGAGAAGTGCAGGGAACAGAACAAAGGTCTCTGTGTAACCTTTGTTGACCTCACCAAGGCTTTTGATACTGTGAGCAGGAAAGGTCTGTGGCAGATTTTGGAATGTTTAGGTTATCCCCCCAAGTTCCTCAAAATGATCATCTCACTCCACAAGGATCAGCAGGGCCAAGTCAGTTATGGTAACACACTTTCTGAGCCCTTTTTAATTAAGAATGGCGTGAAACAAGGCTGCGTTCTCGCTCCTACCCTATTCACAGTCTTTTTCAGCATGATGCTCCAGAGGGCCACTGCAGACCTCGATGATCAGGACAGTATCTACATTCGATACCGTACTGATGGAAGCCTTTTCAACCTGAGGCGACTGAAGGCCCACACCAAGACCTTAAACCATCTTGTCCGGGAGCTGCTTTATGCTGATGACGCCGCCCTTGTTGCCCACACAGAAGCAGCTCTGCAGCGTTTAACATCCTGCTTTGCAGATGCTGCTGAGCTCTTTGGGCTGGAAGTCAGCTTAAAGAAGACTGAAGTTCTCTATCAACCTGCACCTCAGGAAGTCTTCCATCATCCCCACGTCACCATTGGCGAATCAGGGCTCAAATCAGTCCAGCAATTTAATTACCTGGGTAGCCTCATCTCCTCGGATGGTAAGATTGATGGAGAGATAGACAACAGGTTAGCAAAGGCATATAGTGCTTTTGGAAAGCTTCATAAAAGAGTTTGGTGAAATAAACACCTGAAGAAAAGTACAAAGATCAGTGTTTACAGAGCCATAGTGCTGTCTACTCTCTTATATGGATCTGAATCATGGGTCATCTACCGCCACCACCTGCAACTCCCAGAACGCTTCCATCAACGCTGCCTCCATACAATCCTAAACATCCACTGGTCAGATTATGTGACCAATACATCTGTTCTTGAGCAAGCAGCAGTTACAAGTATTGAGGCCATGTTACTGAGAACACAGCTGCGTTGGGCAGGACACGTCTCAAGGATGAAGGACCACCGCCTCCCTATGATCCTGCTTTATGGTGAACTTGCCACTGGCTGCTGCATGAGAGGAGCCCCGAAGAGGAGATACAAGGACTCCCTGAAGCAACATCTCAGCCTTGGCCATATTGATCAACTCTGGCCTCAAACTGGGAGATCTGGAGACACACCATCTATAACGCTGCGGATGCTTTTGAGAAAGCACGCAGTATCAGCCTTGAGGAGAAAAGGCAACACAGAAAGAATCGTGCCTTGCAGAATATACCACCTAAGGAGTCTTTCTGCTGTACCTTTTGCAACCGGACATGCCTATCTTGTATTGGCCTTTTTAGCCACCAACATGCTTGCAACAAACGTGGGTAGAGCCCTTCCCAAATCTTCGTTAGCGAAGCCTGGCCATGATGATGATGATACTTCCACCTGATTAAAGCTATTGCATAGTGATGACCCTGCTACTGTTTCTACCAAAGAAAAAATTGCAGCCCTTTTCAGAGCACAGGAGTGTCTAGAAACACACAGGGCTGGATAATAGCAGAATCTAGTAAAATAGAAGCCTATAGAAAACTTATTTTGTCTCAGTGTTCTAAATTACATGTTTCTTCTCACTTCCATGGTTTAGTCCCAGCCAGCAACTAAGCCTACAAAGCTGCTCACTCACTCCCTCAGCAGTGGGATGGGGGAGAAAACCAGACTGGCAAATTGTGAAAACTAGAAAATTTGTGGGTTGAGAGAAAGACAGTTTAATAGGAACAGCAAAAGCCCTGCACACAAGCAAAGCAAAACAAGGAATTCATTCCCACTTCCCATGGGCAGGCAGGTGTTTGGCCGTCCCCAGGAAAGCTGGGCTCCATCACATGTAGTGGTGACTTGGGAAGACAAAATTACATTATTCCAAATGTCTCCCCCTCTCCCTTCATCTTCCCCCAACTTTCTATGCTGAGCCTGAATATCCTTTTGGTCAGTTGGGATCAGCTGTCCTGGCTGTGACATTTCCCATCTCCTTTTGCACCCTCAGCCCCCTTGTAGTAAGGAGCAGAAAAGGCCTTTGTGCTGTGCAAGCCCTGCTCAGCAATAACTAAAGCTTCAATATGTTATTATCAGCACTGCTTTCAGCACAAATCCAAATTATAGCCCCATACTGTAATTTTCTCACCGTGAGGAAAATTAACTCTATCCCAGCCAAAACCAGCACACTTACCATAAAGCAAAATTCCCGAGGAGAAGAAGAGGGACAAAAATCCAGTCACTTGCAAAATAACACTAATTTTTCCATGCAAGCCATGAAGATGATGTGACAGCCACGTAGAGGGAATTTTTTCAGCTGGAACGAGTAATCTGATGACAGGCTTGCATCTTCTCCACCCACAAACCATAATCATGCAAATGTAGGCACAGGCCTGATCACTGAGCTATAAGGCACACAAAAGGTAGTATTAAGGCATGATAGCACCTATTAAGGCATAACACAGCATTCTAAAGACACCACAACCTCCAGCAGTGCAGCCATGAAACAAAACTGCAGCATCAGAGTCCTCAATTTCAAAATCTAAATACAGAGAAGATGCACTAGAAGCAGCCCCATTAGTAAACCTATTTTTCTTGCCACCCTGCCTGGCAACAGGGTATTTCTCCCTCTAAAAACACCACTTTGTGTCTGCTGCCTGACAGCATCAACACCAGATACGGCTGCAACAAATGCATGACTTCAAATCCAGCCTCACTTTGCATAAGAATGCTTAAGTAATGTGACTGTTCCCAAAAACAGGTCAAGGTCTTACCACCTCATCAGTGACTTCTCCCTGCTCCTCACTTGCATTCTTAGCTTTCAATTAGCCTTCCCTTTAAGCAGGGTAGGATATACAATTCACAAGTGACAAACTTGGCAGTTTAACAACCTTGCAGAGCAACAGATCCTTTCCAACACCTCTGAAGCAAAGGAAATTCTGTATTTGGATCACCAGGTTCCCCCTGCCAACAGTAATGTACCAATTTAAATACCTCTCCCACAGATGGTCACAGCAAACAGTTGATTTCAGCAATATCAAGCTCTCCATCCTGCTGTCCTGCATGTGAGCAAAATCAACTCTTGTTCATGGCAAACTGAGGTTCAGTGCTTTAGGAAGGGCAATTTGCCACAGATTTCAAAGGGAACATAGGCACTGAATGGACACTTAACCAGATGTAGAAAACGGCCTTTTGTGTATTCTGTTTCCTTTATATTTGTGTACCAGTGAGGCAGTTACTGCAAATTCCATGAAATGTGAAAAGCAATATAGCTATGTACTCATTTAGTAACAATTTAATTTCTTACTGCAGCTGAACAAAAAATAGCTCTTGATTTGTTATTTATAGTTATGTTATACGTTATTTATGCAGATTTGTTATTTACGCTCATATTTAATATATTCTAATAGCTTCTCATCTTAACCCTGCTGCTCTTCTGAGATTGAGTATTCCCAATTTTTGTGGAAGCTTTCCACAGGACACAGTTTACAGTCCAAGACACAAACTCATGGATCATGAATCACACTCAAAGAGGCATAATCGCATCAGAAACAGTTGTCCAAATGAACTCTGCAGCAGTGTTCCAGTAATGTACTGCATAGTCCTGCCCTTTGCCAAAGGAAAATTTGATATTTTACATGGAGGCAGAGGAAGCCTCCATGTAAAGTGCTACTATGAAATGCACACTTCAGGAGGATCAGCCATTCCTCTCACTTTAAGCAACAAAGGCTCCTCAAGAGACTCAAAGAGCATATCAGGTCTTAACAATGTAAATGTAACTTGAAATAAAAATCAAATTACTTTTTTTCCTCTACTTTTAAGCAGGAGCACCTCAGTGCAGATGGACTGCCCCAGACTACATACTGTCTGTCAGGTACCTGCAAAGCTACAAACTAGTTTGTTTCTTTTCACTGCCCTCGTTGTTTTATAATCTCTGTCACCTCTCTCAGAGCTGGTTTTAGAAGCAAAGCACTACACAAAAGCTACTGGCTGAAGAAAACCCTGATAATTTCTCTGAAGTCTCCTTAAATATTAGTTCTGCTCCCAAATTTTCTATCGACCTAACCCATATTTGTACATACAAAGTCCCACCAGATAATGAACATCAGCTGACTCTCTATTTGGTCCTGTCACACCATCCATTCCTTTAATACACTTCTAACTCTTCCAGGCATGCCCTTTCACACACACTGCTGCCTCTTCCAGGTGTGGACTCCTCACTTCAGCCTCCCTACAGAAGAGATCTCTGTCCCAGGTGTTCAGCACTTCATTGTCCTATTTCACATCTCACCCCGAAGACAGACCATTTCCTATTCCTTTTTCTATTCTGAAATCTTTTTCTTCCATTCTCTAACAGAGGGTGATATCACTACCTTTGCAACTTGCATACTTTCTCCAATAATAAAAGAAAAAAACCAAAGATTTAGGGTAATGACAAAGGTGTGGGAAGAAGAATGCTTAATTCAAAGATATAATTAAGAATGTGTCTGATTGTACAAGACCTTGACCAATTCTACATATACAGACACTTGGGAGACGTTGCCTTATTTTCTCATCTTTGGTTGCTGCATATTTGAAGTCAAATGCTTCACATTACAAGGACAGCAACCAACCTTTCCCCTGGGATGGCAAACGGCTGCTTGCTGGAATATCTGGTTACTCCTAGACTGTCACATCTAAAATCTCTTATCTCAGGCAACAAGAATTTCAAGGATGTTGCTCCTTGCCCTCAGCACCACGGAGTATTCACATTAGTGTGTTAAGCCATATAAAAATAGACAACTGTTTTGAAAGAAACTTTGCACTCTAGGTCTCTAGGCACAAACTGCATAGGTACACACAAAACAAAACACATTAAATCCTATTTTTAGTACTAGACTTTCAGGAAGTGAAAGTATAAGGCAGATACTGCTTTGTAAGAGCTCACAAAGGAAAACGCCAAAGCAAAGGGATGAAGTGGAGGTAGATATCTTCAGAGTCTACTATTCCTTTTCTAGACTATTACCATTACTGAAGAACATGTGTGTGTCTTCCTTAATTCTACTGTAGTAGGAAACACCACAGATGCCAGTGTCTTCATAAAATGTGCTTTGATTAGAACTGGAGTTAAATTGGGTGTGTTCTTAATATTTATGTCTCTTGCCTAGCCAGTAAGTATTTGTCACTATGAGGATGTTAAGTGCTGACCAGAACCAAGAAGTTTCACATCCTGTTCTCTCCCTCACAGGTCACATCTTCTATAAATAAATATATAAATACAGCACTGGCACTCGACCAGTCAGCAACATCAGCTACAGCCTGCAGCAATGCTGATCCATCATGTATTTTGTGGTAATTGAGTAATTAAATTATTCCCATATACCATTTAATCACAGATGAAATAAGCCTACTTTTCTGGATAGATCAGTGAAGTCACAAAATTTTGTAACTTGTGGCTTCATAATCACATAGCTGTAGGTTCAAAATAATGTTTTCAGAAGAGAGTGTGTAGAACACTGTTGGCAACCCAAATCAGGCAAGGAAAAACTAAAAATATAACTGACAAAGATGTTCTCTCAACTCACGCCACATTGTTTCCATTGACCCACAGAGTATTTTCAAGCGCAGAAATTCTGGGTTAGTTTTGTACAATGCGCTGGACTTAAGAGAAATCAGAGAATAAAAATTTAAACATTAATGTGGATGCCTCCAAATATCTGTAAAACCAAATGAAATATCCAGGTGTGAGGTCTGTGTATATTATTTGAGGACTGTGTGTCTCAGTTTCATTCATTCATGCATTCTTGAATGAATGCATGCTCAATCTGATGTTTCAAAATGTGAGTCACAGTTTGCCTTCAAAAAAGTTCTGTTAGTGTGGGGTAAGAACAAAGCATATAATCAATCAAACTGCTTGGGCTGTAGCTGGATTCATCAGATGACACTCGACAAGGTCAATGAACCACAGCATTAAAATGTGCACAGAGGACTTAAGAATAGACAACTACAGAATTAGTATGACTTCAGAGTAATTTTTTAATCCCAATTAAAAGTGCATCATAAATAGCTTTTGACTAAGCAGATATTCAGAAGTTTTACAACAAAGGTAAGGACTCCAATACCAAAACTTAGGAAGAAATACTTTATTTTCTTAGCTACTGTTCAGAAAGCCCTGAGGAAACTGATCCCCAAATCCCTAAGAGGGTCTGCAGCAAAGAAGCAGGAAAAGCACTCTGTGCAGACAGCTCCCGGTAGTACTTGGTAAGAAAGCGAGGCACAACATACCCAGAAAGCTTGCTCAGGTCACACCTTCTCAACACCACAGGAATTCCATGTATTCTTCCCTTTTGGCAGCAACTAAAAAGAGAGACACACGGTTCTCCCTGGCAAGTATCCTGCTATTGGACAGGTAACAGGTTTTGCTAGCAAGTTAAGGTCAGACACCTGTTGTTCATCAGAAGTCACAAAAACACTGTTTCACTGCTGGAAAAATGGGAACAGCATTACTCATAAGGCTTCAAACAGAGCAGCCATAAACCCTCTCAGTCACTCAGCATACAAAGTTACAAATGAATAAAGCTTTTTTTTTTTTTTTTAAACAAAGAACAAGCTCAACAGACTTTAATTCAAATACACTTATAATAAGTAAACATTTCAGAAATCAAAATTGTAGGGAGTGGACTGAAACACCCAGACATTTTTGCTTTACTCTCCACCCTCCTAAAGAAGGAATGGTTACTTCTGATAGCAGTTTGATCAATACAGAAGACTCCCACAGACTAAAAGCTTTTGCCTCAGTTAGGTATTAGCTATATAGTAAAGTACATTCAAGAAGTCCTTGTATCAATTTGGCATTTTTTCAAGTACCTGACAGCTAGTCCTTTTACAGATAACAAACAGCCCCTTTTGGCCTGCAGTGTTAAATCAAATTCCATCTCAGTCCATATACAAACTGAGAATCTTATTTAGATGAAGTCTACTGGCTGTCTCAGGCATTGACATTAACTTCTCTAAAATGAACACATTATGAAAGACTTATTTTTTATTTAGCAGTATCACATATCCTACTGATAGATTTGAGTTGCGTTACTGATAATTTAGATGACATACACCTATGAAATTTTAGAAGAATAAAATCTGAATAATTACAATACACACTATCTGGAAAAATATCACAGATGAAAATAGAAATAAGGAATAGGAAAAAAAGCAAAAGACTTTAATGCATTTAATTGTTTTGTGCAGGTAATATTTTTACAGACTATAGCCAATCAATGAAGAAACAAAATAAAAGTGTTTCAGTCTTTTTCACTCCTTTTTTCCAAGACACTTGATTTGTACTTTGAGCTTAAGTAGTAGTTAGGTAGTTAATCCACTAATAGACAACCTAAGCAGAAAATAATTTTTTAGTTGTACCACTAAATCATTAATATCATTAGTGGTACAGGAATTCAGTGCTGTACCAGTAATAAGATTTTCCTGGTTATTTGTAGAGGTAAATTTGTAATCCAGCTAACTAGACTACAACAGTAGAAAAATCAAACTATCCCCAAGCTGTGTTCAGGAAATGTTGCACGCAACATCTTTAGATTACATTAGCATTTAATTTCATTCCTAGTATTGCAATGATGGGCAGAATTATCTCTAAAAGGAAATGTGCATTAAAAAAAAGATTGTTAACACTTTATGACTAAACAAAATAAATGACAAGTAGGTGCCTAGAAGTAAGATTCAAAACTCTATAATCAGAGCTTATTTTCAATAGAAAGGTTTCAGTGCCGATTGTTTCGGGTTGGAATAAACTGATAGCTCACTTGGAATCTCAAGTTATGGACTTCTCTTCCTTATAAAGTGAATAAATCCCCAAAAGTCCTTACTTAACAGAAATAGCTGGAACATTACAATCTACTCAAGAGCAACAGAACACTTATAGCTGTACTGTAAAAGCTGGTTCAACAAAGTTGTGACAGTGAAATTTGATTTGATAAAGTCTCATTGCAGCAGACAAAAATGAAGCTTGCAATTGGTTTGTTGGCAGAAAAAGAATATTCAATTCACTAGAGTGCATATAACAAAACCAAACATGCAACCTATTGGTTTTAAAACTTTTACTGCAACATAGAGAGAACAGTAATTAGATATTTATATTTTTTTCCCCAAAAGAAAATATGTAAACAGGATAATAATTTTATCTGTATGTATACAGCTTCTCAGATAATTTGAGAGGGGAAAAAAGGGGGTGGAGTTTCTCAATAATCAAGACACTTTTAACTGAAATGGGTTTTCATTTGGGAAAAAAGCCAACACTGTTTTAACTCAGCATTAGACAAAAATACTGTGCTTCTTGCACTACTTTCAAACAGCTGAAAAGAGAACCCCAAATATCCTTATTTTGGCATTCAGGATTATATATGCTCAGATCTTCTAAGATTTCACAAAGCTGCTCCCCAGTGTTGCCACGAAATACAGACTGTAGGATCTACGTAGCACAACCTACTTCCAATACCAGCGCTAAGTGGAAAGGAATATGAAGCAGTGCATTACACTACATGTCTGGAACTAGTACAATAAGAGTGAAAAATCTAGAAAAAGTTAAGCTACAGTTTACAGAAGGAACTAATTATCTGCAGAAGCTGATTTTTGGTTGGTTTTTTTTTTACACTGTGCGATTTTCTGCATCTGCTAATTTAAAGCAGACATAGTTGTTGCTTCCTTTGCTTTGTTTCCTATGTTCTCCCTTCCACCCACCCCCTATATACCATTACATCAAGCATTATGAATATAAGCCCAAATATCCCAGACAATCCAGTGAACAAAGGTAGTGTAATGCACTGGCGTGAGGTGTGAAATAGAAAAAGTTCTCTCAATCCTCGTCGAAGTTCTGTTGTAGAAGAAAGTTGGCAGCCAAGTTTTCGTTCTTCTCACAAGCAAAATACGCCTGTATCACAAGTCCTTCAGGGAACCCTAATGCCTTTAACTGAAGAAAAGAAACACATTTAGAAAGTACATTTTTTTATATTAAGCTTCTTGTATGTTTAGTTGTCTTGAGGTGTCACTTAAGCAATTACTGCCTTCTTGAAAACTACATTGCTGCCTAGGCCAATGCAGCCTCTAGTGAGCAAAAAATAAGGTGTTGTCTCTGCCTTGAATAAACAGAATTCTCACTTGAAAAAATGATGAGTGAGTCTAATGAAGCACCAAAAAACTATGTCACTTCTTTAGTGACATAGTAAGTCACTAAAACAGACCTGGGTCACAGTAATGTCAGGAAGTAAAAGCACACGGCACTGATGCAGAAAAAAACCCCTTCAAACAATGCCCATTTCAAACAATTATACAAAGCTCCAAAGAACTTTTAACGAAAGCTGTCTGGAACAAGAGCTTCCAGGCTGGGATCTCTAGTAGATAGTTCAAGACATCACATTAAGCCATACTTTCAATTGTTTATACTGGGATTTTCACATTAAAAAAAAAATGTTGACTGCACACTGCAGCCAATAGAAGTAAGTTGAGAGGAAGAAGCCAAGAAACTAATTAATGTCTGGGACACAGTGACAGCAGGGCATGAGAACACCAGGGTAGAAGTTATTACTGTGTCAAGGGGAATGGGTTTAGCCTGCACTTAAAGGCAGTCAGCAAATGAAACCTTATTTTAGCCAAAGGCAAGTACATACAACTATCTGGAGATTTTTCTTAAAATCCTCATACCACCTGCATTTCACATATAGGGCAGACCAAATAACTGTGAGAAACTGTATCCTATTACCCCTCGCCAACCATTCTTAGATTTTATTTTCTGCCACAAACAGCATGACTGCATTAGCTGCAATACTAGGTTCCTAAAATTCTGAGGTGTGTTTCACGGTAAGGGGAAGAAGTGTACAGGTCTCTGCTGGGTTTTAGAACAGACTGTAGAGGTAGTAATGCTCTACTGCATAAAATGGCTTTAAAAGGACAGGCAACAGATTAGAGAGCATGATCTGTGAAGTACATGGACAAACAATTTTATCAGACTAATCCTATTAATTGTTAACTTCCTTGAGATCTAGAGAATTGACACCTATATTTAAACAGTTATTTTCCGATGATCCTTACATAACCTTTGGCTTTGCCAGCTGGAAAAAAACCATTGTCTTTGAGACACAAAACCACTACCACAGTATGACAGAAGTCTTGCAATTTTTCCTAAGAAAAAGATCTCAGTGGTGTTGCCATCTATATAAAGCCATATTTAGTCAATGTTACACACAGTAGTTATGATGCAATATACCACCCCCAAGAGTATTTTTATAGACATGTTTACCTGTTGTTTTTAGAAAGCTATAATTAAATAATTCCCATGGATAGACAAATATGTGGGTGAAGTTTTGACTTGAACTAATCTACTTAACTATGAGCCTTCTTACTATCCAAGCACTTTGCAAACAGTGCTCATGCAGACAGATCTTTGCACCTGGACACCTAACACAGAATGATCTAGAACACCAATGGCTGAGGCTTTTGCAAGAGGAATTTCTGCCTGAGTTCCCATTCCTGAGGGAAAACAATTCAGTCATTAATTACTACAAACAGTCTCTGATCACTTAAAAGGCTCTGCATCTTCCTAGTAAGGCAGATTTAAGACATTTTAGACTTAATTGCTATAAAGCAGGAAAAGATGTAGTTTGAAACAGGACTACAACAGCTATGAAATACCAAGTATAAAAATATCAAATATGAAGCAGAACTGCTCAGCATAAGAAAAGTTTAAGTTATGTCTTAAGCACGCACTAGAGTCAACACCCTACACCAACAGCCAAGAAACACTTCAAAGAAGAAAGGCTCACCCTTTCTATAGCTTCTTTTTCCTGTGGTGTTACTTGAATGTAGTTCATATGACCATTTCCAGCATCTGCTACTTCTCCAGTGCTGGCACCATCATCACTCCCACTTAAGCCTTGGCGAGACTCTAGAACTGGCTCGTTCAGCATATGAATAAAGTGTTCCTGGTGCTGGCTTATTTGCTGTGATGCATGGAACAATAAAAGAAAACACACATATTTAAATAACTCATGTTTAAGCCTGCCAACAGACAAGTAAAAATGTTTTCAGGGAAGCAAGTAGTCAAAGGAATGTGTAAAAAGTGCATCAAGAAAAATCATTACATCTAACCATAAGAAACACAATTTCATGTTTCAGTTCAACTGCAGTGATCATTTCCTCTTCCTGACCCCGGTGCACCCTCTTAGTAAGAGTCTCAGACTCATTTCTAATGTCATAGAAAATATGTTCTGTACAGCAACAACTACTGAAAAGTCAACAATAGGATATTGTAACTGCCAGTAACACATTATCCCAGGTAACATCAACATATGCCTCTCTTGTAAGGCTAAATCAGAATTAGCAAGCATTATTTTCTTCTTTTTAGCTTCACCTGCAGTAGTTGAGGGTTTTCCCGTCCAATCTGCTGTAGCAATGCCGGTAGCAGAGAAGGATTTTGCTGGATAATTTGTCTCATCTGCTGGAACTGAGGCTGATTTCGTAAAAACTCAAGGGGATGTCCTGAAAAATCAAAAGGGGTAACATGGTTTTTAAAGATGTTACTAAGAATCTTAATAAAATACATACCTACACTGCAATTTTAGACAGAAATAGGGCTATACATTCCTCACTGAAGGACAGAAAAGCTTGCTTCCTCACACTGACTTACTCTAGTTTAAGCAAGGTTAAACAATGCATTTTCTTTCCACCCAATTTTAAGATCCAACAGCCTTGTGTCTTTTATTTCCAGCATTTTTCTCTTTGTCTCATCTCTGAGTAACCTCATTCAGAGACATCTACCCAGTCTACTGCCTTGTCTCTGCATCTACAACAGAGCTCCCTATCTACTGCAATGGGTCAGTTCTGACTCAAGGGAGTCTTTCCTTCCCATACAACCTATATTATTTACTGCCTTGAACTGTGTCTGAACCACTCTGAAACACCCCATCCCCCACTACCTCTTTATGGATTATGTCATGTGTGCCTGTCACTACAATCTGTATGTTTAATGCTCTGGTTTCTTATCAAACCTTGTATCTTGAACTCCATCTCTGCCACAGCCTAAAACAGAGCTTCCCTTCCCCTTCATAATGCTCCTTTCATGTATTTATCTCCCTTTAAGACAGAGTTCTCTTCAGCAGGCACCAACCACTGTCCCTGTGCTCCGTGAGGAGTCCCAGGTCATTTACAAGTCTCTTAGGTGCTATACTTCATGACTAATTGCAGGTTTCTCTCTTGATATTCCAGATTCCAAGAGGTAGATACATAAGTACAGCCATGGACAACAGTGCCCAGTTATCCACAGAGCAGAAAGCCAAAGTTTATGTATAAGAAAACACAACCCCACCCACATTTGTGGTCTTACACTTAAATTCAGAATACTGAATCAAAGGAGTTGTGTGAGTTCACTGCATTTTTTGAAACCTCACTGCAGATGTATCAACACATATCAAGCTGCATGTTCCAAGGAAGTACCACATTTGGAATTTCCATGATGCAGCTCTTACCCAGCTCCATTGATCAGTTCACAAGCACCAGGAATTTAAAACTGACTGAAGAAGAGACTGATTAAGCGCAATGTTTTTATCGCATCCTCTCAAACATAACCTTTCTTACCTCCTAATGAGCTAGTAGTCGTTGGTATAGTTGCTACTGCTGCTGCCACTGCTGAAGACTGAGAGGCACCACTGCTTGGTGTTTGAGGGGGTTCAGCCACAGCCTGATTATCTCCAGGTATACCCTAAAGCCACAGTTCACACAATTACCTACAGAATGCTACAAAATATTTGTTTCAACTGCATGTAATATTTGCTTTCCAGAATGAAGGGAACAAAAAACCCTTTAATGCTTTCACTGCAAATACAAAGCAAGATACTGTGATAGGTATGCACTTACAACTGAAGAAAGAACACTGTGAAAAGAGCAATTTTATTTTTTGAGAAAAAAAATGAGAAAAATGTGTGGTTTGTACACCAAGGTAGTAAAGCATTCACTGCATCAGTTTAAAAACATGTTTTACTCCATAAAAAGTACTTGCTTTGAATTCTGCTCCAAGATATTTCATATGAGTGAAAAAGTTAACCCAAATATAGTTACAATATGTTATAGTGTTATGCAAAAGAAGTTACATTACAGCAACAGAATTGCAGTACACAATGCTAACTGAGATTATCAATGGCATACAATTTGGGAGGAAACTGTGAAGAGATGTAAGAGCACTGCTCCTGGGACCTCCTTCCTCAATGCAAAACTGTCCTTTACTGTATCTCAAGTGTGAAAAGGTCTTTATGTCGTCAAGTGTTAGCAGTTAAAAAAAAACCAACAAAACTTAACTTGCTTTTTGTTTATATTCCATGCAAAAAACTTTATAAAGGAACTGATTGCTCAGGGGGGTGAAATAGACAAAGCTAAAAAGAACAATCATAGTGAATTAGAATGTGGGTTATACAACCAAGACACACCTTACTCTACTACCTTACTCCTGCATGGGAATCCTTCAGACTTCCTACCCTAGCCTTGCCTTCCCCACTGTCACTGAACTCCTGCACCAAATTTGTCCTTTCAGCCTTTCTCCCTGAATCCTGGAAACTCAGACAGCTTGCCAGGGGAGAGACACCAGGAAAGAATCCTGTATGACAACAAGCCCAGAGAAGTTACCCAAAAGAAGGCCATCCTTCAGTTTGGGAAGCACAAAACATAAGGAATGGGGCGGATGGAAATATTACAAAATTTCAGTTTAGCCAGACAACAAAGAGGTTTGTCAAGTGATGCCTCAGAGCTTTTTTTTGAATTTTAAACTTTTATAGATTTTAGAAGTAGATGTGTAGTGAATGTAGATTTTAATGTAGCTGTATTATATCTCTTGCCCTGTAGCATTATGCTTACACATACCCAACCCTACTACCCCATTTCATATCAATCCCTCTAAAATTCCATTAGTGTGTTTAGTCTTCTTTTCAAAGTAGAATTGTAGAAAAACACCCTAAGGCCTGGACCAGAAAATATCACACAGACACAGTGACCTTCAAGCCCAGAACTTTGGAAGAACATCAAGGACTGTGCATGCTGTGAAGAAGACGAGGATGAGGAAGAAGGGGTCCCAAACACTCCCAAGACCCAATTCCTCAGGGGGCGTGTCAGGGGGTAGAACTGGGCAGAACTGAGGCTGGACAGATCTGGGATTGGATGGACCTTATTATAAAATCATAGAACCACTGTCTGGGTGAGCTCACATGGTATGTATTCCCTGGGCCTTAGGCCTGAGATTACAGACCTGCTCCCTTTGTCTTATACACTAAACTGGCCTGGAGTATTTTTTCCCTGCAGTCTTTTAGGTAACAGTTTTGGCACTCTGAAAGGCGGAAAAGTGGGACCTGTAACTCCTCCGGATCAGGAAACATAATCCTGCAGGAAATTATTCTTCTGCCAGCATATTTTGGAGAATTCCCGCACCAATCTTGGGAAGCCCAGCTCCTCAACCACACACACAGAGGTGAGATAAAAGAGCAGCTCCTTTGGGTAATTTTGCTAAAGTTGCAAAGGGGTTTTTCCTGGAAACAGGGGAATATGGTAGGCCAGGAAGTGAGACTTTGGGCCCGTGTTGTTGCATAAATTGCTGGTTTTCCAGTCTGTGGGCAGAAGACCAGGACAATTAAAGGGAAGTGGGTGGAGGAACCCCCCCTTGCAGCTTCGATAAAGGCAGGGCAGGGACAGTGAAGCCTACCACTGTGGTTACTCAGGGGCTTTGCATTGGCTTGGTATAGCCAGAAGGAAAGGGATGCCTTTCTCTGCATTAAAATACCCTGCCTGCCCTGGCTTGAAGTTGGTGGTGGTGTTCAGAGAGGGAGCTCGTGGGGTAATCCTGAGGTCGCGAGTTCAAATCTGGTGCTGGGAAGCTTTTTCCTGCCTGGTAGTTGTCATCATGGGTTGTGTCGAGTCCCAAGAGGAGGAGATCCCAAAAGGATCTCCTTTAGCCTTGGTTTTGCAGCACTGGAGGCATTTGACTGGCCCTGAAACATCTTTAAAGAGGCAAGAGTTATGCAGGTTCTCTATAAATATGTGGCCTTTGCACAGGCTGCTCAAAGGGGAGACTTGGCCGAAGTTTGGCTCTTTTCAAATGAATACAGTGTTACAGCTTATGTCAAACCTTCATAAGGAGGAGCGATGGAACGAAGTAGTGTATGCTGAATTGTTTTTGGCCTTTTTAAACCAACCAGAATGGAAGAGAGAGTATAAGTTAGATAAAGCCCCTGCAGAGGCAGAGCTCTCAGAAATGGTTTTAGAGAGAGGAGAGAAGAAAGATCGTGGTAAAGGTGATCCCATCAGTCAAATTTACGTTAAAAGCCCGATAGACGAGGATTTAGATCTTTTAACGGCCCCCAATTTGCAAGGGGGAAACCCAGGAGCCACTCCTGCTGGAGCGGGTGCGGCCGGCTCTGCGGGACAGCGGCGAGACCGCCAAGGCGCAGCGGGCGAGTCACCGGGCCGGGCGAAGACGGCGGGGTGGTTGCACGCTGGTAGACGGCCGAGGGGTTGCAGTGGACGTAGCTGCCCCCGGCGCTGGCCAGCGTACGCTGGGGATGCGCGAGCAGCGGCTGTGACTGGCGGGGGACGCGCGATTCGCGGCGCCGGCGGGATGACACGACTCGGAAGCGGGGGAGGCGCAGAGGCCTCGGGCCAGGCTCGGGGGAGGCGGCGGCGCCGGAAACAGACGGGCGCTTGCGGGCCGGGAGCTGCCACAGTCGGGTACACGCGGGGAGCGGGACGCGACAGCAGGGAGGCGCGGCTGACGGACGGGCGGCAGCGCGCAGGCACAGCGCCCCCGGCTGCGACCGGCCCAGACACGGCTGCCCACGATACCTCAGCAGCTACAGGCAAAATTCCCGCCGGAGCTGTGGGAGGAGGAGGAATGGAGGCGGTGCCTGCAGCCGGGGTCACTGCCCCAATCGACACCATTGTGGGCGGAGCTGGAGCCGCCTCTTGTCCTTTAGCGCTCCCAGTCCCTTATGGTCCTTACCCTCCCACGGGGTACTCGGGGGGGCGCGGTCATTCCCGACTGCCCCCCCTTGGTATGCAGGGTTTCCCATTCTAAAAGAGCAGCCCAGGGGCGTTTCCAGCTTTTACCCCATATCATCAGCGAACGGCTCCACCAAAGAAGAGCAGATCGTTCTTGGCCCCCGACAGGAGGAAAAGGCAAGGTTTTCCCCCTCTTTGACCCCTCGAGCATGAAATTAAAAACTAGAGATAATGATCTCACTGACACAGGTACAGAAGCCTCTGATGACGAATCAGTCAGTACCTCGGAGGAGGAAAAAGCTCCCGTAGTAAAACCAAAAACAAAGGCGAAGGTTTCCTCGGCAACTGCGAAGGGAAGTGGGAGAAGGGTGTGTGAGGCTGTGTCGGATCCAAGCCCGATGGCTAGGAGAACAAGAACAAGAAAGGAGAAAACTGTCATAGAGACTCCCCTGAGACAGGCCATGGGTAACCAAGGACCAGTTTTGATAAAAATTCCTTTTTCTCTGGTTGAGTTACAACAATGGAAGGGCTCAGTGGAGGTATATAGAGAAAACACAGAAAAAATGGCTAATTATGTAGAAAAAGCAGTAAGAACACAAAATCCGGACTAGTATGACCTCAAAGTCATGATGGATACATTGCATAATAGTATGGAGAAGAAAATGGTTAAGCAAGCTGCCTGGTCTGGGATTGAGCTACTACTAGCATCTGGAAAACTCACAGGGGAACTTAAGGATATATTCCCCCCCAGAGGACCCAAAATGGGATCCCAATTCACCAGAAAAGAGGGAAGCATTGAAACACTATCAGGATTGGGTGGGGTATGGTTTAAGACATGGTATTCCAAAAGCAGTAAATTGGACAAAAATGTATGAGGTGAAGCAAGACAAGAATGAATCCCCAACAGACTTCTTGAATAGGCTGAAAGATGTCCTACGAAAGTATAAAGATGTGGACATCAGTTCAAACCTTGGGAAAAAACATTTGATCTATTTGTTCATAGGTCAGTCTGCAGATGATATAAGGAAAAAGTTGCAAAAGGCAGGTGAGAAGAAAGAGATCAGTGAGATATTGGATATAGCTTGGACAGTGTATTGGAATAGGGATCAGAAAGGCAAGGCAAAAGTGCTGGAGGTGGAGGCAGATGACTGCCACACACCCCACAAATGCAGTAACTGCCAGGGACGCCACAAGCACAATGCCCACTGCAAGTGTTGTAAATGCAACTGCCAGCATAATAAGGGGAATGATCGGTGTTCTTTCTGCAAAAAGAAAGGGCACTGGAGAAGGGATTGTCCAGATTTGAAGAGAAGTGGAAACCCAGTCCCTCAACTGGCTGTGGACCAGGACGGACAGGGTGTCTGAAAGGGACTGGAAGATTCTTCCCCAGCAGAACCTCTCGTTGTAGCTAAGCTGGGAGGGGAAGAAGTGGAATTCTTGGTTGATACAGGGGCAGCATATTCTGTGTAAACACTTTGGAAGGGAAACTGAGTCATCATACTGTAATGGTGGTTGGTGCTACAGGGGTAAGCAAAACAAAGCCTTTCTTTAAACCTTTGAGATTTAAATTGGGAAAGCACAGGGTAACTCATCAATTCCTCTATATGCCAAACTCTCCCAAGCCTTTACTGGGTAGGGATCTATTGGAGAAATTTGAAGCCAAAATTAAATTCTGCAAGGGGCGTGGAATAAAAGTCATAATTTCTGACACTAAATATATCAAGGCAGCTGCCTTTTGCATACAGGAGAACCACGGAGAGATCCCTGCAGAGGTTGAGAATGCTGTCATCCCTATAGTGTGGGCTAGCAATTGTCCTGGGAGGTCCAAGCAAGCAGAACCTGTAAGGATCACATTCAAACCAGGAGCAACACTGGTAAGACCAAACCAGTAAATACCCTTTGAAGCTAGAAAGTTGTAAAGGATTAAATTTGGGTTATTGGTAGAATGTGAATCCAAATACAATACCCCCAGTCCTACCAGTAAAAAAGGCTGATGGTAAGAGCTATCGATTGGTGCAGGATCTAAGGGCAGTCAACAAAATAACAGAGGATATACATCCAGTAGTGGCCAACCCCTATACCTAATTGACCACGTTAACATCAAAAGGGGAAAACAACTCCCGAACTGGGAAATCATTTTGCCAACCAGGCAGCAAAAGAGGCTGCAGAAATAGTATCCTAACAGTAATACCACAGAAGTAAATCGATCTGACAGGGTTCACCCCAAAATATCATGAGAAAGACTACCAGTTAATTAAGTCCCTTAACACTGAAATCAAAAAGTGGATGGGCTGTTACACCTACAGGACAGGTTGTGGTCACACCCCCACTCCTTAGGGAGATAGTTCTGCGGGAACATTAGGCTACCCACTGGGGAACAGAAAACCTTCTAAAACATTTGAAGAAGGTAGTAATAGGGACAGGTATGACCAGAGCTGAGCAATCCATTGTAAGTAAATGTGAAATCTGCAGGCAAAACAATCCTGATACAAGCAAGAGAGTGGTGCTAGGGGTAACAAAGGCCAGGGACCTTCCCAGAGATTACTGGCAAATAGATTTTGCTGAGTTACCACCCAGGGAGAGATATAAGTACATACTGGTACTGGTTGACACTTTTAGTGGATGGCCTGAAGCTTACCCCTGTCGCACTAACACAGCAAGGGAAGTGGTAAAAGCTTTGCTCAACCATGTAATTCCAAGGTTTGGGGTTCCTCTAAGAACATCATCAGGTAGAGGGACACATTTCATTGCAACAATAGCGAAGGAGGTTTGTCACATCCTGGGAATTGTCTGGGACCTGCATATTCCCTACAGACCTCAGGCAGGCAGGAAAGTAGAACGTATTAATGGTACTCTTAAAATGCAAATTGGTAAAATTTGTCAGGAAACATCCATGTCATGGGTTCAGGCTTTGCCTCTAGCTCTGCTCAGAATTCAAGGTGGAGCAACCAAGGTGGAGAGATAATGTAAGTCCTTATGAAATATTATATGGGAGATCATATCAAGCTCTGCACATTCCAGGGGACATTCACACGAGGGGGAAAGTTGATCTACAGAAGTCTTTAGTGGCTCTAGGCTCTACTTTACAGAAACTCCAGAGATTCATCAAGTTATCCAGACCCATAGGATTGGACGCCCCTGCTCATCAATTCCAGCCTGGAGACTGGGTCTATGTTAAATGGTGGGACAGTAACCCATTGCAAGCCAAGTGGAGAGGACCATTTCAAGTCCTGCTGACTTCCCTCAGTGCAGTTGAAATTGCTGGCAAAGGACCCTGGTTTCATTACTCCAGAGTTAAGAAAGCTTCAGTTCCTGGAACTACTAGCAAATCAGAGCCTGACACTGATGAAGAGGATGTGGCCTAGACTGTTTCTTCTCTATATGTTATCTGTAAAGTCAGTAACTATGATTCGGGTTTAGAACCAAAATTTACATTTGGCTTTAGTAAAATGCACCCAATATTCTTCATGAAAGTGAGTGCTGGATTTGCACTATGGATTCCACTAAAATTTGGCATCAAGTTTAAATCCTACATTGGACAATTCCTGAAGATGTCTCATTAGGTTTACAGGGATATCTCCACAAACTTACTTCATGGTTACCAAACTGGAACTGGCTAAAAGAACTGTTTATATTAGTGATGTACACAGAGTTTGTATAATAGCTCATTGCATGACCCGATGCTGCAGATGTTGGTCATCCCTTTGGTATAATGCTAGGTGGAAGTGGTAGAGTTTGGACAAGATTGAGTTTTGTCCATCTCTAAAGGGGAGACTGATGCCTCAGAGCTTTTTTTTTGATTTTTAAACTTTTATAGATTTTAGAAGTAGATGTGTAGTGAATGTAGCTGTATTATATCTCTTACCCTGTAGCATAATGTTTACACATTCCCAACCGTATTATCCCATTTCATATCGATCCCTCTAAAATTCCGTTAGCTTGTTTGGTCTTCTTTTCAAGGTAGAATTGTAGAAAAATACCTTAAGGCCTGGGCCAGAAGATATCACACAGACACAGCAACCTTGAAGCCCAGAACTTTGGAAGAACTCCAAGGACTGTGCGCGCTATGAAGAAGATGAGGATGAGGAAGAAGGGGTCCCAAACGCCCCCAGACCCAATTCCTGAAGGGACATGTCAGGGAGCAGAACCTCGGCCTTATTATAAAATCATAGAACCACTGTCTGAGGGTGTGCACGTGGTATGTATTCCCTGGGCCTTAGGCCTGAGATTAAAGGACCTGGTCTCTTTATCTTATCTTATACACTGAATTGGCTGGAGACTTTTTTCTCTGCGGTCTTTTAGGCAACACGAGCCTGGTAGGTAAGGCAGATTAAAAATCCTGCTGCAACATGGTACGTTCAACACTACAGCTGAACAAAAAGGACAAATATACAGCTAATATGGAAGGTGCATCTAGAAAGGGAGAAATGGACAGTGCACTCCAGGCAAAACTTTGCCTTACTTGTATGATAAGAAGCACAGCAAGGTATAAATCACCTAATCATCACATACATGTTTAAGCCACTCAGAGGAATAAATGCAAGTTTTCCCTGTCACACACTTCATTCATTACCTTTATATGGTTCAGTAACCTTGCTATACATTCCTCCCTCCACAGACAGGAAGGAAAATTCCATTCACAGTGTAATTCTGAGGTAATTCTTTCTTATCAGTGGCTTACAGAGCACCGCTTAAATAACTTCCCATCAAATCAGTCATTTCTGGGAAACTAAGTATAATGTAACAACTTGGGTTAATCTTATGAAACTATTAGCTGATTTCACCTATTCACAGGCCTAAGTCTGTAATCTGCGCTCAGATCAAACAATGTGCTTGTTCAAACCCTAAGTTTGCTCTTGAGTAGAAGCACTATGTAAACTAGTTCAAACAAATTCACTTAGAAATTATTTGTCATCTTGAACATCACCTTAACTGTTAAATACAAGCCTGAGGTGTCACTCTCCAGATAACAGAGACTGTGTACAGCTGTAATCAGACAAGACTAGTGAGGCATGTGGACCTTGTTCATGCATCTACCCAAAGAATAAAATGTGGTATCAATTCACACACAAGTCATATTGAATATACACATTTCTTGGGCAGCAAAAAAGTCCAGGGGTGCCTTACAGTGGATGAAATAATTGTTTACTGTTTAACTGAGCACTACAGCAGTTTTTAGCTGACATTGCTCTCCAAAGGGTAACAATCACAGCAGGTCTGGCCCCTGAGCAGAATGAAGAACAGAACAGTTCCAGTTGGAAGGTACCTACAGTGATCATTTAGTCAAACTGCCTGACCAATTCACGGCTGACCAAAAGTTAAAGCCTGTAAAGGGCATTGTTCAAACCCCTCTGAGACACTGACAGGCACAGGATACTGGCCATCTCTCCAGCGAACATGTTCAGTGTGTGACTATCCTCACAGAAAAATGGTTCCTAAAAATTTCCAAACTAAGAGGCTGCAAGCAGTGGTCTGGTCGTTGATGAGATGACAGGACTCCTTCCCAATTAGGGGTTAGAAAATCCTGGGGTCAAAGAAATCTGAATGTAAATGCCTCCAGAGATGAGTCTGGCGTATAGAAAGAGCGTCTTTTGGAATTGAGACCTCCTTCCATGACCACACTCAGACACAGGATTACACCTAGATCCTCAATGATGAAGCCATGAAAACAGAACAGCTTGTCACCTGAACTGTGGACAATAAGCAGAATCTTCAGGGCTCACCTGAGGAACAGCTATGCTTTAAGCACAGGGAGTCTCTTGATGTTTTCTTTCCAACACTCTAAGGTACCTTTGGCGTACTTGTTCTTTAAACCTGGACAATTGTATACACTTAGAGACCTCAACACCCTAAATCCTATTCTGCAGATTATAACAAAGATAACACTGATGATAGTTTGGAGGCAGGTAACAGAGTATCAAAGAACAGTGTCACTAATGGACCTGTATTAACCAAAAATAAGCTTTTTTTAATGCAGCAGGACAGTAAGCAACATGTTTAGAACACAGCAGATCAAGAACAGTTAGAAAGACCATTTATAGCAACATGATTCTCCTAGAAGGGGAACAGAAGTAGGTCAGCTAATATGGTCTCCAAGAGCAACACTGTTCCTCCCCACTTCCTTTTCCAGTAGGAAGAAGAGGAAGAACAGAGAAAAGGTATTCTCAGTAGAGGACAACATGAAACATAAAGGGACCACCTTATGTAAGAGAAGAACTTATTGTATACACAGAACCTACTGAAGGAGCAGAAATTAACTGCTCAGGCCAGTCAGAAAATCTATTTGGCAGATGTGACATGTTGAACTCCATCATAGCGATGTTTTGTTTCTATTCTTGACTTCCTGAACAGAAATAAGACAGAGGAGGGAAATATCAGACTGAGTGTACAAGAACTGCGCACACACACAGCAAACCCAACACTTAGGGGAGACACCAAATTTATAGTGTATGTACAGACTAGATGAACACTAAAATCAACATTTTTATGACATGAAAAACAAAAATTTGAGGTTGCAGACTTACGGCAGATAGTTGGGAGCTACTCCATTCACCCTTGTGGCCTAATGCTAGATGAGAATTGTACATTCTTGTACTCAAAACATTTGTTGTCAGTTTAAAATCTGAAGGGTACAAAGTCTTGAGTACCCTCATGTAAGTAGTAAGCATGCCAGTGACTTGTAGTTGTAGCTACTGAAGAAAAACTTCATTAACGAAAGCAAAGTTTTATAACTGGAGGTAAAGATGCTGGTTTTCTCATCAATCGATTAGAAATTCAATCCACAGATATTTTGCAAGGACTTGTCCAAGATATCTGATTTCCAATTCTAATAAAGTTCAGATTGTCCAGAAAAAAGGAAAAACCACATCAGGGAAAAGAATGATATGCTAGAGTGAAAACTAAATGCACTGGAAATACTGACCAAGTAACAAGATCACAGACAGATTCTACGGTGGTTACAATTCACCTGTCAGATTGAGGTATACAATGAGAAATAATCCAAAAAAGCCCTAAAACAACACACATGGTTTCCCTTAAAGTGAAGTTACTCTTCTATTTCCTCTCACATCAGTGAAGTTCATTTCACCCTTCAAACTGTATTTATCAAACAAAAATTGTTTCTTCTCTAGAACACTGCTTAAATTAAAACATCGGTTAAATTAAGCACACTTAAAAAAACTCTCAAAATTTGCTGTTTGGAAAGTATATTAAGAACACTGTGCATTATTAGCAAAAACAGTGAACTGGAACTTAAAAAATGCCTAGGTGATGCTATAGATACTAATCTAAAAGTACAACTGATCAACTAACACATGTCACTAAGATGTGATGCAAAATCATTGAGTCAGCCATTGGCATTTAGAACTATCACTGCAACAGAACACAATTTACATACATATCCATATAACAAATAGTAAAAGCAAAGAGGTGGTTAGGGATGACTTTGGTGTTTTCTATAACACATCATGTCCCCCAAAGTCTGAATCTCATCCTTCCAGATGCTCTGCCTGGAGAAGTTGTTCCTCTGTGAAAACATATTACTCTCACTGATTGGTTAATATTCAAAATAACATGTAAATCAAAGTGAAAGCTATGTGGAAAACATAAAATCAGAAAGAACAAGGTGTTGGTAAAGCAGCTGCTCACCATCAAGAGGTATTCCACCGCTCTGTCAGGGTTGTTGAAACTGGCCCTCAGTGCCGCAATCACTTGCTCTCGTTCGTAGCCCATTGACATGATCTCAGTCACCATATTCTCATAGGACTGACCTGTCACTAGAAGTCACATGACCACAATTTTAGGGGAATAAGACCAAAAAAAAAAAAAAAAATCACAAAAATGTTTCAATTGATAAACCTCATTTCTACCCAAATTTGAGTCATTCACTGAAAAGTAAAGAGAAGCTCACATTAAATATGCCATGTGGCTTTAATTCCAAATATATTCTGGTGGTTTCATTATGAATTTGACTGGAAATAGGAGAGGGTAATGAACACAGTGTAAACCTCTATTGACAAAAGCAGCACTTGTGATACTTCTGTACTTGTAATTGAAATAATGCTCTCTCTCCAAATTTTCACCTAAGGTCAAGGGCATCATCACAGCTAATAATTCCTCATGTAATCAAGAAAAGCCTCCTGCAGCATAAAATTGGAAATCAAAACTTTTGAGGCAGAAACCTGCCTGTTAAACTGTTAGCCATTGAGGTTTTCCCAAATAAAGACTTTCTGCTATGCTATTGTTAGATTGATGACAGTGATGACCAAGTTACAACTATACATTGCTACATGCTGGTGATGATGACCAAAGTACTCTAATCAACTTAACACGGACCAACTCAAGTCAGCCAGAAGACTTTAAAGTTGTATCTAGGAAAGCCACTCAAGACCTCAGTGAGACTAAGCTACCTAATTTAATTCATATCTCATTCAATTTATTATTTGACTAGACATCCATCACATCAAACCCCCCGTCTCGTACACGGACAAGAACTGTCCCATACCTGCAGCCATTAAGACAAATGGGTACCCACACTATACATGAGCAATTTAAGGGCAACTGATCACTACACTAATCTCACTGTAGGGAAGATTATTATCTCTTTTCATAATCCATTTAATTTTCCTTCCTTAAAAGAAAAAAACAAACCCAGACATTAAAATACTATCTCCTTCCCTGGATAAAGGTATTCCTGATCTCAGTGGAATATTACTACTGACTGACTCCAACTAGCAAGTTAGTGGTAAGAGAGTAAAATAATTACAGTCATAAAAAACAACTGATTAATTAAAAAACACAGAGAAAACAAATACTGCTAGAGCTACTCTGTTAATACAAGTAAGTCACCATTAAAAGAACCAACAAAACCATCAAGTTTTATTCCCTTAGGGAGAGGGTGTTCAACTCAAGGCAACATTAACACAATGCCACTGGCCTGGTTTTTAACAAATGCTTCTAAATAATCAGTGGATGTATGGCTTAGGGCACTATGCTCAAGAACAAACAATAAGAAAAGCCCTAGCCCATGGACACTTGTGCATTATCCATAAATAAAGGATTTACAACCCTTGACTAATCTGAGTATTTGTTATTTGGGCTTCAAAGTAATAGTGCCAGCCTAAGTTTAAGGAATGGTAAGTTCATGTCTTCGTATAGAACTACTTTACACCTACCTTCATTTTTTCAGATATTAAAAAAAATTGACACCAAACCCCCAAAAACCCTATCATCTAAACTTTGACCTAGAGATGCAAAAAAAGTTCAGCCAACAATTGTTCCAACACAATGATTCTGCTGAACTTCTGCTCACATTCTTTCTTATGCAGGACTAGTTTGTTTACCCTTACTATTGCTAACAAACTAATCAAGCAGACAGAAAACCAACAGCAGACAGAACACCTGTTGATATAGGTAGTTACTACTTAACACTTCTGTAGGGCTTTTTCAATATAAGCTAGGTAGAGACTAGAACCAGTATAAGAGATTTGATACAGGAAAAAAAGATGCAAAAAGGTTGACTTGCTCTGCACAGACTGCTACATAAGCCACAATTAAAAGCCAAAGGAGGAAACAGAATCACTGCTAATTTAGACATGTGTACTCCATATACACACTACTTACACAAGCTGGGCAAAAGTAAGATCAAGAATAATAATTCAGAAGTTGCACACCAGCAATGTCATGATAGAGAGTCAGGCCTATCTCTACACAGTGCTAGTGGAAATGTTTGAGGTCAGTGCTGAACTGATTCTGCTCCTTGCTTTTGTCTTTCAAATAACATTTTAAAGCTGGATTAACTCTCAAATCCAGTTCATCACACTCCTCACAATAATTCTCATCCCATGCCCTAAAGAAAGCTCAGGCTGCTCCAGTGAAAGATATAGTTGCACAAGAACTGCAAAACATGTAGATCTTCACGAAGCATAGAAAGCCACATCAGTTTTCAGAATCTAAACAAAATCAAATCAGTAGAAAGCAATCTCTGTTTTCAAAGCAAAGTCAATTAACTTCAGACAATGTAATTGAGAAGCCACAGTTAGAATATGTCTAGGATCCAACTCTGGATGTGAAAACATACAACATGAATTTATGCATATTCCTTTTAGGACAGTTTCTGAAGAAAAAGGATGACACAGTTCACGCCTATTGCCTTTGAAAATTTTTTGGCCTATAACACTACCAGCTTGCTTACCCAGAAAATTACACTCAATGCCTGTTATTTCCAAACTGTCAGGGACACATGGTTTTACAACCAGACAACAATCACAGAACTTCCACATAAAATAGACAGTGAGGCAACACTCTTGATATGGGATTTTTTTTTTAATTTCTGATGAGACCTGAATCAAGACCACCACCTTAATTTAACTTGTTGATCAATACTGTTAATATGAGTATTTGTGATGACCACACTTTGGCCACCAAGGTACAACAAATGGTTAATGAGGCACCTTTGGTAGCAGCAGTCACTTCAAAAATGTAACAGAACTCAACTGGTTGTCTCCTACAGTATCTATCAGCTATTTCAGCTCTAAAACAACATATCACCTAAGCTGCAGTTAGACAGACTGAATCTAGTCACTATCACTAATAGACGTAAAACATTACTACTGACCTAGATCACTCTGAGCTGCTTAATCACAACACCTGCATCCAATATACCCACATAACCATACACAAAAATGTAAGTAAAACTCTTTTCTTAAACTCTTTGGTACCAAATTGCAGCTTCATATTTACAGACATAAGACAAAACAAACAAACAAAAGACACCTCCTCCTCATTTCTGTACCTTAATTTGCTACACTCTAAAACAATCCAAAAATTTAAGTAGGAGTAAGGAGTTGTGGGTTTGCCTAAATTTCCTAGCAACCAGAATCAGCATGAATGAGGAGCAGACCCTCCCATTGTTTTTATTCTGTCTGTTCTACTGAGAAACAAGGACATTTAAACTGTCAAAATAAAAGTGAATTAACTGTAGGTACAGGGAGGCATTCATTCCTTAGCCCAGATAGCAGCAGATCTGGTGAATTTATCTAATCTAAATGTGTCAAAAGATAAAGTACTTTCAAAGCTGGAACAAGTGAATTATATAGGCAGCCATTTTATCCAACCTACACTCTGGGGAGCAAAAGTGAAAAGCATATATCTATTTACATGTGGTCCTCTATTCAAGCCACTTCAAAGTGAATAGTTAGAAGAGAAATTAAGGCAAATGGGGGAAAAACAGGGATGATAAGGATCTTCCTTTTACACAATAAAAATATATGGAGGGAAGTATTCTTCAGTAAAGAAGCTCCTGAAGCTGCTTCCAAGATATCAGGTCTTACGGAGGGGTACTTTAATTATAATTTTAACAATGACAGATATAGAAGAAAATGTCAACATCTGCTAATCTGTCATGTCTCTGCTGCACCAAAATAATGTCTACATTAAAAAAAACATTCCACTTACCAAGTGCACTTATAGCATCCTCAAAAAGATTTGATCGAGATGTATCACCTGTTGTACTGTAAGATGAAGACAAGTGCAATGGTAATTACAAAACTTTGAAAAATTTCCTGTTAAAAAAAAAAAAAAGGCAGCAGCAGCTGTAACTCTAATAGCCCCTTTTGTTTCTAAAAAACCAACAAAGCTTTCCAAAGAGTTCTCTTTTGGTCCTATAGTGAGACCAGATTTTACAAACTTACAATGCTACCATTTTTAACACAAGGCCAACCTCCCCCCTGCTACCCCTAGTAGTTTGGCTCTTGCCCATCTGCTCAGGGATTAGCCATCTGCTTTCTTGAATGCTTTAAAGGGTGGGGGAACAAGGTGGATTTTCAAAAGCACACAGCAGTCTCACTAACTGCTTCCCCACAGTCACCGGTCTGACCTCCAAGTGGGTCAGTGCCAAGCACTTATTAAAATCTCAGTATCCTGCTTTCCCAGGAATATAAACTGCTAACATTTGCAATTACTCCATCTTAAGTTATCAAAGCTGTTACATTACAAGGCTCACATCCATCAATAGCGAGGAACACAGAGGCAACACCACCAGGCAGAAGAATCCCAGTTAACTCAGTCAGAGCCAAGGGTGCCCTTTTCCTGACTTATCCCAGGGCCGCAAACTCAAAGCATCAGCCCCTTGGTCTCAGGGTGACACCCCTGATGGGTCAACAGGACTCCTTCTGGCAGTACTGCCTACAGGGTAGTGCAACCCACCATGGGGTGCCGGGAAAAAGAGACTGTGTGAGATTTACTAAGGGAAATCTAGGGGAAAAACCAAAGGTAGGGAAAGGAAAGCATCAAGGCACCCTGCAGATGAAATGCATGGGTCAAGAGAGTTTTAAAAAAAAAAAAAAAGAGAAAAAGGGCCGATTCATATATAAACACACTCGCCTGGCCGTGGCCTGAACCTCATCCCCAGTCCATCCTCCTTCCTTATTAAATTCCATTTCTAACTACTTTTCCCAATGGGGGGTTGGCTACATGCAGGTCAAAGGGAATCTGAGTATCAGGGCCTGCAACAGCCTTGCAGGGCTCAAGGCAATCACATGCCCAGGTGCCAAAAACGTAGCAAACTCCAGGGGCCTGCTACCGAAACAGTCTCTCTAATGCCAGCTGCTGGAGAAATTAATATTGTTCACTTTTATGTTAGTACATATGTATCTTGCAGGAGTGGGCTTTGTCCTAAAATAGTCAGAGGGGAACAGGATGAAGCTGCTGGTGTTGTATCTTACTTGAGTGATGGTCTTTTTCCTGCCTGAGTTGACCTAAGCAGCCAGCCATATATACAGGAATATACATACTGTGTGTGTATTTTGGAAATTCATATTCAGTCTTGATATGTGATAGAGTTGGGGACATGAAGCACCAGCTTCACTTTTATCAGGCTGCCGGAGCTGGCAACTCCTATCAGCAAGTGAAAGATCATCAGATTAATCTGAATGAGTTTTCAGAAGATGCCACTTAAAAAAAAAAAAAAAAAAATCTAACAAGGCATTTAAGAGATCAGTGTTTTTATGCAAGAAAAAATTTGTTCCAACAGGAATGCTTCGCTAGCATCTGTCAGTAGTGAGATTAACAACCAAAAAAGACCAAAGGCAAAACAGGACACCAGCTTGCCTGGCCATGGCTCAATAAATCTTCACCAGCCTTAGTTATCTGACTTCTAAAGCAAATCAGAAACAAGCAGTACTCACTGAAATCAAGGCAGGTGATAATCTTAATAGTCGTATTAAATTATTTTTTTGATTCCTGTTTAGTACACTGAGGCTCCCTTTGCAGTTTAAAACACTGCAATCCGTACAGGGAAAACACTATTTTGGTATCAAAGATTAATCTTTGAACCCACTGGACTAACTGAGCAGAAAAAAATGAGAAGAAACTCACTTATTAAAATTTTTAAAAAATTAAGTTGACTGATAAAGGCAGCTTCATTTGTGTTCCATTTCTAAGAGATATCCGTTTATCATAATTGCAAAATTAAATAACCAATTGGCGTATTTAGTGCAAAAAACTTATGATGACATTTTCAAGATATAAGCAATTGCAAGTTTTGCTTCCTTGTCAAATCAAGGTTTAAACACCAACTGATGGTGTTTAAATATAACCATTTCAAAAATTAATGTCTTATGCACCGGTATTCACATAAATAACACACTAATAACTAAAAACCAGTGTATGAAAAATGAAGATTTGATGCTATGCAGCACTTCAAGGGCCACGAAATTCCAGTTAGCATTTTTATCCCATGCAAAACTTAAGCAACTTAAAGTGATCAAAAAAAGGCCACAGCATATAACACGAATGAAACCTGTAACTTAACTTCCATTTGATTTTCTTGAATGTAGTGAATTGTGGTTAAAAGTTATTCCAATTCCCCCAACTATCTGCAGATGGGCCAAAAATAAACTTGTAGCTTTAAGGCATTACATGATTAAGGAGCAATACCATATCCTATATTTTGGAAGAAAAAGCTCTTTCCAGAAATTAAGAAACTCATAGAGCAATAAGGAAGTTATGGTTCAAATCTAGCCAACATGTTTCAAAACAAAGAGGTTTATGAACAGGACAGGACACATTCCTCTTATGCCTTTAAGAGCTTCATGAAAATTATATTCCCACACAGGTGAATATCCTCAGTCTGAAAAGAAACTTGTGTGATAGTAACTCTGAAATGCCTAATGGGAGCACAAGTCCTGTGTCATTTAGCTCTCCACTCCACGGGTTTATTCCCAAGACCACAATTCCCATGGGAGAAGGTGTAAGCAGGGAGGGGTGCTTCTTAGGATCGATCAGTAATGTTATACTTGAGTCAGAGACTGAAATTACAGTCAAGAAAGGAGAAAAATTATGTAGATTTGAGAGAATGACTAGACTAACACTGTAATGGAAACTTCAAATCAAAACTAGAAGCAGCAGCCTCACTTTTGGAGGCTCATTCATACCTGTCAGTTGATGATGGACTGACAGCAGCTGCTGCCTCAGGTGGTTTTTCTTCTGACTTCTCTTCTCGAGGGGCACTCACAGGTGCAGATTCACAGGCAGCCTCATCTGGTGCTGGTGGTGGAGAGACAGGAGCTGGCACAGGGGCTGGCACAGGGGCAGGAGCAGGGGCTGGTGCAGCAACTGGTGTAGGAGCTGCAGTTGTTGAGCCAACAGTGGAGGTGGCATTTGATTGCTGAGTGACTCCAGTTGCTGCTTTGGGCTACAGGAGGAAAAGAGTTCAGACACAGCACAAAACTCCCAAACCCCTGCTCTCTGCAGGCAACACACTGATTAGGTTCTGTTAAGACCATTTGTGTTTGATATTGCTGCCTCGACATCAAGCATAACATTAAAACATTGCAGGACATTAAATCTGTAATGCAATTTAAACAGAATTTCATTGGTAAGCATCTAGGAGCACCACTGAAGTACTTATTTAGACACCTAAGGATTCACACTCTGAGTATAAAGCGAAATACAAAGATAAGATCTAAATATTTATAGACCACAATACTCTAAATGTGAAAACAATCTTGTGTTTTACAAAAGCACATTTTCAAGAAGAAACCAAGAGCACTGTCAAAAAACATCTGACAGGTGTAACAAGCATAAGGTTTTCTCACCACTCAGGTTTGGAAAAAAGTGATAAAGAGAGAAATCACATTTCATTATGAATGCTGTTTGATGGAAAATGAGATTAAAAAACCCCAAAACTTCGCCTGCAACAAGTTTTAGTTATGCAGTCTTTACATTCAAAGCACTACAATAAATATCATTTCACATACTTCAGAAATTTACTTCAGAAGTTCTGTAGTGAGCAGCAAGGATTCAGCAGAATCACAGAGTACCAAATCTACAGCAACAAATTTAGAGCAGTTAATACTTGTATGCAATTGTGATTCAATCTTCACATCTCTAATGGAAACATGAATTTTGCTTGGATGCAGTATTAATCCCATTATTCAGAAATTCAGCTCTTGACAATGTATGTAACTTCCAGATAAGAGATGGAACTACATTTTCACTGTAGTTCCTTACCCGTGAATATCCCTAAGAGCTGACAAAACTGACCTCAGTCCCTGCCTTTCCAAGACAAAATAGCTGAACTTTAACAAAAGACAACTACTTATTCAAGGTGTAACACTTTCAGACAATGCTTTCTTGAAGTAGGAAACATTTATTTCCTCTTTTTGTCTGAAAGGAGAGGTGAGGTTGAGAATGAACAGCTTCCAACATGACAAGCACAACAAGTAACATTTTAATAAGCATTCATAGAAAAACACTTACAGTTGGAATGTAAGTGGCTTTATTTTCTGCTAGATTCTGATACTCTTAACACAAAAACGTTTTGAGCATCAGACATAGTTGGTTGTGCATACATGACTAGTCATGTCTTATCCACAATAGAATCAGAAAAGGGAAACTGAGCTTAAAGACTTGCAAAAAGACTGTAAGGCTGAAGAAATGCCCAAAACATAGGTCCTTTAGATCAGAAAGTATTGCATTTAGCAGTTTCTCACAGAGGTCTGTGCTTAGAATCATGGAATTGTTTAGGTTGAAAAAGACCTCTAAGATGGTTGAATCTAACTCTTAACCCAGCACTGCTGAGCCCACCACTAGACCACGTCCCCGAATGCCACAGCCACACATTTTTTTGAACACTTCCAGGAATGGCAATTGCACAACTTCCCTGGAGTCTTCTGCTATCAACAAAATGAAAACTGGACTCTGAAATCCATCTGCACCTATTTTCCTGTACTGATAAATGCCTCTGAGGCAAAACACAGCCTATAAAGCTGTTTATTCAAGAAGACAGCAACAATTACATTCAATAAGCCAATACCAGACAGAAGTAAAGGGCAGGCAAAACTCATATAAAGGTTTCTCTTTGTCAGAAGGAGAACCTCTAACTCCAAAATTAACTTCGTATCTCAAGACAGAGATGAAGCAAATTTTATTCAGATCACAAGGCTCTGGAATGCCTAAAAAAAATCAATGGCTTGATTCCTGGAAGCAATCTGGCAACTGGTTCAGAGAAGAAATGCTTCAAATACATGTCACAGCCTTTCCCTATAAATTGCCACTGCAGTCTTTCAAAACTCACAGGTTTGTTGATTGGCATATGTATCCTGCCTCTACTGGTTTATGCTGTTGAGCTTGACAAAAGAAACCACCATGAGTTATGAAAAGCAGCATGGCAAGACTGGAAGAGCTCCATTCAGTGGATTTAACAATAAACTACCTAGGTTCCCCTCTTCCTGTTAATAATGTAAGTGTAAAAATAACAGAGAGAAAGAATGAACAGTAAGACCAGCCATTAGGATATTTTTTCTTTGACATAAACATTCAGCACAGAACAGCAACAACAGTAAGCCTAGGCAAACTAGGGCTGTGAAGCAGTATTTTTTATCTATTTGCAAAAACAGGTAAAGTTTTGTTGACCAAAACTTGCACATGATCCAATTTCACTGGTTTTAAGGATGAGCATAGACAATCACTTAGCACAAAGAAAAACAAAATGAAATTAATGAAGTTTCCTATTAAAAAAATAATGATTACTCACTTTTGTCACCATAACCACCACAAAGTTCTTCTCATCTATTTTGTATTCTTTAAGAGCAGTCTCATCATTAAGGATTTTACCTGGCAAATTGAACAGACAGAAACTAAGAAGTTACTTAGCAGATCAACAGATAATCTTGGGATTTCCTCATAAAAACAATTCCAAAGACCCCATGAAAACATGTTTTATGCAGATTTATAAATATTAAATAATCCTACAAAAAGTGTTTTGGCTATTAACCTTTGGCAGTGGAGCTACAGTTTTCCTCCTGTGATGTCCACACTACTAATCAGCTTGAAGGCTGTTGCCCTAAGTGTTGAAGATGCTTCAGAACATTTAAAATAGAAGTGTTAAATCTTGTAAGATTTACTGGACCCTTAACACAGATAAAAGTAATGTAGAAAAAAGGCCATAGCATATAAAAAGCTTGACTGAATAACTTATGCCTGCTTACACACTCAAGTCACAGTAAGAAAACTCCTTTCTGCTTATCTTCTGTTTGGCCTTCAGATAAGAACATTACCCACCTGAAATAAACAAATTTGTGACCTTGCAACTTTAACAATTTGCTCTTAAAAGAAGGCTAAAACATTAGAAAAGCTGGAACCATTCCATAACTTGCTACCTTGCCAGAAGGATAAAAAAGCCATCAGACAAACCCAGAAACATTTGTTATCCTACCACTTTTGATGTTTCACAAGCAGAGGTGGTACTGTGACAAAGCAGATTTGCATCATGTCTACAACAACCCAGAAACAAAGTAAGCCATGTGCTTTTTTTGCCTTTTTTTGTTAGGATAAGCTGGTTTAGAGGCAGTACCACAAATCAGAAAAGTGTTTCTGCAAGATACATATAATCTACTTCTACTACAGAATTTTCAGAAAATATTTTACAATTTAAATTGATTCATTTTTTGAAGATGTGCCACAGACCACTTCTCTACTTCAGGAGGAAAATACACATTTTCATAACCTTTCTCAATGAGGGCGGAACACACCCTTTGGCTATAACTAGCAAGATAGCTATATCCTGATGATTGCAAGGAAATCAAGCAATACATACAAATTATGGTACCCGGAACACAAAAGAGGTGGTGGCACTGTCCTACTCCCTACTGGTTCCACCAGTCCTGCATAGTCAAAGATGCAAGGAAGTATTACATGTACTGCAGTTACAGCAACACCTGTAGCATCTGACTCACAACTAGACAGGTTTACTTACAGATTTCTGGTTTATAGGCATTTTGGGGAAGGCTTCCATAAATGTATGTGTGTGTATCTATCTATCCTGTGCATATAATAGATTTTTATATATATATATTAAATATATAGAGGCATCCTCAGGGTGTCTAGACTTTACCCTAATACAGAGGACAACACAGCAGATCTGCCTCTCTAATCAGGTCCACTTGGGGTATCACTTTGCTTTACCAAACTGTGAAAGTTCTATAGCTCATTTTAACAAAAGGAAAAACGTCATCAATATACCCTTGTAACTCTTCTCCAGGGAAAAAAAAATTACAGTCAATCTTTGGGTAGGCTTCTATTCTACATCTTACTTCCTGTATGTCCTCCTTGAGAGGATTATATAATACTGCAAATACATTCTGGCTTTAGAAAACACTCATGTCATACAATCTTATGCAGCCCTTGATTTTTGCAATTATAGAAACAAAATATTAAGAGTGTTATACATATCTCATAAAGCCTTCTGCCTTGTTCACATTTCTTGATTATACATTCAACTTCTACCTTCATGTTCTTGGTATGCATTCCCTTCACTGAAGTATAAGGGACATAAAACTTGCTCAGAAACATAGTCCTGAGGAGTTGTACAAACAAAGAGAGACAACTTCTCTGCCATTACCCTCTCTCTACTGAAATTAGTGACTTATTAGAAGTGGAAAAACAACACTAGTTACAAAGCAGTACATTAAGGAGGTGAAAAGAACAGCAAAGCTTCTTTCAAGCTTGGTTTTAGAAGAAAAAAACACTAGAGGGAGTACTGGAATAGAACTTAAGTTCTGATATGAAGTAAGGAATAAAAATGGATTTCTGTATAACTGGTAGAATGAATACACCAGGTCAATTAAAGCTCAAATAAAGTTAATTTCATGTTTGGGGTTTTTTCTGACATCCTGATTTTTCCTAGTAAATAATACTCATTTCTAGTGACAGAGCTTAAGAGTACTGGAAGTACCTTTGTACAGCAATGATTTCGTGGTGAGTTTCTTCTGTCAACACAAAAGAAATAATCTGATTTTTAATTCTCTGAGGTATATACAGAAATGCTTCAGCTATACACATAATAAATTGAACAAAACAAAAGAATTAACCCAGAACAGGTGATTTGATCTGCTTAAATCCTGATTTCCTGTAACAAAAGTTATTTCTTCTTCACCGAGCTTACCCCCAAGACATCATGCTATACGAGTAAAGATAACAGACGCACATGTAATAAAATCTGAAAAATTCTAATTCAAAATTAAGAGTGCCCTTTGACAATGAGTTTGCTTTTGAGTTTGTGGGGTTTTTTAACCTGTCTACATTTCAATTCTTATAACCTTTAGCAAACTTAATTCACATCAAAGTCAAAGAACAACATAAAATAAGGCAGATCCATATAAGGTATTTTCAGAATATCCATTACCTGCATAAATTAGTTTTTGGCCAGCTATTGGAAAGGCATCTTTTCCTCTTTCTGATTCAATCTTCTCTTTCAGTGCCTTTACCTAAAGCACAAAAACAGTCTTAACGAAAAAGAAAAAAATAGTTCACAATACAAACCTAATTCAGTATACTTTAAGATTTAAATTCTAAAGAGTAGTTTCAGTCATATCTTAAGTATCAGCCTTCCAAGGATGTCACTGTAACCACTTGTAGAGGAATATGTTCCCTTGTCAAATAATCTCCTGCGCTTAATCAAATTAGATAAATAATTTCTCCATGAGAAGTTTCCAGTACAAGTGTACAACAAAATGAAAAAATAAATTGAAAAATTTGGGGGATAAAAATATTTTCATCTGCTGACCCATTTGCCCTGTTCTTTCTCTGCATTCAGGCTATACACAGCTGAAGGTTTTCATCATCTTAATATTCTCTTCCAGGAATGCTTTTCTTTTTGGTAAAATCACCATGACATTCAACCTTGAAGTCTCAATATGCAAAGACTTGTGCAAATTGCTCAGCCGCTCATCTTAAATAAGTAGTTTCCAGTAGTTTCCAGCTCTTCCCCCTCCACTGTAATTTCTGGAACTTTTGCACAGCAATTTTAAGCCTACACATTTACTTGCTTACAGGGGCCACTGATGTATCAGCCACACTTTCACAGCATCACATTCAGAGCTCAAATGACACTGTTGTCACATGTCAGAACACTCTTATTCTCCTGGAAGACTCCACAGTGCTGTCCTGAGGAGATAAACAATGTTCCTGCAGAAGCATTCCTGCACTAACACATCTGAAGTCATGTTTTAAGACAAACTGCCTGTATGTACAGTCATTCTTCTTGCTTTCTTATGGACTTTCCAATACACATAAAACAAAGACAACCAATCTGTTATGAACTTATTGCTACAAGCTAACACCATCTTCTAAAGGGTTTTTTTCCCTGAATATTCAAAAAACCTTATTCATAAAACTCTGCAAAGACACAGACCACAACATATTGCTTCCCTCTGTGCGACTACACCAAAATCGGAAGCCAACTCTTCTTCCTCAGCAGCTGAAGGAAGGATGCTTTTGGTATTTGTATCATACATGACATCCCAGCACTTGCCAAGTGCTTAGGAATCAGCCTCCAACCAGGCAGTTGCTTTTCCATAGGAAAACTAAAAACAGCTCACTGCCATCCCTAAGTCCTGAGGACAGTCAAACCATAACTTGTTTTAATAATGATTTGCTGAAAGCATTATCATTCTCATGCACGCACTTTACAGAAGTCTGTCCTATCCCTGGATTTAAGTTTATTTTTAAAGTGTATTTCCTTGAAAACTAAAAATATAATTTGTTAATTCCTCTTCAATTACTAAGGATGGAAGTCACTTACCTTACGACTGAACAGTTTCCTTAGGCCATGGATAAGCCATCAAGGAGTTTTTCCTGAGCTTTCAACTGTTACATACTTCAGGCAATTCCAGTTAAATGTCCTGCATGCCCTAGGGCAAGTTAATCCCCTAAATCATGTTAAAAGCCAGTTATGTTTTCAAATGCCTAGTTTTTAACACTCTGCTTACCTATTCATATATTTATGCACTTGTATCAATCACTCAAAGATAACGTCTCAAAGCCACTTCTTTTATACCCCATTACCATATTCGTCATAGATCTGTAACAAATATAATGTGACAAACAGGTATAATCTATTTTCAGGAAGAAAATTAAGGCTTGTTTCATGTCCACTGCATCAGTCAAGCTATTGGTTTCAAATTTCTACTTTGAGTTCTATTCCACACTATAGCCTTTCACCTATGGGGAACAAAACCAAGATCTGTACTCTCAAACAATGTCCGAACAGCTAACTGTGATAGTCTAGGTCAGGACACGTTAATTACTATACAATAACTGGATCCACAAGAAGGAGTTCAGATATTTACTGTAGTAAAATATTGATAGTGATTTTCCAACACTTCCATTTGCCTTTGCTGTCCACCTCATGTGCAGTGCTTCCCCTTACTATGATGTGGTTGACGTACTCCAAGTGACCTGAGGCACTGTTCTCTTCCAAAACCTTCTGTGTAAATCTGTGACAAATGACAGGGCTACGCTTTCACCCCTTTTGGCAGGTGGCACTCCTCTCCAGACATAGGCAAACTTCCATTTACACTATGGAGCCAAGGGAATTGAGAAAATAAATGTGTTCATTATGACAGTGGCTGAACAAGAAGCAGTATTCACAGAACCACAGGATAGTTTGGGTTGGAAGGGACCTGTAAAGATCCCCCAGTCCAACCCCCATGCAGCGAGCAGGGATATCTTCAAGTAGATCAGGCTGATCCAAGCCCCATCCAACCTGGTCTTGAATACTTCCAGGGATGGGGCGTCCACAGCTACTCCAGTGTTTCACCACCCTCACTGTACAAAATTTCTTCCTCACATCTAGTCTAAATCTACCCTCTTTTAGTTTAAAACTATTATCCTCTGCCCCATCATAACAAGCCTGCTCCAAAGTCTGTTTCCATCTTTCTTATATCACAGAACACAGAATATTCTGAGTTGGAAGGGACCCAGAGGGATCATGGAGTCCAACTCTTAAGTCAATGGCCCGTAAGCCCCCTTTAGGTACTGGAAGGTGTTCCAAGATCTTCACAGTCTTTTTCCTCCAGGTTGAACAACACCAGCTCTCTCAGCCTGCCTCCATAGGACAGGCGCTCCAGCACTCTGACCTTTGTGGCCTCCTCTGGACCAGCTCTAACATATCCTTCATGTGCTGAGGACCTTTAAGAGCATGAACCCTCAGCTTCCACAGAATTACACCTGGGAAAACTAACTTGGCATCCACAAGCAGACTGAGCCTCATGAACAACCTGTGTGTCTGACACAGTAGTCTGAACCACCTTCATTAGGATTTAAATAGATGTTCCATTTTAAATGGGAAATTAAAAAAAAAAGAAAAAAAAGAATTAAAGCCCTCTCAGTGTTCTTCAGAAAGACCGCTGCATCTTCCAGCTGCTGGTACAGTGAGCTGTTGAAAAAAGCCACATCCTAAACTTTTGTCACTAGCAAATTGGATTGCTGAGAATCTAGACCTCAGCATAGCCATTGGTTCACAGTTAAGTGAAAATTAATTTTGGGAAAGCACACTCAGCACACTGATCTGTCAAACTGAGAAAGCAGGCTTAAAATATACAGCCAACTTCTGAATCCACAGTTATGATGTATTTTTCTCATAAATACAGATCCATAAAAAAAATCCTTCAGGCTACCTAGCCTTATTCAATCTGATCAGAGTTCAAAATGTATTTCAGTCCTCAGTGAATCCCATTTTTCTTCTGCCCCAATAAATTTCACAGCATCTCAAAGGGAGCCTGTACTTTATGATAATACCTTTAAGAATGAGCATCAATTCATCTACAAACACTTACTCTAAAGACTCAGAAACATCACACTTACAAGACAAGGTGATCTTCCTCTGTCCTCTATGAATTTAGATGCAAAACTCTCCCTGCTATTGAGAGACTGAACTCCATGTCCTCAAGAATATATGCCATGTAATTGAAAGTTAGAGCTGATCAACTCCTACTTGAAAAATTAGGGTCCTCTGAAGAAATAACAGTTCCTAACTGCATCCCAGCTAGGCATCCTAAAAATGTGTTTCACAAAATCACCAGTGCTAAGTTGCCCAGTTGTTCCCTGCAGTTAATTTTCTCCAGATAACCTTGGGTTCCATCTAGACAAGCAGTTCCCTTTGAGCAAACACCCTCCCCTCCCTCTCACACCAGTTTTCATTTCTCCTACCTCATACATATGCTTACACAAAAGAGGTAAAAATAATCAGTTTATTCAAAGACACATTTCAAAAATCCTAATGAAAAAGTGAACAGTATACTTTCATCAATTTTAATTTATATTTTACACAGACTGTACTTACACAGGCAAGATAAACTGCTGTATTCCTCAAGATCTGCAGAGAAACTGAATACAAAACTGAAAAGGATCTCTTCTGACATCAAGCCACAAACCAACCCTCCACACCACAAGCTTCATCAGGAATTTGATCCACCTGAAGACCAATAAGGTTGTTTGCTACTTCTATCACAAGGCTGCTACAAAGTTCATTCTGATGTTGGAAGCCCTTTCCTAATTTACAGCCCAAATCAATTCATATATTATTAATACTCATTTGTTCTCGGGCTGATGTTACAATTCAAGAAGGTATAGCCTTCCCACCTCCCATGGTGCTTATTGGTGTAAAACATTTATGCAACACTACCAAAACTTGTGAGCTAAGCTAGGCAAGAGCCCTTTAGCATCCTTTCACGTGAGAGTCCCAGTTTTCCACAGGCTCCAGGCATCCCTTTTTTTTTCCATCTGATCTGGTGGAAATTCATTCCCCTTGGGAACAGGTGGCTAGCACACATGTAGCAGAGAAGTATCACTACAGGATCTGTGATCTTCAGGGTTTAACCTTTTAGTAAACCTGACTCAATTAGTCTATGCTGCTCATTTGAAAGCCATTTCCAAAAGTCTGACCCTCAATCAGGAAGCCAGGTACTAAAAATCAAACTTTGTTTCTTTCAGTTCCATCACGCTTCTGTTGATTTGTACTCAAATTCTTCATGGCTGGGCTTTGCGAATGAAGATTTGGGAAGGGCTCTACCCACGTTTGTTGCAAGCACATTGACTCAAATTCTTACCAAGTGAATAAAAGGACTATGAAGAGATGGATTACAAGACAAACTCTGGAGGACTTCTACTACCAACTGAACTGTTTCTCTTAACAAAGAAAGAGTTTTTTTTTAATCTACCTTATAATTCTCTGCCATTCTTCATCTTTTTCTGTAATATACTAACAGGTTTCTCCCAGACTGTGGGGAAAGACATGGTTGGACACGGACAAAATGCTTTCAGTCCAAAAGGCTTTGCTCTCCCCCTTCTCCCTGAGGGAGGATACAATAGTCTGAACACTTCTATTTAGAATTTAGGCTTAATATTCCTGAGTCTTCCCCTCCCACTGCCCTTGCAAACACATTTACCATACATTATACTATCATATAGACACTGCTCCAAGTCAGGTGAGGACAATGAAGTTGTGTCAGACAATAAACCAGCTAATGAAGCAACAAACTGACCAGTGCAACAGGTTTTATTACCCTTAATCGAACTACATGATCAGTAACTAATTAACAACAAATGTTGTGCCTACTACTGAAATCTCCAGAGGAAAAGAAACTACTCAGCTCACAAGTCAACACTTTGCAGTACTTTTAGTGTTAAGAACACATTTGGTTCCAGCTACTTCCTTTTACAAATTATAAAAGCAGATTTTTCTGACACAAACCTACATTTACTGTTCCCTGGTATTGCCTTTCTAAACAGGACACTCATATTTAGTCAGGAGACCATACTGGTGGTTGCATGAACAGATTATTGCCCTACTTCACGCTCCAAAGCTATAACAGATAATTGGGAAGAGTCGTGAAGCCAGTCAGATTTGTGAGCTTATTAAGTGCCTGAAAAAAAACCTCAATTGTATTCAACTAAACAAGGCATTTAAAGTTATTCTAACATTTAAAAACAGCCTCACAGACAGGATAAGGCATTCATAAACTTCCATATTTACTAGTTGTATTTACTGTGCTGGAGTTTGTACACAAAGCAGCAGCATTGTCTGGAAGAAAAATAGTCTGGAACCGGTAAGGTAAAAATCCAAATTTAGCTCTGATGTTTTACTTTCTGGGCAATTACCTCTGTCTGTCTAATCTCCAAAAATCGAGCTCATCTAAATCCAGGTGGAATTCATAAATCTAGCAGTTGCTGTTATACACTGCACAGAGATCAACAGCATTAATTTCTGATCTCAGAATTGGCCTCTACACACTTCCATCCTGCATTTCCAAACTGATCTAAGCCCTGCCTAAAAGGAGACACTAGCAGCCAGTTCTCTGATGCAAGATGGTGATAAAAGAGCTGTGCACATGCAGCTTTGTACTAACACAGGAACACAACGATTTCAACATAAAGCAGAGCTTTCAGCTATCTGAAGCTCCAAGAAAAGCAAAAGATGTGGCTATAGACAGCTCTGCCTAGGAACCCACAAAGGCTTGTTTTAAGGAGAAATCTGACATTCTCTAAGTAAGGGAGTCTTGCCTGGTCACACTGATTGGCATGAACAATCCTCCTGTACCTTTAGGCAGCCAATTTCTACAACACAAACTGATTTACGAATGTAAAAGCAACACAGTGGTTTGATTACGAAGATAACTGACAAGACATTTCAAGTAACTATGAAAATACACTTCTTAAAAAAGCCTTTTCCTTTATTGCATACTGGCAAACCAGTTGGAGAGGTGCCTCTGACACAAAAACATGAGGAATGTCTGTAGTCAGCCTACAGACAACACTCTGGCTGGGTGTGCTCACGGCAGTGGCAAGTCCTTTCCTCTCCTTTTCCTGTTCTTTTGGCACTCCATGGAGGGCAGCATGCAAAGAACAGCAATCTGGGTCCCTTATAGGGACTAGGTAAGACATGCTGCACATCCCCATGTCCTGTAAACTAAAGAGTGATTTGTTTCAGTGAATACACTCCATCCAAGGGAGCTGTGACTGAAGACACAAACCTCTGTGGGAGAAGACATTGTAAGCCACATCCTTCAGCTCTCTAAGTTTACACCACCTTATTTTATACCTGTAGATACTCATTCAGGAAAGTATTTTCCTGTGTTTTAGGAATTCAACAAAAATATTTTCAAAGGGTTTGTTGGTAAACATGCCCCTGTATGTACAAGGGCAGCAATGAGGCTAGCCAGTAGCAGAATCATCTGCTCCTATAATTCTTTTTAATCAGCAGTACTCTCCATATTCCAAGTTTCAAAGGGAACACCTTCCAGCCTGTTGCTATCCATATGAAGGACACATATCCTTGCTTTCCAATCATACCTGCAAAATAGATTTTAAATATAAGACACAAGTATGTACAGAACTATCTTTAAGTGTGTACAACCTGTATATTTAAATTCTCAGTCTTTTGGCCACGTCGGGAATGGTGTTCCAAGAAAGTTTGGATTGCTGACCACATAATACTGAAAATTTATTGTAAGTACAAAGCTAAGTTTTCATTCCTGACAGCTAAACTGGATAAGAACATTATAAATGAAACAGCTGTAAAATTATGGTCAGAGCCAATGCAACGAAAAATGAGTAACATGTAAAAACATACTCTAATATGTATAAAATAATTTAGTTGTATTAAGTAATTTATCCTATCTTATCCTTTCCTTTACTAAATTTTAAAGAAATAAGTGTCATCCTGCCCAAAGTTCTCTGGAAATTATATTAGAATGCTCAATAGAATCCAAGGAAAATATTCCTGAACATGTGAAAGCCTAGTCTTCCTCAGCTAAGAATGAGAACAACTTCCCTTGCTTGAAAATTCTAACTCTAGCCAGGAAGCAGGAAAAGGAATATCTACCAAAGCAAAGCAGTAGCAAAAAATAACCCCAGAGAGTTTATTAAATAAACATGAATTATCAGAGAACACAACTCTCATAAACGCTACAGTCTGCAAAGTATGAAAATAATAGGAAAAAAGGAAATGCTCTGTGATACTCTTACTCTGGTAATCTCTGAAGTTACGATTTTGCAGAGTCATGTACGGAGCCTCAAGCAGCAAGTACGAACCCTCCAAATTCACACCTCCTCTGACTGTGTAAGTACAAACACTCACCAATAAAATCCTGAAGACATGCAAGAGCAATATAACAATCCTCTAGAAGAGTAAAAAAATATTCACTCTAAAATCAAAGAATACTTAGAGAAAAACACCAGGACTTAAAACAGAAAGGCATCTTTAACCCGAAAGGGTATTTCTGGATTTTGAACAGGAACCATGGGAGCACTTTTCCTCTAACCACTAAAAATTATAAACTCTCAGGGAAATACACATACAATTCTCTTATCCACAACTGTTGCTGGACTAACCTGCCTTGAGACATGTAGGAAGGAAATAGTAGGAGTAGGTTCATACTTCTTCATACGTTACAAGCCTTAAAGTCAACTCTGATTATGTCACCCAGCAACAGTCTCTGATTCTTGCAGAACTGCTTTGTAAATTTAATTTTTCTGACAAATACAATAAACGACATATTCAGTAAAACTGAAATGACCAAAATTAAATCTATTATGTCTATATCTTCTTCTATTATATAAAAGAAAAATGAGATAAATAAATGTACTACTACTTCTACTACTTACAGTTTGTTCACTTACATACTGAACAGTGTTAACCCTTCTTATTCTGCTGGACCAGGAGGGATTTTTTCAACAGAAGCCCACAGTGATGATTGATATATTTTACAAGAACCCATTATTTGTATCCATGCATCTTTCCTAGTCCTAACAGAACAAGAACTGATGCCAAGTATGCCTTAAAATTACACAGACTTTTAATACTTATCTCCTTTTTTTACTATATGCTTTAGTATAGCTCTCAATATAATAATAGATACAAACAGATATAACTTAATAAAATTGTGTGGGTTCATGAACAGCATTCTCTTTTGTCCTACCCCTTCAGACTATAGTTTGTAGTAATTCATAAATTTATGACTGCACTCTCTAAAGAGAATTAAAGCACTTGTCCTTTTACCATAGACACCCCCCATACACTTATTAAGTACCTTCCTCCCTCATATGTACCACCTCATTGCTGTTACAAAGCCAAAATGTTTTTTATATTCCCTACAAACCAGAAAATAGGAGATTCTTTGTTATTGCATTGCCTTCTGAAAAATGAAAGTAGTATATCTTTTTCCTTGCAGTATACCTATTTTATCTGGAAAAAAATGAAGTATTTGCCAAACCTCACTTCTTCCTTATTACATACCCTTTGGATCACGCTCCATTTTTGCTGGAACACACTCCCCACACATTTAAGAGAACTTCAGGTAGTGTCCAACCTAAATTTCTAAACTTAAAGACCAGGAGCTTCTAGCACTGAAGATCCAAAAATAGCCATAAACAGGTTTAACAATAGAGCATAAACATATTATGGATGCACCAGAACACAGAGAAGCTCAAATTCCCACAGCTCAGTGTTCTGCTGACATGATATTAAACAAGCTGGCTTCCCCTGGGTGTTCAAACACTGTGGTGGAACAGTGAAATGTGAAAGCCTAAATTATGTGACACAGAGACTTGGCCAAAAGACTCCTGACATCCTGAATGTTCCTTGCACCCCTCTGCATTTTGACAAACAGGTTTTTAGGTTAATGGTGCAGGGGAGCTGAAAATCAAACAGGACAGACTTACTTTTGCCTGGCATTTCATTTCCAAAGGAAGTTAATAGTGTTTGTTGAGATTTTTTTAAAGCCCGCTTCATGTCTACATAGTGATAACTACAACAGAGTTGCTACATTTAGAAGCCTACAAGGTCATCACTGTCACCTCAGCCCAGGGATGTGGGTACACAGGCCTGCATCTGTGTCAGACAGGGCTTATTACCTGCTGCTAACATAATGTTCAATGTATTACAGACATCCAACAAACAGAAGCAGCAGCTTGTGCATTTAGATACACGCTTTCATTTTTCCTGGTTGAGCCTGAACGCCCAGGACCCTGAATGGAACACCAGAATGATCACCATGGGTAGATCCACCATTCTACAGAGCCCAAGTGCAACACTGGTACTCCCAAAACTCAACAAAAACAGCCATGCCTGCAAAAATCTCTCCATTTGATGACAAGCCTTCCCCAGTAACAGGGTCTGAGGCTAAACCTTTTCAACTTCTTTAGCCAGTCCTAATATTTGACAGTCTTCAACCAGCACTTTGGCAAGCAGGATGGCTTCAAGTCTAGTTTTTGTTCAGTCAAACTACTCAGCTGGCCAATACTTTAAATCACAACTAAACCAAAATTTAAGTCACATAATGGAAGGCAAGTTTAAAATTCAACTGTCTGATTTAACAGGGGAAAAAGATCAGTTTCTTGTGAAAAAGTCACAAGAAGGCTAACTAATTATTAGAAAATGTGTTGTTTCAAATTCTCACTGGAAGGTTTGTTTAAATATTCCTTACTGTTAATGACAACTCTTAGTTACAAGCATAAACTCTTGTTAGAATGCTACCTTGCACGGTAACATCAAGTCTCTTCAGATTAATGTGGTATCGAGAATAAGGGGAGAAGTTGCTAGACCAGAATCCAACTTTGGAGCAACAGGTTTCCTCTGTCTATCACAACTACATGATTTTGGCCTTGTCACAGTAAAGGGCACAGCTCCAAGTAAACAAGCCTACCTCTGTGTGAGAAATACACACGTGGTCCAATGACTAAAAGTAATGTCTCCTAAACTCCACAAAACACATTTGTTTCAAGATGTTAGAAAATTAATCTAAGAAGCCAGAGTCATGTACGGAGCCTCAAGCAGCAAATACAAACCCTCCAAATTCAGCACTTAGCAAAACTAGCACTTAGCTAAAATTGGTATTTTCCAAAAATGAGCTGAGAACTTCCAAGCACATACTTTTGAAACACTTACTTAACACATTTCAAAGCATTTTCCAATTTTAAGATTCAGTTTCTAGAAGAAGGCTCAAAACTTTTCTTTTCTTTACTAAGTTCTATGCTTTGTAACAAAACACTTTCAACAATAATTTCTTCATAATTTTCTAAAAAAGTATGCCAAGGAAACTTTATATATTTTTTTACCCATACAGGTCAAGTCTTCGTCCTGCCCTCTGTAAAACAAAGTTCTCCTCAAATCCTACCCATATTTCCCTCTATCTTACCATCCATTCCTGGCCAAAACCTGAAATATTATGCTCATGAGAAGCATTCTTATTCTGAGGTCCCATAACATCTACATTTGTAAACAGAGGGTGCAGTCTCATTTCCCACAATCCAACCTGTAGCCATTGCATTCTACTGCCTCATAAACTGGTGAGGGCTTTGACTGGCAACATTCCTCTCCCTGAATTCACCTCCCAGGACCTCAGTGAATACAGGGAGCAGGAGAAAAGATGAAGAGTCCTTACTCCGTAACAGGAAGGACAGATGTTTTAAATATTTGAAGGTTTCTAACACATGCTTCTCCAAGACATTTGCCACATCCCTCGGCCACGCTGCTTGCACAAATGAGCTCTCAGTCCAACTTTAACAATCATCCTTTATTTTCTTCTGAAGATGGGAAGGGAAGAGGGTAAACAGACTTTATAAAAGCAGATACAATGTTCCATAGTTTCCAGAGCTTCGCTGCCCACCTGTCACATGAAAGGCTGCTGCAGGCAAGCCTTCACCTGCCAGCCTCCTCAAATTTTTCAAACCAAGGCCACAACTGTGCCTGGGCTTGGCTTTTAGAGCAAACACCCCTGCTGATGACAAGGCAACTTCCAACCCTGCCAACTCACTTATAGGCCCTTCCTCTTATCATGGAACGCTGCATTTCCCTGAGGATTTTTCAGTAGACTCCTGTGGGCCGGTCGAAAACATTCACCTGAGCACACAACACGTCTCCTCCCCGCTCGCAGAATCGTGAGAGACACACACTCACTGTAAACACACCAAGGAGAGATTCACGCTGCTGTGAATCCCACCACGCAGCCCAACACCTCTGCAGGACGCTCCACCGAGATCAGCAGTCTCCCGTGCACTCCCTCACCTCCTAATTAACCTGCAGGTTAATTAATCACTGCAGCTCACCCTGCGAGACAAAACAACAAACCCTCCCCGCACTCACCCACCTGCGCCGAGCACAGCGTACACACCTGCGATGCACCTGGGAGCAAACACGAGCTGCTCTCCTGCACACACATTCCTGTCCCACAAGAAAAGCCCCACAGCTTTCCCAGCGCCTCCTTTCCTGGCGGGAATCCATGGGAAGGACCACCACGTTTGCCTTCTGCTGCACCGCCCTCCCCCACCCGAGTACTCCCAGTATAAACCATCTGTGCCCATTACCCCCTAATCCATGGGTGTGGGCACCTCGATTCCTGAAAGGAAAAACTTTCGCTATTTGTAGTGCTCCCCTCCTCCCCAGCTCTACGTGAGTTTATTTATTTCTTCTCCCACCTCCCGGGCTATTCCCCCTTTCCCACTTCCTGGGCTATCTCACCTCCCACCTCCGGGGCGTTCTCCTTCAAAACAAGGGATAAAGTCCTTCCGCCAGGGGCTTTGGCCGCGG
>NW_021939718.1:8470497-8635380 GCF_001715985.3 Manacus vitellinus | reverse complement strand
AGCCTTGGGGCCGTGACCACTGCCCTGGGCAGCCCGTTCCAGTGCCCGACCACCCTCCGGGTGAAGAAATTCCTCGTAATGTCCAACCTAAGCCTCCCCTGGTGCAGTTTGAGGCCGTTTTCTGTCATCCTGTCCCTTGTTCCCTGGGAGCAGAACCCGACCGCCCCGACTCCACCCTCCCGTTAGGGATTTGCAGGGAGAGAGAAGGTCACCCCTGAGCTTCCTTTTCTCCAGGCTGAGCCTCCGCCGCTCTCCTCCAGCTCCCTCAGCCGCTCCGGGTGCTCCAGACCTTTCCCCAGTCCTATTCCTTTCTCTGGACCTGGTCCAGCACCAAAATGTCATTCTTAAAATGAGGGGCCCAGACATACAGTGCTGATAAGTTGATTATCACTTGTTACGCAAGCGTATTAATACACATTCGTGTTTATAGCACCTCAGCTCTGGCAGTGCTGGTTTCATAGAATCATAGAATGTTAAGAGGTTGGAAGGGACCTTAAAGATCATCTATTCCCAACCTTCCCCTGCCATGGGCAGGGACACTTTCCACTAGACCAGGTTGCTCAAGGTCTTATCCAACCTGGCACTGAACACTGCCAGGGTTGAGGCATCCACAGCATCCCTGAGCAACCTGTTCCAATGTTTCACTACCCTCACAGTGAAGAATTTATTCCTTATATCTAACTTTCAATTTGTACCCATTACTCACTATCCTATCACTACAGTTCTGGACAAAAAGTTCCTCTCTGCTTTCTTTGTGGCTCCTTCAGGTACTGGAAGGCTGCTATGAGGTCTCCATGGAACCTTCTCTTTTCTAGGCTGAACAGCTCCAACTTTCTCAGCCTGTCTTCACAGCGAAGGTGGTCCAGTCCTCTTATCAACTCTGTGGCCCTTCTCTGGACTTGCTCCAATAGTTCCATGTTCTTCCTGTGTTGGGGACAGCAGAACTGGATGCAGCATTCAAGGTGAAGTCTCACAAGAACAGAGTAGATGGGGAGAATCACCTACCTTGACATGCTGGCCACACTCTTTTGGATGCAGCCCAGGATTCATTTGGCTTTCTGGGCTGCGAGCACACACTGCCCACTCATGATGAGCTTAGTAGTTTAGTCTTTCAGTAGTTAGTGTGTACTTTTGATGGGTTATTAAACTCTATTTGCCCTGATGCTCCTTAGGCAGTAGGGGGAGAGCACTGCTACAAATAAACTTTAAAGTTGAGGAGGCTATGCTGGTAAAAAAGACCCCTGCCCCCACTCCTTATAGCCTCTCTCATCAGCAAGGTGCTATCTCCCTCCTTGTAGCTTCTTCCATTGGCAGGTGTGGGATCTTCCCCCTTACAACCTCTTCCAAGGGCAAGTGTGGGATCCTTTTATAACCCGTTCCATCAGCAGGTTTGGGATCAAGGCATTTTCTTTGTAAACAAGGCTGTCTTTCTGCAAAAGGGGATACTGATGTCAAGCTAGCCTAATACTGTAATGTAATTAAACTCCAAATTTCCTAGTATTGTGTAATGGCTGGAGAAGCTCTGCTCTGCCACATTGTCAGCCTAATGTTTGTAATAAAAAACATATTCTAACATAGTAAGCTTGGCTTGCTAACCATTTCCTCCCAGCAGCGTGGCAGAGCAGGGGCCAGCAGGCAAAGGGAAAGTGGGAGACCCCTCTCCCTGCAGGACTGTGGGAATGGGTACATGTTACACGTACACACAGAGCTGAAGGTGCTGCTGCTGTCAGCGTCCGCCTCGGGCTCTGACACAGCTGCCAGACAGCCAGAGCCTCTTATGGCTTTCACAACCAAAAAGAAACTGCTGACTGTTGCTAGTAGGAATCCAGCATTCTTGGCATTGCAGAATAACTTGCTTGCATTGCATGGTGAGCCATTAAAAAAAAAAAAAAAAAGAGAGAGATGAAATACTGCTGGCTGTCTTTTGCATGAATAGTTACAACTTAAAATATGCTGTTCGTTCACTTTCAGTGTTGCCAGATACCAGATCTAAATCTGTTCGTGTCAGATAAAAGGCATGTTTTCAAACTTTTCATTCAGAAGTCCAGATATGTAAGAGCTGATCTTCACATGCAAATAAAAGTACCTCCTGCTGAGTGTCAGTTTCACTACCCTTTTCAGCTCAGAATATGTTAAATGTAAACTATGCATTCTGCTTTTTGTGGTTGCTGTGTAGAGTGTGAAGCAGTTCTGCCCGTGGTGTGGTGAGGGTTCATTTACTCCATGGCTGTTTAGCTCTGCTGTGAGGGCTTGTAAAAGCCTCAGAAAAACTGGGACTCAACTCCAAAGGCCGTGACTGCTAAGGATGAAGTTTTCCTGATGATTTATTTGAACTTTGAAATAGAATGAGGGAGAAGAAAAGAAAAAGAGAAAGAAAAAAAAGCTGTGATTTTTTTTTCCCCCTCTGAGTGTTCCAGGAACAACTCATTGTATGGGGAGTATAATAAATAAACAAATTCTTGGTATTTCCTCTCCCTGAGCCCATTCAGCTCCATAAAATCTGGCAGTTCTTGACTCTCCTGGGCTTGCAGTTGCAGAATTAAAGGTTAGGTTTTTTTCCCCCAGATTATTCTCAGCATCTAGTTTCATAGTGCTTCTCCTTCACAGCCATTGCTTGTTTTTTTTTCATTCTGCATCTGAAGTACTTTGGATAATTGTCCTGTGTTCAGACTAGAGTATCACAGTTACTAACTTCATTTACAACGGTTTCTATGCTGTCTCAGTGAGCACAGAAACCTCTTCTATGCAAATAAAAAAACTTGGGTTGATTTGAGAGAGATGTGAAATAAGGCCCAAGAGTTGGAAAGACATTTTGGTGGCAAATGCATACGATTACTTTTGATTTTTCAGAACTGCTGGTTCGAAGTAACTTGATCTCCCTGCTGCAGTTTTTCCAGGTTCATGCTTGCCATGGTGTTGTCCTCCTCAGCTCTTTCTGGTTGTCCATGATTCCTAGAAACTTTCTTCTATACATTTCTATTCAAAGCTGTAAACGCACTCCTGGCTTCAAAAACCCTGGCTATTACAGAACTTATTGTGCATAACAGTATCAGTGAGTACATATCTGTGTGTTGTCACCTCAGATTATGCATGTTTCACCTCTTCAGCCACAAAAGAAGGCCCTATTGCATGTTATTACAGTTTGCCTACTTTTGGTAAAAGTTTCCATGGTTTCTCTGGCAAAAACTGGGGCAAATAGGAAGAGTTGTTACACAGGTAGATGTGTAGAACGAGTCTAGATGGGCAGCACAGTCTAGAGGGGCTTTGGATCAAATGAAGCACACACTGGTAATGTGTGTCTTTTTCTTCTCCTAACTTCTTCATCTCAGAATTTGGGTAACTTAGAGTTGTATGCGCTAGAGTTTGCTAGTTTGTGAAGTGCCTTACTTTGACTGGATGTTGCCGTAAAATTTGCCTGGTGCCTAATTCTACTTCAGTGTTTTAAAGTTTGCAAGTAAAAGTTTGTCATTCAGCCTGAGAATGTTGTTGTTTTCTCCTGTGCACTGCCAGGTTGAATCAAAGTACCTAAGCCCCTTTAAAAACTCACTGAGAGAGGTTGGGGCGTAACCAAGTGAAACCAGTACTTAGATTCCAGTTTGCAGTAATTAGTACAGTGTAAATTAATTCACCCTTAATCTAATTCTGTGTGCTCTCAGAAGGTTTATCTGTCTGCAGTTGGCAGCATTATTTCTTTTGCTACAGAAATAATTTGGGGGTTTACTTGAGGTATGAAACTGCTGCCACCCTTTCACAGTCGTCCTCATTTATTGTGCAGCTTCACACCATTTGTCACAATAGTAAAGAGCAGCTGCCCAGAGTAATCAGCTAATTAGACAGTGAGGTATTAGACAGTGACCCTGGGGGCAGTGGTAACATGCAGCAAGGTAGTTGTAACCACTTCAGCCACTACCAGCTGCAGGTAGAAGAGGGTCTGGATCTTACTTTTCACTGGATTTAAGTGCTCTCTCATATCTACACACCTCATGATCTCAAAGAAAAGAGTCATCAAAAGCAACTGGAGCTTTCAGACTTGGAGAAATCTCACTCTGAGTGCTACTCCCTTGGATAGGAGAAGTCATTGTGTGCATTGTCAGCAGCACGCTCAAAAGCATGGAAATTCTTGTTAGAGTTTCCATAAGTACTTGGACATCATGCACGTTAGCACTGGAGTCTACACAGAAGCACCTGTAGTTCACACACACTGACAGAAAGCTAATGTGAGATCAAAATGAAACCCAGCCTTTAGTGATAAAAAGGCACTGAGATTTCTTTTATGCAGGGGTTCAACTTGAGGTCTTTTATTTTGAGAGCAATTGGTTTTCTGTTGTTAACCTTTTAGCCTGATTGGCACTCAAACAGCTGCCAAGAACACTGGGAATTCACTATAAAATAACAGCATGGCAAGTGCATTAGACTATCATCTTGACATGCTTATATATTTATTATGCTGATTATGTGGGTGTAGTAATTGTATTAGGAATATTTAGGTGATGTTTCCCATCAGTAAAATCAGTACCAGGCATGGAGAAACCCACAAAAAATTTACTTACAACTTACTCTATTCTGTAAATTTCCCTTGAACATAGAATAAATGTTTTCATTCGGTTGCAAAACCTTCTATTTTAATTTATTTTCCCTATACAAAGATTTAGGTGCAGTAACTACACTGAGTACTTGAACTTACTTATTTGAAATCACTGTTAATTAATTTTACACCATTTATTTAGGAAGCAAGGGATGAGGGGTGAGGAGAGGAATCTCAGTTCAGGGAGTGGCTGCAGGACACGCTGCCTCTGAAATCTATTCCTGGAGCATTGCTGCTGACAGTCCAGCTTCACGCTAGCACTGTCTGCAATTGGAATCTAACCTCTTCATATATCATTTTATTTGTTTACAGGCTCTCTTACAGTCATATCAGTGTCATTTTGCTGCTGAAGGATATGAAGTTTGCCCAGAAAGGCCAAACGGGACTTGAACTTGAGTACAAGGCTACATACTGCTTCTTGTCCTAAGCGCTTAAAAGCTGAGGTTATCTTCCAGGCTTTTAACAACCATGGCTCAGCCATGACTCTGGAAGCTTATCCCATCAGTGTCAATGCCCTGAACATAACTATAGATCAGCACTGGAATTAAACTCTGTAAATCCCTGTGTGCAGAAACTACTTGTCAATTAGATATTGGATGCTGTGTTCTTCAGAGACTGTATATGGAAATGCAAAAGTCTTTTTATCCACGAAAAGTTCCATTACTTAATCACTGGTTTCTTTGGAGTGCTGGACAGCTGAAAGGGGAGGGAATAAAAATTATTGAAGTTTGACACTTGCCAATGTGTGCCTCTGAAGAAAGTTATCTGATGTCTGTGTCTGTTTGCAGGAATGGCTCTTGTGGCTGTAGGGGGGTTTTACAATGTTTCAGAGTGCAGACTCTTTGCCAACTATTCTAATATTGAGGCTTTGTTTGAGTTTCTGTCCTGTCTTTGTCCTCACCTGTCCTGTGATAACAAGGACAAATGGAAGCCAGTAGCTGTCTATTGTCCTTTGTAGTTCTACAGAGCTGCTGTGGAAAGGCCAGACACCTGAATATTTCCAAAACAAGATGAATTATTGCATGAGACATCAGAATGGCAAATAAGGCAGGCAGTCAGGGAAGTCCATTTCTATTCCAGTGATTTGACACTTGTCAGAGGGTGGGTCTTCCCACCTTCACGGCTGGACTGAGCAGTTGCAGAATGGATTGGTGAGTGCACCATAAAAAGCTCCCATGGAAATGACATCAGAAATCATCAGCAATTAATTTGGAACATCAATTCCAAGAATAATATTTATCTGAAAAGTAATGAATCAAATCCTACAGGTCTAGCTGGGCCTACTATGAATAAATTAGATCAGTTTATTTTTATATGAGTCATTAAACATGTTACAGTCATCACTGTGGTTATCTGAAAGTATTTTAATTTAATCAAAATGCAGTTAAAACTCATGTAAACAAATTTGCCTTGAGTTGTACAGTTACACGCACAGACTAATCGTTTCCACCAAAATAGATTTCTCTATTAAGACCTGACCATTACTTGATTTTGAGCATGCACTTTCCAACACTTTTCCCTTTATACTGACTGGCAGATAGAAGAGGACAATACTCTGTTCTCTGAGATTTTTGTCACAGTGTTCATAGCTTGTACAGGCCATCTGCTGTGGAGTAATGTAGCTGCTACAGTGCATTGCTTTCCTAGCATATGTGTAACCTGACAGCTGGGGAGTAAGCCCTCTGGATTCAGCAGGAATTCACTTGTATGTGTAGCTACTCTGTCCTCATAAAGCCTTATGTAAAACAATATGAACTCCTAGGTCACAGAGACCACAAAAGTACTGTAGTTTGCATGGACATTGATGGCTTCTACTCCAAACTTCTGCTTGGAGTAAAAAAATGAATTCAAGAATGAAATCAGACTCTGATGCTCGGACATTTGTCCAGCCAGAGTTTGAAAACCTCCAAAGATCCACAGCCTCTTCTGGCTCCTGCTGTAGTGCATAATTGTTCTCGTTTTTTCCCCTTCTAATCTTGTGGTGAACCTCTCTACTCTCTGCTAATGTCAGTGTCTCTTGCCCTCCTGCCAAGGAGTTGTACTTCACTGGGAAGAGCACGGCCACACCCCTTTGATCTCATCCCCGTAGGCACAAGACACTGCTGTGAAGTGCCCCAAACCCATCTCTGTTCCATGTTGAACCAGCCCCAGCCCCACAGACTCTCCTCTCAGGGTGATTATTTCAATCCCACTGTCACAGTGGCCTCCCCTGAGCAATTCTGGTCTGTCAGTGTCTCCTGTCTGGGACTCCAAACAGGACACAGTGCCCAAATGAGGCCTGATGGATGCTGAGCAGTGGGGGTCACCTTTGCCCACCTCCCTGTACCCTGGATATGAGAGAAAATAAAAGAAAACAGGCACAGATCTGTGGGGCCTGATAAGATGCATCCCAGGTCCTGAGGGAACTGGCTGATGTTGACAAGCCTCTCTCCATCATATTTGAAAAGCCATGGCAGTCAGGGGAAGTCCGGGGTGTCTGGAAGGAAAGAAACGTCGCTCCTGTTTTTAAAGAGGGGAGAAAGGAAGATCCAGGGAGCTATAGGCAAGTGAGCCTGAACTCTGTGCCTGGGGAGATCATTGGAGCAGACCCTTGTGGAAACAATGTTAAGGCACGTGGAAGACAAGGAGGTGATACAAGACAGCCTGCATGGCAGATCATGCCTTCCAATCTAGTGGCCTTGGAAGGAACCTGGGGGTCTTCTGTGGACATAAATCTTGACATGAGCCAGCAGTGTGTGCTGGCAGCCTACAAGGCCAACTACACCCTGGGCTGCATCCAAAGCAGCACAGGGAGCAGGTTAAGGGAGGGGATTCTCCCCCTCTGCCCTGCCCTCATAAGATCCCACTGGAGTGCTGCATCCAGCTCTGGACTCCCCAGCACAGGAAAGATGTGGACCTGTTAGAGCTGATCCAGAAGAGTCCACAAAGATGCTCAGAAGGCTGGAGCACCTCTGCTATGGAGGCTGGCTGAGAAAGTTGGGGTTATTCAGCCTGGAGAAGTGAAGGCTCTGGGGAGACCTTTGAGCACCTTCCAATACCTGAAGGGGCTACAACAGAACTGGAGAGGGACTTTTTACAAGGGCATGTGGTGACAAGACAAGGGGGAATGGCTTTAAACTGAAAGAGGACAGGTTTAAATTAGATCTTAGGAAGCAATTCTTAACTTAAATGGTAGTGAGGCACTAGAACAGGCTGACTAGAGAAGCTATGGATGCCCCATCCCTGAAAGTGTCCGAAGCCAGGCTGTCTGGGACCCTGAGCAACCCAGGCTGGTCCACCCAACATCTGTTTAACCCCTGGCACCATGCAGAAATCACCCTACTGGCCTTTCCCTTGCAGCTGGTGCCAGAGAGGATGAAGTGCCGCAGGAGAACCAGAGCTACAGATCAGAAACTCGACCATGGCAGGAACGCTCTAGTTCTGTGTCCATACATGGTGCTCTAGCTCAAATGTCAAATGCAGGAATATGAGACAGGGCCAGAAGATCAAACAGGAGTCCCTATTTCCTAGAAACATCTTTAAACAAATTAGAGTGAGGAGTTTTGTTATTGTTGTTGTTTGGTTAAGGGTATTTTAGTCCTTTATGTCCTTATGAGCAATGAATTATGATGAGTCAGAAATTCTCTCTTCTGATACTGAATGTCATCCTCTCCCCAGTAGAATGTGTTTGGGATCAGTTTAAACCTCTTTGGTCTTGGGCCAGCATGACCACTCAGGTTTTCAGCATTCATTTGTATTCGTGCACAGTAATTGTGCTACTTTTGGCTATCACTTTGTGAGACTAAATATGCCAAACTTACGTAATTTTGCCTTCTTTCTTATGATTATTTTAGTTTCATTCTCTCCATCCATTCTAAATAGATTTAATCTTCCTTGGACTTGAGATGGAGCCTACGCAGCATGATTCTGAATCTTGCTTTGCACCTTCCCTGTGAAATCACTTGACTTTTTCCGTCTCACAGCACTCTCTTATTAGTGGCACATAGATACATTAGGACCAGTTACACACACTTACCTGTCTCTTTTGGCAGTTTTCAACCACTGATCTCCAGATTAGAGCAGAAATTCTGGCTCTTGCTGCTGAAGGGATAAGTTTGGAGTCTATACCGCTTACATTTATACACCTTCTTCCAGTTTCTCAGAGGCCCATCTTTTTCCATGTGGACACTAAACTTTGAGCTAATACACTAAGGTTCTGCAAGGTGTTTCCACATTTTGCAACACTGTCATTAAAGGAAATTTCCAGTGAGTCCCCTAAGAGTTTTGCAAATAACTTATTCCCAAACTAACGATCCTCTGTGTCACTGCAGATCTCCCTGTGCCTCCTCTTCCTATTCTTCCTACAGTCAGCTTCTTACTTGCTATACCTCAATGTTACTGATCCCCATTTATGCTAGTGCTGGTAATTATTTCTAAGATGACATTGAATGAAATGGATACTGCTTCTGGTTGCAAAGGATATGAGCAGAACATCCAAAATTTTGTAATGGCTCTTTGCACTCAAGATTATTTTTATATTAGTGTAATGGAAGGTAGTGCAGCCTAAACTGTGCTGGCAAGCATAGGTTTTGTATTGCTTCAGGTGACTTGGGCTACGTGGTGATATTGTGTTCAGACACTCCCTAAACTACAGGTGGATACGCATACACACACACACACACACACACTCTCTTCTTCTACCTTCCCTTGTACATTGTCAATGTCATTTTTTAGCAAGGCGTTCACGGCATTTGCACACAACTGCCACAGCAAGTGTTTGAATGCCAATGGGGCAGCAGACTGGCTGAGAAGCACTGCCTTGCTTCATTAGGTGGCTGAGAAGCCTGCAGGGTGCTATGTTTAAGAGTGATCTGCACAGATCCTTAGCTGACTGCAGTACGCAGTCCAGTTGAGCACTACTTACTAGCCCAATTTCAAGGTTCAGCAAACAATTCAACTATGGCAGATGGAATAATTAGAGAGTTGCAAAAGGTTGGAATGCATAACAGATGAACAGATTGTTCCCTCTACCTGCCAGACTTGGTGGGGAAAGTTCAACTTCTAGGTAAGTCTATTAGACAGGGGCCTTCCCTGTCTCCCAAAGCCATAAATGTCACTCCAGTGTTAGAGATTGCATTGCACACTTCAGTGCCACATCTTTTGTGAGCATGGTGTCTATTCCTGATGTCCAGCTTATCACCAGGATTACTGTGCATATGGTAGCTAGTGCTAATACCAGGTGCCTGCAAAATACCATGTTCCGAGGATGCTGTTACCAAACTGAATACTGCAAAATCCACCAAGCCCACAGATGGATTTACCTGTCCAACTGCCTATTTCACATTCAGGGCTTGATCACTACTGAACTCCTCAGGCGATGCCTTTTCTAGTGCTAACTGAGGCAAGGGTATGTCACCTTTAATTCATATGCCCTTTCCCATTACACCTGTTCTGTCTCTGCACTGCAGGGAGGGATTGTAGTACTCATGAGGATACCAAGTTTGGCTCTGATTTCACATGGCTACCCATAAAATTAAATATGAATAAAAGAGAGGGCTCATTTCCTTAGATTTAGTAGCATGCTTTTACTTCTTTGCTCCCAGCTGATTGAAATTTTTTCTTCTACCTCAGTGTTCCTGGGTTTCCAACTGCAAGCTTAAGACATGCTTCAGAGGAGTGGGTAGGGTGTCTGACTGGGAGTAAAATGGCCTGCCTACTAATCCTGCCCAAAGTAAATGATCAGCTAATGGTTTTGATTTTAGCTATCTGTGGTTCTGTCCTCTCTGTGGTTCTGTCCTCTCTGTGAAATGCAGTGACTTAAAAATTAGCTTCATTATACTTTTTTTTAAATCAAAATGAAAGAGGAAATTAAGTTGCCGTCAGTGAGAATGAGAAATAAGTAATCCACTAATTGTTTGTCGGAGGACAGGTTCAGTGAAGGGGGAAATCAATTTTGACTGGTTTTGCTGGGTTTGCCTTCATACTTTCTTGGCTAAATGGTGTTTTCTGAGATCAAGTAGAGGACCAAACAAGCAGCAATTCTGTTTCAGAATTTATGCAGCATTCACTTGTATGTCAGGTTACTTGCATGTCTTGCATACTGGTGGTTACAATGAGACTTCAATTTTGCTACAATTGTCACACACAAATAAGATTATTAGGCATGCAAAAGGCCTGAAAGAGGTAATTTGCTTGAGATAAGAACTTTAAAAGCTGAGCATAAACTCATTCAAGTTGAGCATAAAGGGCAAACATCAAAGATCAGGCAAAGGAGACTTTAACCAAGCTTCAGTGAGATGCAATGGAGAAGTCATGCTCTCCAGGTTCATTGGCACTGAGGAGAGAAAAGTAAAGGATTTTCAGGAGTTGAAAGTTATTCTTTCTCCTGATCACTGTTGGTGCATGGCTGCTGTAAGATGAGAAACTGAAAGGATTCTGCTTCCCTGGATGTGTACATTTAGAATGAAGCTGATAAGAGAGCAAAACTGGTACATGTTCAACAGCACCTCATGGTGAGAGACAGAAAAGCTAAACTGGCCATAAACTTTGGCAGTGTGCTGCTTCTTAAAAGAGACAGGGCTTTTATATTTCCAGGTGAAGCACCAGAGACAGACTGTTCATGTGAATTACATCTTTTTCTGCGTAAACGTGCCACCCAGTGCACTCATATGGAGCAAATCACTCACACCTGCTGAGAACAGGACAGAGCACATGGTCCCATATATGGAAACAGAAGAGTTTTTTGCTTCAGCTAGTCAGCACATCAGCCAGGCACGATTGCTGCAGCTGGCTGCCATGGCTCAAGCAGTGCTGAGATCTCATCAGAGATTTCCAGCATTGCAGAAGACACTCTAAATATCCAGCAGGAGGAAAAGGAGAGAACTAACTTTAGAACCCAGACTGAGAGGTTACTGTCTTGAAAGTAGTCTTGCTGGAGAAACTTCTTCAAAAGCTGTGACTTTAGTGTCCACTTTTGTTTTTCTTGAAATGGTTATTCCCTCTTTGCATGGAAGGTGTTGGTTTACTGTTTTACATCTTTTATTCCTCTTTCTTTCACTCCCTAGAGGGCTGTCCAGTCCTAAAAAGGATTTGTTTTCTAATTCTGCAGTTACTTTGTTAGTTGCCAGTAGTTGTAGGGGCACACTATCCTCATATTTCCCCGTGGAAATGGAAAAATGCTTCTTGGATGTGTCAGGATCACTGCACTCTTTTTACCCATCCAGGAGATGGCATCGAAGCTCTAGAAACGTCTGCCTGTGACTATGACAGCTCAGCTTCTTTTTGGCTTCAACATCCTCGGTTTAAACAATCCTAGTGGCAACAGGATTATTTTAGGAGACTTCAATTTAGTTTGCTATTAACTTAAAAAAAACTTATGATGGTAGTATATGTATATATTTTTAAAAGCTGGTGATCTTTTTCCTGAAGCTTAACATTCTGGAAATTTTACTTTTCTCCTTCAGGGTGCTTATAGAAAATTTAAGAATTTAACTTATAATACTCTTAAGTGAGGTTATGGTTTATTTCCTAGTTTAAGTCTGATTTTTCTAGTTCATATATTATACTAATGTCTGTATTCCAAATATGTACAAAGTCTGGCTATTATGAATATTGACATAGGTAAAATAGCCTATGTTAATCAAATGTAATGAAATAATATTATTTCTAAATTGTATCACTTCCTGATGTTCTGTTTCACAGTATTGGCTCAGTTTATGCGTGGCGTTCAATAACTTATGAATACTCAGTGCAAAACTTAAATGCTTTAATAGAAAGGCCAGTACGAAAGCCCATTGGGACTATATAAGGTCTAATAAATTCAGTTGCACAGTCATGCATTTATTTAGTTGACTCTGCTTTCCATACTTTGTCAGGAGAAAGAATTTGTGATTACCACTTCACTTCTTATGAGAAGTAAAATATAACCCATTTGCTCTTTCATTTCCAGGATGGCAAAAGGCAGCTGACTGTCTGCATCTAATCCCACACAGACCAATCTTCATAGAAAGTCTCTTGAGCCAGTTTCTTTCCTAACAAAAACTTCTAATGGGTGCAAAGAGAACAAGAAAAATTATTAAATTAGTGGTTGTTTTCCTGTTGTTCTTTTTTTTTTTTACCAAAACCATTTTAACACTGCTGTATTAAATTACACAGGAATGTAATTGAATTCCACAGGAATATTAAATTACACGAGTGTGATCCAAATAATACTTTTAGTTCAATGGAAGTCATATTTGGTAGAAGACTTTTCTTTCTGAATCCCAGAATATACAGTTCAAATAGTCTCTTAGCAAAAAAAGTATCGAGGCATTTATCCTTCTGTAGGGATAAAATCATTGATAGGCAGTTATAGCTCATCTCTCATCTGTGCTGTTTAAACAAGTCTACATGTGGTTCTCAAATATCTTTTTCTGTCTCCCTGACAAGTAAGTAGATAAGTGAAGTCCACCTGGTCATAAATAAGACCTTTTCTGGCCATTGGATTTTTCCTGACTTTCATAGTCATAGATTGCTTGAGCTGTACCCAGGCATTGGATAAACAATTTTTGCCTATTTCCTGTTTATCCATTATAAATTCAGTTACTGATATTGGTAAAACATCAACAACTTTTTACATCCCTCAGTGGGATGCATTCTGATCAATGTATTCCTTACGTGTTTCTTGAAGTGCTACTGAGGTTTTTGGGAGAGGTTATATAGCATATTCAAGTGTCTTCCTCTGCAATTGTTTTCCTTATCATTAAGGATTACATCTGATACTAATTCTAATTCTATTATTATTAGCTCTACTCCCAATAATTATTCTAATTCTCTACAATTAGTTCTGTTTCACTGATATTATCCGTGCTGGTTAACAATAGTTTTTTTCAGACCTGTAGTATGACAGAATTTATCACATTCTTAGTAAATAAAAAATATATTGGGTGTTAATGCTATTGATTTAATGTATACATGATTGCATACTTGATAAAATTGCCAAAAAGACAAATAATTCTTTCTTCTTAAAAGACTCTTTAAAATATTTTTTTTTAATTGTTCATTTAACAGACATTAATTTAGTTAATACTCCATCACCGAGGTAAACAAAAGTAACAGCTCTAGGAAACATAATGTCAAATATTGGTATTAAATATTGAATAAGTACTGAGAATTGGCAGTTTAAGGGATCAAGTGACTGACTCAGTAGTTTGCTACTGGAAGCCCAGTTTGTTCTCAGAACAACACGCAGGTGTGAAAAGAAGAAAAGGCAGGTTGGGGGAATCCATCAAAACCAGGTTTTGATTCTGGCTGCTGGATAAGGTCTCATTGCTTGCATTCACTGATCTCCCAAACCTCAGAGCTCCATGTGCATGTGCCCCTGTGACAGAGCAGGTCCTCCACAACACCACTCTCACAGTCTGCTTTTCTGGGACACGGGGTTTACCAGCTGAGAATGGGCAGAGAGCTCCATCTGAGCCCTTAGCTGCTGCTGCAATACAAATAACAGAGGGCTTTCTGTTGTTCCAGCAGAATTCCTGCTTAGTTCAATCTCCTAACGGTGTTTTTTAGGAAATAGAGGGTGGTAACACCCGAATTGCCAGTTCTGCTGCAGGAGAACAAGTTGAGTTTGTGAGCACATTTTAGCTGCAGGCTCTTTCTCTACCATCATCAAAGTTGGTGAAATGGTAGGAAGGGTCAAACAGAGGTGAGGTTCACTGGCAGCCAAATTGTACTGATGTCCTCAGGTCCTTTTTTGTCATGGGGGCAGTGCGGCTGGGCTGTAACTATGCTTAGAAGGCAAGGTTCAGTCAGCTTCCATTGTCTCTTTCTGCGCCTGATGCGGAGTAAATGACAATTAAAAGGCCTTCTGTGTTCCTTCAGCAGATGACTTTGGTTCATAGTTCTATCCCTATCCTACTTGTCAGTGAAAAGGATCTTTTCCTCCTGTATGTTTTGGAGTCTCAAGTGTTCACCTGCAGCCATACATTTGCATCAGGCCTGTCTTAGGTATGAATGATCATCTTTTGGAAACACCTCTAGTTCTATTTTTCTCTACCTCAACTTACTAGAGAAATAGCATCCACAGCAAACCCTGCACAGGCATCCAGGACAGGCTCTCTGCTCATGCCTTTTGCAAGAAAACCACCCCTTTGTCAGAAGAGGCTTCATCTAATTATCAGCAATTCACTGAAGTGGCAAATGGAAGCTGCTATCCATCCTTCAGCTACCCCAATATTTGTTGGGGAAACAACACAGAGGTGCAGAAGACATCTATATTTCTGTGCTTAGGACAGAGGGTGTCCTGAGTGCTTTTCTGGATATTATCTTTACCAATAATGAAGACTTTTGGGCAGCTTTGCCTATAGTGACTGTAAGATTGTGAAATATAAGGTGCAAAGGAAGCTTGAGGAAGACCAGTAGCAGAATAAAGACCCTGAAGATAGATGCTAGCTTCCTCATGGAAGTATTAGGAGAGATCCCATGGGAGGCTGCCTTGGAGGGCAAAGGAACTCGGGAGTGCTGGAAGATTTTCAGAGACACTTTCAAAGCATAAAAATTATCTACACCTTTCATCAGAAAAAGGACCAGTGCTAACAAGAAGACAACCTGGTTAAACAGTGAGCCACTGGAGGAGCTCCAACACAAAAGAGAGATATGAGACAGAAAAGGTGAGAATTCCACAAAGAAATACAGAAATATTGCTCCTGCAAGAAGAAATGTGCTTAGGAAAGCAAAAATTTATCTAGAGCTTACATTAGCAAACAATGTCAAGCAGCAAAAAAAGCAGTTATTGGTATGTTACAAAGTGGAAGTTGTAGGTGTGCTGCTGAAGGGGAAGGACGGTTAATTAGAAAGTCAAAGGGACTCAGTGCTGCCTTCACATCAGTCTTCATGGGTGAGATCAGCCCCCAAGTCTCTACACTGATAAGGAATGACAAACAAATATGAAACTACCAAAAGTGGAGAAAAGTTGATTTAAGGACCATTTCCACAAATTGGACATCTACAGATATCTTCCCCAATTTCAACGGGAAAAAAAATCACCCTGAGAGTAATTAGCTATGGGAGCCAGAAAAGTGGTGTACTGTCCTTGATGAAAGTATTGACTCAGTTCAAGAGGAGTTGGAGAGCCTAATCTAAGGCACTGCTTTCCCTGGAAGTTTGAAGTCCCCTTCCGACCTGGACCTTTATGTCATTTTTATGATCCTCTTTGGTTTCTGCAGAAGAATTGCAATGAATAAGAAACAAAGCTGTCCCGCATCTCTCGTGATTACTTTAATAAACACTTGTACATAGTTCATCCCTTCAGCTTATGCTTTATTTCTCTTTTTCTTCTATCTCTGCCAGCCCTGTCCCCCTCCAGTAAAGATCACAGTAGTTGCTGTAGAGAGAGAGGGTTTTTTTCCCCAAAACACTGAATTTTTTGTTCTGAGTTATTTGTTCATAAAGTTTGAGCTTTGGCTTCTGGCATTAGCTATTACCTTCTGTTTCAGGGTCATTGGAAAAACACTTTTTTTTAATGATAAAATTTTGTTGTAATTTCTGGTATTTGCAGCTATTCACCAGGTTATGCCTTACAGAGCAAGATGTGATAACTTTTTCACAGCTCCCACTTGAATAATTTCTACTTTATTGCTCTGTTGTTTTGGTACATTCCTCTCTGCATTTTGGCGAGCTTTTGTGCTACCACATGGGAAGAGTAGGCAAGATTTGTACATCTATCCCAGGAAATTCTGCCCTCAAAACTCTCCCTCAAACATTTTGGCATGTCTCCTGACTTCTGAGGTCTTAGTGAGGAACATCTGAATTTCCACCCTGTACCAGAACAATACCCAACTAACTTGTATGTTTTCCCAGTAATTAATTATATTTACCGCCCTACAGTGCAGTGGAGCTGATTAGGGTCTCACCAGACAGCACTGCTGGTCTTACCTGCAAAAGAGGAAAAGTCTGTGCTGTCTCTAACCTACAGATGATGACCCAAATACTATCTTTTGAGTCCCAGTGTCAACACTGATGCCATTCCAGGATCTGCCTCTGTCTCTTGGACATGCCACAATCTTTGTGGCAAAACTTTCACTGGCCACCCTCCAGGACCAGTGCTGACACCCAGCGTGTTCCAGATAATTCCTTCCCTCAGTTGCAAGTCCAGGAGTTCTCTGAGCCTACCACATGGTTTTCCCAGGGCACACATGATTTCCAGAAAGCCTAATTACTTTTTGGCTGATGCAAGAAATGCAGAGGGGAGAAAAACACCAACAAAAAAGGGGGCAAAGTGTACATATTAGCCCACATCTGTGGCCTTGTGGCCAAGTAATCCTAAAGTTTAGATTAGAGGCTTTTAAAGGGTCCACCTTCCTTCCTCTCCTCTTTTCCTCCTGAAGGTGCTCTTTTCATCTCCTTCCAGCAGATGTTTTTCTGCTCCCATTTCTTTCCTCATTTTTTGACATGGCTGAAAAGAGAATCCTTCCTGGATTTTCATTAGTCGCCTTGTCAGGAGCCTTCCAGATCAGACCTGTCAGATGTTCAAAATCTATCACCACCTTATCCACAGATTACTTGTTACCCTGCTGAGTTTCAGATTGGAATAATTAGTTTGCCTTGAGCCATTGCCAATTATTTTGCTGCTGTATGATTAAATGGACTGTAATTGAATAGCTGATCACCAGGATTTAATGACCCTCCACCGGTATATCTGGCCAAGTTTTTTTGTTTTTTTTTTTTTTCCTTTTCTGTCACCTCCCAGGGGACTTCAGCTGAATCTGGAGGCAAAAGGTCACAGGCATGCACAGCAATGAGAACAGAATTTGCAATGTGATATAGAATAAGGTAGAGAGTCCTTAATATTAAACAGATTTTATAAGCAGACCGGTTAACAGGTTGTTTTGCACACAGACACAAATAAGAAAAGTGCAAAATGGACTTACTTATAAGAACTATGTCTTACTTCCTAATTAAGAAAACTGTCTTATTTAATATACACTCAAGTGGACAGAAGCATACTCTTAAATATAAAGTTATCTGCTCAAGAAAATGGAGTCTTCATCTGTGACTAAGATTCTTATAAGAAATTAGTGTTTCTTTCCCCAAATCCATCTCCCAGAACATAGACATTTGCTATCTAATTGTAAGTTACCATCTCAGTAGAAGAAAGGCATGGTCCATTTTTAGTGTGTCTATGCCAGGTTTTGTTTAATGTTATGTAACTCAGCTGTTGAAATTGTAGTGAAATGAGAGAAATTTGTTTGAGCCTTGGACTGAAACATTGAGGGCAGTTAATCTACGATCTGGACCAGCACATTTGAGCGCATCAGTTAAAGGATATCAATGATTCAGTGTCTTGTTCAGAAAAGAAATCACGATGTCCCTATAGCACAGTCTGTTATGTAAAGCTTTCAGGAAATGTTTGTTTGCAGGTGATTAGCAACAGCACTGATGTGATTTTTGCAGTTGGATGTAGATGATTAGGTCTGATGTATTAAACTGATCACATATACACAAAGCAGTACTCCTACATCTCTTGACATTGCAAACAGCCAAGCAATGATTTATCAAACCAATTTCCTCTTTCTGAGAAAACTGAATCACTGAAAGCCTTCTATGTTCAGATTAACGAAGAAAAATATTCTACCATTCATTCACATTCCTCTGGCATCTGCAATACGTAGGTACTGCCCACACATGACCTGCCCGTTCCTTGTCCTGAAACGCTCCTGCTGCCCAGCACCACCACCAGCATCCAGGCAGCAAGCTGTCAGAGCTGTTTATCCCCAAGAGACATTTAGCTACCTCCCACCACTTGTGTCTGGCTGTTTGGAGCCTTGGGACAGGTTGAAAAAGGAGGCAGGAACAGGCAGGACATGCAGGAGGAGCAGCCTGTCCCAGCACCCATCCGAGTTGGCCTTGCCAAAAGCTGGGGTGCCAGCAAAACCCAGCCCTAGGGACCTGCCATGATAGTTCAAAGGACAGATTTTTCAGGGTGTGTTCATGATAATTACACTGTGAAAGTGCTGGACCAGTGAGATTAGCCTAAGACATACATTTTCAGATCATTACTGATTTTGTTTGTTCATAAGTGACTTTGCCAACATTGACAGGACTGTTTCTGCACTTCAGGTTTTTCTCAAAGCTTCAGGATAACATGCTAAGAAGAAAACCAATGTCTGTTAAAAAAAAGCAAGCCTTACAGTTAAAGCAGACATATAAAAAACCCAGATCTGATTTAACGAATGTTCAATCCAATGCTGTTGAAGAGAATCAAGGTAGGTAAGGGAGTATTGAAATGAGGTACAATGGGTGCATTTACAGACAAGTCATGCAATGAACAAAAGAAACCCCAATTCCTATTGTGTTGCCTGCATGGAGGCTCCAATATCCAGTGGGATAAAGCTGTGGAGCTGGAGACATTCTGTCACTGTTTCTGTCTTTTCTATCAACCACATACTTTCACAGATATTATGGGAAAACTATTGCCAAGATTGAATGAAATTTGCAAGCAATTTTGGAGGTCATATTTACTGTTTTCACAGAAGCTAAATCCTAACAAAACCTAGTTAAAGCAAGTCCACTACACCTGCAGGTGCTTTGTATGTGCACTAATTAGTTTTTACTATTTATAATTATTCAGATGCAGCTACAATCATCTCTGGACTTAATGTATTCACTAGGTAAACCTGGGTGGAAATCAGAAACTGTTATTTTGCATCTTCAGAAGTTAATTTTGTGCACATTCATCTATGCAAAAGAAACGTGATTCCCTCCTGCAGACAGCAGATAAATATCATGTCAGGTCTCCTCCCCTACAGAGTCCCTGGCTGATCCTGTTATCTTCCTTTCACTGTTATTCTCACTGGCAGCAGGAGCCACTCAGCAGTCCCTACTTTGAGACCTAAGTGGGAGGTGGTGTGTGAGGCACTCAGCCACAGCACCCCCAGGCACATCCTCATCTCTGTTTTGTCGGGAGCCAGCACTGGGAACCTGAACACAACACTTCATTTGTGGTCTGCTGGCTTCTTCTCCACATTTTTTTGTTTCTCTTGTCTATTCAGCCTGTAATCTTTTCAAAGGCTGGGACTGTCTCTGACTGTCTAGACACACAGGACCTATTACAATGGGACATTGATTTCTGATGGGGTCTCCATCTGCTTACTGTATTGCAAATGATTACTGCTAACTTTAAAAGAGCTACATTTCAGCATCAGGGTTCGGCAATAATAAGAACATTTGCACTTAATTGCAAAGATAAATAATGTCTTGTACTAATGAACAGAGAAACAATCTATTTCAAAATCACAGAAGTTTGTAGGTTAAAGGTGGATTATGTAGCTTTCATGCTTGGATAATGATGTATGCTCTTGCATTCTTTCTCTCCTATCTGCTGAAGCCAACTGAAATGTCTGACAAGTTGCTTAGTTTTTCTGTGCAATATCTGTAATATATATAGTTATTTCTTAGCACTTTTTGTTGTTGTTCTTACCACTACAGCCCCTGAATGTCTCAAAACAGCTCAAGAATTTACTTGTGGTACATAAATGTTATTGTACCAATTTTACAGAGTGAAGTATAAAGTGATACATAGACATGTAAAAAATTGTCTTCTAGCAAGAGGAATGCAGATGCCCCATATAATGCTTTAATCATGGGTCTAGCCTTTCTACAGTACAGGATTTTATTGCAAAGTCTCAAGGAAATCTCTCCTTGACACATGAAGAATAAGAAGTGTGATTCCTGCCAAGATTATCTTGGTTTTGATCTGATAAAATCATGGCCATATCAAAACAGTACTCAGAATTGCACCTTTTTGTCTGATTTTCACATCCTTTGCCTCTGCTTATGTAGATGGCAAGGAGATCCTGGGAAGTTGCAGCTTCCTTTAGAAATATTCCTTTCTTCCCCCACTGATGTCACCACCGAATAGAGCAAAGAGGCACAAGGCAGTGAAAATATTTGGCACAGGGTGAATTAGCAGCAAGAGATAGCCCTCTGTCTCATTACAGGGTAACAGCTGCAATACCGTCACAGGCTCCAAGAAGACAGAAATAATGTGTTTGTGACCGATTGTTCAGCCTTGGCAAGTGACCCTGGAGATTCAGTGTTAGCAGCTATTGATACCAGGAGCAATGGTCTGTCTTCCTGCTTTTGTGAGAGCACACTTTGGATTACCCAGGCTGCTCTGCAATTTTGCTTTTAAAACATGTCCAACTCACCAGCCATCCCAACCTAGAGTGGGAAAAAAAACAGCAAAGGCTGCTATGCAGAGCAGGATTTGAATAGCCAGCAGCCAATTTGCCAGTACAAAAATTCTGAATTGAGCTGATTCCTAGATGTGAATATCCCTTTCAGGGAGAGCTTCCCAAATGAGGGAAATCCAGAAGCTGGCTTTTGAGGGCAAAATTCCCTGGGAATTCAGCATACGGCTTTTGCCTGGCAGTGTTCCCACCGAAGAACCAACAAAAAGCAACTGGCTCTAATCCTTCTCCTTATGTATTTTGGCAGCTTTCTTCCATTTAAAAAGAAAATAAAAATAAAAATCTGCCTTGCTCCCACATTGGACGAAGTCCAAGATACACACATTGGGAGTACAGGAACTGGCATTTAAGGTCCTCCTGACATTTCTTATGCTGGGTCTTTGATCACACAGAAAAAGGCAGTTGATTTTTGCCTTTTATGGTCTTAAAACAAAAGATTTGTCTTGAAAGCTTTCTGCAGTACAATTTGGTGTTCAGCTTTCCTGTTCTAAATAGTGCCATAAAGCAACAAACACCCCAATAATCCTGATTAGGCATCCCCTATGTCTCTTCAGAACCATTAATTTTGTGAAGATTAAAATAAATGTGAGATCAAAACTGGACCTTTCTTTTTGTTTTGTCATTTGTGTGACCATCCAATGGTCTTTCTAAGATGATTTTCTTTAAAAAAAAAAAAAAAGCATCAACTTTTTTTTTAAAAAGCATCATTTTTTTTGAAAAAAACATCAAGACCAAACTAAGATACAAAGGCATGTGTTTTTGGTGTCATAAATGCTGTTGGTTTTCAGATAAAATGAGATCTGAGATAAAGTTGTAGGGAAGATACAGTGTGAGATGATGGCAGAAAGCCACTTATGCCACTTCTGCTGCCCTTCAGGCATACTGTCTGCAGACAGGCATATCAGAAAGCCTGATCCAAGATTTTTATGAACTCTGCTGCTGTGTGCAGATCTGCTCCAAGTGATGTGTTTTCTTTATCAGGTGTTTAGTCATGCAGAGTATTAGCTTCTACTATTTGCAGAGAAATTCTGTTCACTGGAACACTTTGACCTTTATATGGGAACAAAACCAAGACATTGCAGTTGTCCAAATGATTTATAGTAAAGATGTTAATGAATTGACATTTAAAATAGATATTGTTCTCATGTAGCAAACATCAGGCCTTGCGTTTCATCAGAGACTATGTCTTAATCTGGCTGTTAGGGAAAAGTCACATCTTACCAGTATGAAATAATCCTGTTCATCTCAGGGAGTGGTTTTAGAAACAGTTTAGAGAGGGCAGAATTCCTAAACTGGAAAGAAAAAACTATCTTCTCCTACCCAGGCAGACCTGGAAGGACAAATCTAAGATGATCAGCTTAAAAGGTCAGATCATCAGTTGTTGTGATGTCCTAGAATCAATAGGAAATCTGATTCACACCTACAGAGTGCCTAGTTCATGTGGAATTTCGGAACTCTGGAATATAGTAAATTAAAACTAGAAAACACTGGAGAGAGAGGTGTGCACTACCAGGTATGCTAGACAAGAATCAGCAGAGCAAAATTCAGTGCTCCTTTTGAATGGAAACTCACAGCATATGAGGTCTGAGACCTTGTCTAGCAGATTTTAGTACTCAGACAGGAAAGGCTAAACTAAATAGATAAACCATGCCCTTTTCTGGCAGTATCTCTGACTGGGTTGTGTTTGTTTTCCCTGCTGGTGCATCCTCACCGATGGAGATGGCTTTGGTTAAGTAAGCTCAGAAGGTGGAGAAGGCACACATTTAAACTTACAATACATTTTTAACAACAGTATTTTGTTGTTAGGGATGTAATTTTTGTTAGATGAAGGACATTTGGGCAGGTTTATGAAAAAAAAAAAAAAAAGGAGTAACTGATAGAGGTAACAGATCTAAACTTGCATGAGGATGTTTTCTCAGTATATTGCTTTGAGAATCAATGAGCAAAGGCTTGGAGCAGTCCATGGGCAGGCGTGGAAGACACTCTCCTCCTTAACAGCTGTTGTCCAAACTGGGAGATGGCACAACTCTGCCCTGGGGACACCTGACCATGAAGGGCCTTTGGGGATGCCTGTGACCAAGCTCACATGGCCAAAGCCACCATGCTCAGCACCCTCACCTCCTCCCAGCTGACAAGAGCTCCACTTCAGTCTGCAGGTAGTGGGTAAACAGAGATAACTGCCTTTCTACCTGCAGCTCTGCACTGCTGAACACTGAGGTGATCAACACTCCAACTCCTTCACTTGGATCCTATTGTTGTGTAGTAATTAAAGGGTATGTTTTGTCTCTCCTGACTTAAACTACAACATGAGGACAAAGACTATCTGTAGAGTACAGCACAGGCCCCAGTTCATGCCACCACCTTGGCTGATGGCAAGATTTCACATCTCTTGTGGAGATCTCACCATGCAATAATTTTGCTGTTTCATTTGCCTGGTCATAGAAGCAGATGTGAGTGTTGAAAATTGCAAGAGGTAGGGACTGTTCTGGGGCGCACCAGTACCGCAAAGTACAGTGTGTTAATAAGTCTAACCACAGCAACACCCCACTCTGCTTGAGCTGATCATCAGAGAAGCCCAAGAAAAGCCTTCAGGCTGCACAAAGATGAGTTTGCAGGCGGGAATAGGATGAGACACAGCACACTTCTGCAGGTAAGCCCTGTCCTGGATGACAGAGCTGGTGTGGAGTACAAGCCAGGGGTCACTGCTGTGATGCTCTGAGAGGGAACTGTGCTATCAATACAGCCAATGAAGAGCTGCCTCAACAGAAAACAAAGTATCGTACGGCTTGAAATTCTTGACAGCATCCTTAATTTGCACTGTATATGCAGGTTTCATTTGTGGTTTCCTCTTCCCCCAGGAAGGACATCAGCCTGTTTGAGCAAGTCCAAAGGAGCCCACCAAGATGATCAGACGGATAGAGCACCCCTCCTACGAGGAAAGGCTGAGAGAGCTGGGTTTGTACAGCCTGGAAAAGAGAAGACTTTGAGGTGACCTAACTGTGGCCTTCCAGTACCTGAAGGAAGCCTGCAAGAAAGATGGAGAAGGCCATTTTATGAGAGCATGGAGTGACAGAACAAGGGGGAATGGCTTCGAACTGAAGGAGGCTAGGTTTAAATGAGATATTAGGAAGAAATTTTTCCCTGTGAGGGTGGTGAGGCCCTGGCACAGGTTACCCAGAGAATCTGTGGCTGACCCACCCCTGGAAGTGTTCAAGGCCAGGTTGGATGGGACTTGGAGCAACCTGGTTTAGTGGAAGGTGTCTCTGCCCATGGCAGGGGGTGGAACGAGATGATGTGTAAGGTCCTTTCCAACCCAAACCATTCTATGATTCTGTGATTCCTCAGTAATGTTTTACTTCCCTAATGTGTAATTGAGTTCTATATGTTTTCTTCAGCCATTTCACTTCCCAGACTTCCTGGTTGTAAGTGGTTTGAATCCAAATGAAGCATCAAGGAAATGAAGTTCATAACAAAGGTGTGACATTTTGATTTGCAGAGTTTTTTTGTTCTTCTGATCTGCTGTAATAAAACTTGCTGACATTCCAGTGTCCCAGAGTTGTAAGGCCTGAAGCCTTAGAAAGCCCATAGATCACTGCTAAAAGAGCAGTGACTCTTGTCAGGCTGTTGAGGGTTAGGTACAACTCAGCCTCTGACTTGTCCTGTAGGGAAGAGAGCTCTTCTTATGAGGTAGCCTTGGATCAAGCAGGAGTTATTCTTTCATTCTCCCCTTGGGAATAGTAAACAAATCAACAGTGTTCAGGGCAAGAGACAGCAGGTCTGTTTGTATTCCAGAATAGGTCTGGGAGAGCAGAAAAACAGTAGCAAAAAATCAGAGAGCAAAAAAACCAGTGACATCTTAGATCTGGTCCAGTCTGGATCTCTGAGCATGTTTAGAAGGGGAAGAATTCTCAGCCTGGAAAGAAAAAAGTATCTGCTTCTACCCAGTGGTACTGGTTTTCCAAAGAGTAGGCTGTTTTGATGATAGTTCTAATCCCAAACTTGCTGACTTCTCTGACTCCTCTATAGGTTTGGAGTTTTTTTCCTATAATAAAATATTTTTAATAAAACAGCATTGGGGGAAAAACATGTTCTGAGATCTGATCCTGTCTTTCTCCATTTGGACTGTGCTGGCTTTCGTACTCTGCAGCATCCAGAAATGCACTGAAATTTTGTGTTCACCATATGGCAAGTGCAGATCTAACTTCACAGCTGTTTCAGTGACTGACTTGAAACAAACTGTTTTCATGCTGCAGTTGCAAATCTGGAAGTTGTATCTGTCTGGCAAAATGTGGTTGCAGATTAAGCTGAATAGATTGTGTGGTATTACTTCCTAACCACATGGCAGTGGTAATGGAATCATATTTCACAATATTTGTCAAAGTAACACATTCAACCGAACTTTTCATGGGTATCAGAGGTTGTCTGTTTAGAGCAAAAACAGTTCTGAAGCTGTACCCAGGGGTGAAGATTCAGCTGCTTTTGACAACAAGTACAAAACAGCTAGGAGGGAAGTCACCAGGCTCTCCAGGGCGTCAGGGCACTGCTTAATGTGCAGTAGCCAGCAAACCTAAGACCTGCTATTTCTTCTCTAGTCCTCTGCACTGTTCTTGCCTGACACTTATCCCTTATTCAGGAACTGTTTGTCTGGACTCTTCCTTCTTTCCATCCTTGCTGGGCAGGTGTTGTGGTGCTGCTCATTTTCAGTCTCTTGCTACTGAAGGTTTTCTGCTCCTGTGGGAAGGGGCAGCAGGAGGGGGCGTGTGCCTTTGTCTCAGCTGACACCATTCACTGCCCAGCACGTTTGCTGGCAGACAAAGCTAAAACCCTGACTGAGAGCAGAGCAGCAGAGGTGCAGACACATGCAGACACATGTGGGAGGTAAAGTCCTGTAGAAAACCAAAATTTTAGCCCTTTCAGTTATGAAGAAATCCTCAGACACACAAAGGGGATGTTAATCAACACAATAATACCTGTTTCATCTGCCACAACACCCAAGGCAGGGAATTAAGATAAATTTCCATTCACTCAGTGGTGCAGTAGGCCAAACCTGCCAGTTCCCAAGGGGTCACAAGTTGTCATGCTCTGTGTTGATGGCCTGTTTGGATGCTTTTACCTGCAGTAAATGCAAGGTAATAAAAAATACCCTAGGTCAGAAGAAAAGTGAGCAATTTCATTTCCTGCAGTAAATACTACTGACAGCTGGTGCAGAGAAGCAGATGTGCGATACCAATTGTATAACCAATGTTGACAATCTCTTTGTGCTGTTTTTCGCTGGGACAGAGTTAATTTTCTTCAGAGTAGCTGCTATGGGGCTGTGTTTTGGATTTGTGCTGTAAACAGTGTTGATAACACCAGGATGTTTTAGTTATTGCTGAGCAGGGCTTGCACAACAAGGCCTTTTCTGTTCCTCACACCTCCCCACCAGCAAGGGGGCACAAGGAGTTGGGAGGGGATACAGCCAGAACACCTGCTCCCAGCTGACCACAGGGATATTCCAGACCATATGGTATTGGTCAGCATATTGAGCTGGGGGGAGAAGAAGGAAGGGAAGGATGTTTGGAGTGATGATGTTTGTCTTCCCAAGTCACCATTAACACATGACGGAACTCAGTTTTCTTGGGAATGACTGAACACCTGCCTGCCCATGGGAAGCAGTGAATGAATTCCTTGTTTTGCTTTGCTTGTGTGTTCAGGGCTTTTGCTGTCCCTGTTAAACTGCCTTTATCTCAACCCATGAGTTTTTTCACTTTTCCAATTTTCTCCCCGGTCCCACTGGTGAGAGAGTGAGCGAGGGCTCTGTGGTACTTACTCACTGGCAGCCCCTTTTGGCTCCCAACATGGGGCATGAAGGGTTTGAGAAAACAACAGATTTGACTGGAATGTGCCTTTTAGAACTGCCACTGGATTTGGTTTGCTATGCAGTGCTGCTAGCTCATCGTAAAGAAAGATGTCTCCTATTTTAGACAGCTTCAGTTGTAGGTCTGGGTAAAGATGGAGTACAAGAGAATTGCTCACCGTCCAAGTGGGCCCCTTGCTATCACGTATGTGATCCCTGTATGCTTTTCTTCCTAGAAGAGGAGGAATCTTGTACACTATTTCTCTAGAAAGAGAGCTATAAGGAATGGAAATATAAATGTTGTGCCACACACAATCATCTCTCCCTTGGTTAGTAAGAACTCCTTTCTTTCCTCACCTCACAAACAAAAGAACCTGTGCTTTGCACCCTGATAATTGTGAGGTCTTGAAGTCAAAACTGAAGCTGCCAGACCTCCGATTTTTGGACTCTTGAGCCCTAAGTCGTGAAAGTGTGGATGTTCATTAATCAGCATGGGATCACTTAACTATCCCCTTTGCTTTTCCTACTTGTTTTATTTTTTCCACACAATGCTACTCAAGCATTTCGAGCTACTTCAAGTCGAAGTAAGAATTGATTCCTGGCTGTGTCTTATAGAGCCACACTCAGTGTGAAAATGCCTGGATGTGTCTTATTCAATTGCTACAGGTTTCGTGGGAATTTTACTTTTAGCTAACTGTGTTGGAAAGCAGGAGCAGAGCATTAGACACTGCTTCTTGATGGGAGATGGCAGCTTCCAGCTCAGGAGTGATACTTTCAGTCTATTTTTATAGCCATTGCAGCTTGGTTGCTCAAAACCTTCTGATAAAATCTTCACCATGGAAAGCAATGTCAGAAGAAACACTGCAGTTGTTTTGTCTCACCTCCCACGTAAATCTCCCTTCCAACAGTTGGTTGGAATCTCCCACCAGCAAGGTAAAGCAGAGGCCTTCCCTAAGCCATTCCCATCTTTGCAGGCTGGAACCAATGTCCTGGGATACACTTACATCCCTAGGTCCAAGCATGGTGATGTTCTCATGTACTAGATATCCTGGGCTTATTTTCGGTAGGAGACTCATTCATAGGATGTACTGTGCTCCAAGAGAATTCATTCTCATCCCTCACCCTGCCCTTCTCCTGACGTTTAGCCATGCTATTTTTGCAGTGGATTTCTTCATTCCAGTGGCTGTATAAAGGGGGCAGTGGAGTGCAGCACTTGGGCAAAGGACTGTTTGTGGAGTTTCAGAAAGCTTTTGTAAGTGAGGCTGTCTTAATGATCTCTTCATTGCCTTAATAATCTCTTTAGCTTTGTATCCCTGTAGATCTGCCTTTTGTTGGGATTTCAGTTTTGGTGGATGTCAGTGAGCTCCTCAATAACTCTCGTTGCAGTTCAGCAGGAGTCCTCAGAAGCTCAGGGTTTGGCTTCTTTCCTGCAACCCAACCCGACATGACTAACTGGGAAGGACTGGGCTCTGCACCAGAGCCTTATTATCTGTGTTAGACTAGCCATAGAGCTACTTCCTGAGACCAGGTTCCAGTTGCCACAGCAATATCTGGTAAGAGACAGCTCTGGCACACATTTACATCCTAGGCCAGCACAGCTGGCCCAAAGAGGAAGCGGCTTGCCCAAAGCCATGTAGACGAGGCTACATCATCTCTGCAGGCCGGTAACAGACAGCTCTGTGAATTCCAGATGTGAATCCTCTAAACTCCCCTCTGTTGTTTTTTTTACTGCAGTGCAGCTCCAAGGCCTGGCCTCCTGTTTGTTTTTCTTTTTTTCCTGTGGACATTCCTGAAAGTCTTCCGGGAGGTTAGAAAAATGTTATCTTGCAGAATGGCCAGCATACCAGGTAGAGAAAATCTTATGAGATCAAACAGCCCTTGGAGCTTCCTGCCAGGAGCTGCTTCTGACAGCAGCTTGTAAAACTCAGTGCTGGTGACTGGGAACATGACCCCTGGTTTTGCTTTGGTCTCAGTCCAACACCAGAATCATCATCTACTCCTCATCCAGACGCAGCCTGAGGTTTGCAGAACACGCTGTTGTTCTCATCTAACCAGGGTGCACAGAAACTAACGTTTTTGAAGAACAGTTTCCTTCTGCTTTTTTTATTCCCTCTTGAAATTAGATTAGTAATTCCCCTCAGGATTTCAGAATGTGAAAACTTGTATTGGTTCTAACGCTCACACATCATAATGTGTTTTATGTCCTTATTTAAGGCCAAGCACCGATCCATGTGCTCAGTTTTCAGACATACTGCTTATTTCTTGGCACAACCTCTCTGATTCAAAAATACCCAGGCAGAGCAGCCTGTCAGCCAGAAACTGGCACTCCCAGCAGGATGAAGAGGGGAGATAAATGTGGTTTTGGGATCACCGGTTGGTGCAGGTTGCCTAGTAGAGCCAGTTTGCAAGAGAAGGAGCAAATGAGGAAGAGCCAGAATAGAGACAAGAGCTGCTCTATTTTTTTTCCCTGGGGTGAAGGTGGCAAAAAGCAAGGCAAGCTCACAACTCTGACTAACAATCTGCTCCCAGGCAGGGTAATTCAGCGTTTCTTTTCACTACAGGCTGTTATCAGCACCTTCCTACATGTGCATGTATTTAACTGATTTGCCCCAAAGGTCATTAATTTTGGTGTCCTCCTGTCCCGTTTGCAAGCCAACCAAATCCTTAACTGGCAGAAATTGTGAGTTCCCCTTGATTCTCCCTCTTGATCACTGGAATTGCTGATGCAGATAAGAAAGAGTAATGCTCATACCATTTCTCCCAGTGGAATGTTCAGTAAAAAGCTTCCCTCCATACTTGAGGCAGTTCCCATAACAGATTCCCTTTGTTGAATTTCGGCACTTTTCTCATTTTGTTTTTATTCCCTGTGGTATTAAGAACTTGTAGTCACATTTTTAAAATAAAAGGGAAACTTTGAAGTGTCGCTGTCCCCTCATGGATACAGTATCATTAGGTTTGAGGCTTTCTCTTTTTGCCTGTTTATTTTGCAGCCCTCAAAGAGGGAGCATGTGGGAATCATTCTGACCTCCTGAGCAGCCAGTCTGATACAGAGATACTCCAGAAGAGCTTTCTGCTGCTTTTTCTCTGCTGCCAAGGGAACTCATTGCTGCTGGCCTTTAACACGAGGAAATCTTACTTCCTCCAGCCTGATGAGCAAATAGAAGAGTCAGAGCACTGGCCTCTTCCTCTCTGCTTCCTGCAACAACACTATCTTCCTTCTGAGGCCCATAGGTCCACTCTTGCTCCTGTGAATGAGCCTTTGGCACATGTTAAACCCTGCAAATGTCAAGTCTGAGCATTGTTCAAAAGATGTCTCCATTTCCCTTTGCCCTGCTTCCACCCACCTTTTTGCCTCTGTCCTCCTCCATATTTGCCTCATTTCCCTTTCCTTTTCCTTCACCAGGCACCTGTTAAACTGGAGCAGGAAAGGACAAGAAATGTCTTGTAAAATAGGTGTGGAGGTGGGCCATAACCATGGGAAAAGCAGTTAAAAAACAGAGCAGGATTTCTATGGCGCTTTTCTCTTCCAAGCAGTGTGATTTCTTCAGCTGGGGTCTAGTCAGGTTATAATTTGCTATTAGACATGTTCAAAGCAGTTTAAGCAATCAACAAGTTAGCACCATTTAATTTCTTTTCATTGCATCTACTGGGCACCATCTCATTCTCAGAAAAAAGAGTTTTCTTTTTCCCTCCTTTTTTTTTTAATCTTTTTTTTAAATTTATTTTTTGGTTGTTTTGGTGTTTTTTTAATAACCTTGCACTGCTCTAAAGACTACAGCAGTACTGCATTTGAGCTCTGGCCCCACATCACAGAGACCACATGGGGAAGAGAGGTCAGTGTGGGGTGTTGTGTGGTGTGCAAATTCTTGCACAACATCAGACGAGGATGACTTGGAGGTGTATTGGCAGAGCTCCCCCCTCTACCCTGCTTGTAATTCTCCAACTCCTGTGCCTGTGGAGCTCAGGAGACTCTTCTCAGCCCCCTTTACAAGGGAAGGCTCCTTGCCCTGGCAAGAAGGACATGTGGGTTGGTGTCCTTCCCATCAAGCAGCTCCACATTGCCTCTGCATGACCAGATCTGGCAGCTCATAGGTTTGTAGGTGTCCTGCCAAACAGCACCAGGTAGGAGGGCATCAGTCAGCAAGTCCCATGATGATCTCCAACTGTTGTCTGTGGCAGGAAGATGTCCCAGTGGATTCTGACTAGGATTATGTCAGATTACACTCTTTTGTCCTCTGTCTTTGGTGCCTCACCATAGAAAGGGTCTGAAATTTATCAATATTTCCCCATTTTAATGGACCAAAGTTTTGCCAACTTTGTTTTGCCATTTAAACATTTTCCACACATCCTATTCCAAATGACAAATGTTAATTAAAAACAAGGCAAGAAAATAAAAATTCACAACCTTGATGAACCCCCATCTATCATTGAGGAAAAAGGAAGTTGTTTTTCTTACAAGCTTTCTGTTTGTAGCAGAATAACTCTCATTTCCATCTCTATAAGAAAGATCAAAGTTCCTCAGGGATATTTGTTTATCTTTTTTGGCTGTTGGGCATTTTGTTGACTTTAAACATGTCCAAAGGTGTATTCTTCAATTGTGCCTCTTGGTGGTTGATACTGGTCAAACCAAACCAAAAAACAGAGCCTTTGTGTTTGAAAAAGCTGTATGGTGGAGTGATCAGGAGTATGGTAAGATTTAATTTACTGGGTTACCTTATTTCTTTGTCTTTAAGAGGCTCTTTCTCTGGTGGGTTTGGCATTTGGCAAGTCATGTCACCTGCCTTGTCTCCTCTTAAACTGAATTAACTCATCCTGTCCATTTTTTGGCTCTGAGGTCTGCAAAGCAGGTAGTGCACTTCAGTTTGTGATTGCTCAAACCTTGTCTCCAGCTTGGCTTTAAACAGAAAGAATCTAGAGTTGAAAATTTTCAGGATATGGCCACAAAGTACAAATCCAGCACTTTGCCTATTTAGATTTTATTTTCACCATCCTGCTCTGTTCAGCAGATCTGCCAGGGACTTTCTTCCTAAACAAAAAGTAAAGTGGGTTCTATCTTGTTGTCAATGATTCTCAGATGGGAAGTTGTTAAAGCATTCAGAAATAAATTATTGAAGGTGGAGTACTCCAAAAGAAAGAATTTGAATTCTTTGTTTTAAAGTTCTTGAGTTTTAAAATTTTAAAACAAAATTATTTGGTTTTAATATTCTTGACTTAGTGCAAAGAGCAATAGAAAATTATTTGGTTTAGGATCCTACCCTAGATGTTTGCCAAAGGGACTGAGCATCCCAGCAGTCATGTACCATGTACCCAGGGGCAAACAGCTCTGGTGTCAGAGTAACCTGATAGGTACATGACACACAGTAGACAGCAATCAGTACAACTGGCAAAACAGCTAAACTTACATAATGCAGAAATTATGAGATAAATCCATCTGTTCTGGAGGGAAAAAAAAAAGAAAAATCTTGTATGAAAAAATATAGCATTATTATGATGTGCCCCATTTAATTGCTGTGTGGGTGGAACAGTCCACTAATAATCTGCTGAAATGATATCTTGTATTTATCTGGAACAAGTAAGCTCCTGCCTCTGTCTTTTTTCAGATTTTATTTTGGGTTTTTTCCCAGTGTAAAATGAGGCAAGTTACTTAGCTACGGGGTCTCTTCATTACTCAGCCCTAGGACTGGATCAATGTACTCCTCTCTGCCAAACTTTCTTTTGACTCTAAAGACCAGAGACTTTTATTTTATTGTGTACCTTATGAGCCCCAGGGCTGTGGAGCCCTGAGCTGACTTGTGGTTTCAGACATTGCTGTTACAGAAGTACTGACATTGGATTTTGTTTGGTTTTTGTCTTTGTGCCTAAATCTTCTGACCCAACTCAAGCAGAGGTTAATTGCATCAGGATAATTCAGCTGTATTACGGAAAGATGGGTCACATTAGCACAAGCTGTCAAAGTGGGAGCCTTGAAGTGGTTTTGGGAAAGGAGCCTCAGCTCAGCATCAAAGTGGGCAGCAAGAGCTTAAAGGATAAATTTTTCAGAGAATAAAATGTGAGGTTTGTGCTGTCGTATTTCTTTTTTTTTTTTAACACCGGCAGAGAGTCTATTCTGTGAGCTGTCACTTTTTCCACAGTGTCTCACTGTATGGAATAGGAACCTATCTTTCCCTCCACTTAAACAAAAAAGAAAAGGTTGCCAAACTAGGAGTGCAACAAAAATAGAGAAGCAACAGCATGTAGATGAAGAAGGCACAGCACTGCACTGTAGTAGGTTGCAGAATCAAAATAGCCCCTTTTGTACTCCAGGAGGAGTAAAGAACCAGCTTTCTTCTCCTTTCTCTCCCTTCTGTGCTGTTTTCTTTGTGATGCATTTTTTATGCTTGTGGTTAAGGAAAACCCAACAAAATCAAGTCACTAAACAGGCATGCATCAGCAACTCTCATTTCTGAATCTCACATTCTCCCTTTAGCATCTATTTCTGCTGTAGCTATTGAAGTTTGCTGAGTGAGCTGTGAAGGGGAAGCACTTTGTTATATGGGCAATGGATTTTGCAAGTTGGTGAGGAGCTTTCTGAGGCTTTCTATGCTCAGAATGTGGAATTTCTAGTGGGGTGGGAAGACAAAAGGCTTGTCTAGTCTGAGAAAAAAGGTGTCTAGTATTAGTGCAATGAAACATATGTATTCCAGCTTACACCTCTCAACACACAGAATAGCTATGAGAAAGTCCTTTTTTTTGCTAAGTTCTTCATATTTAATTGCAATTCCTGAGGTATCAGGGACTCACTTGAAAGTTACTAGATTCAGGAGTTACGTGAGTTCTAGCGAAATTTGATAGAATCATAGAATCATTTAAGTTGGAAAAGACCTTTATGATCAGTGACTCCAACATTAATCCAGGGCTGCCAAGCCCACCACCCCTGCAGCATTTCAAAACTGGCCCTCTGAGCAGCACTGAAGTTCAGGCAGACCTGATGCAAACTGTGGAGATGGCTTTCCACCACTTAGCCCAGGAACCAGAGAGCCACAGCTGATCAGGGTCTTTGTGAAGCAGAAGCAGAGAGGAAGTGGCAGTGGTTTGCTGCTGTGGGAAAGGCAAGAAAAAGAAAGTTTGTAAGGTGAAAACGGGGTTTTCACTTGCAACACAACTAAAACAATTCCCTTCTCTGCATGGCAGCTGTATCCCATTTAGGATTCCCAGCCCACAGTGGAAATAGTGAGAGGTCTAGAAAGTGCCAGACTGGGAGAAAGATTGTTGCAACTAGAAGTGATTCAAAATGACCATGACAGAAAATTTCAAACACTTAAGAAGGAGAGGGAGAGAAAGAGAATAAATCTCCACAACTGGAGGGGAGATGAGTTCAAGCTGTGGTGACAAAGCTTGGACTAGACCTTCAGCAGGGAGGCACTAGTAGAGGAGGTGGGGCCTCTGTCAGAGGGTGTATTTAAGGGCAAGTTAAGCAAGCATTCACTGGGAATCCACAAGCATCCACAGTCTAGACACAGGTGAGCTGTCTTGGACTCAGAAGGTGGACTTGATGATCTCCTGCTGTCCATTCTGATAGATTTGCCTGACTTTTAGTGAGATTGATGGCAAGATGTGCAACATCTGGACCATTCTGGATAGGACTAATTGCTAGGCTTAGTTTGGAGATCAGTGTCAAATATCCTGTTTTCTCCCTCACCAACCCCTTCTGTTGGATAGTATTGGATACGCCACACACTGCATGGAGCACTAGTGTTTTTACGCTGACAGAGCTGCTTTCTTTTGTTTACTGGAGACTGGTTATCCTTGGATTCATCTATGAATTCATGTTTCACAGCATTACAGCAAGGGCTGGCTTTGTGTTGTGCCAGCGGGGTCAAGGATGTGGTCATCCTCGTACTCTGAGTGGATGACAAGAGTAGCACTTAAATGTGTGCTGATCTCCTCATTCCAGATAAATGTACTTTTCCTACAAACCCAATGAATTTGCCCTTTCTTCTATGAGTGCAGATGAGTGCTGTGTCTGGGCACAGAGGGATGGAAAGCCATTTTGCACTCACATAATCCAGGGTGCAGTGGCTTTTATTCCCTTAGGTTAAGATCTGCTCTCATGAAACAGATCAATGTCCAAAGCACTAAAAGAACTGAGCAAACTGAACATGCTCAAGCTTCTCATCGTGTCATTGCACTGGTATTCACCAGTGACTCACCAGCAGCATGACAGTGGTGGCAACTGCATTAATGTCTGTGACCTCCACCACACAGCAACAGAAATATTTTTGCCGTTGTTATCTTGAAAATGTTTGAAATATGTGAGCTTTCTCTGGAGAAGCTGTTGTCTCATTGCAGGTCTCTGCTGCAAAAAAAGCACACCAAATTCCCTGCTTTGATATACTCTGCCTATCAAATGGGAGATAATATTGATGACTTTCTCAGTAACTCCTTAACGCCTGAGAAGACTCTTCAAGATTCATTTCCACAAGCTCTGCAAGGAGACAGGCAGGCAGCGGCAGTGAGGCTTATCCAGTGCTGCTGACACCTTAGGGAAAGGCAAACCTAACTGAAGAGCAGTGGTAACACTTCAATGCCAGAGTGCAGAAAGTCCTTGATGTTGCTGTCTTGTGTTCTGTCTCACAGTCCTTGCTCATTCCAGCTATCACACTTCATCTGGTCAGTTCTGGACCATGGAGGCTATGTCTCTCTGGTTTATGCCCTGAAAAGCCATTTCAGAAGCTGGCTGCCCAGGCCAAAAATAACAATGAGTGTCTGTCTTTCCCCAGAGAAGGTAATCCTGTGGAGCAGCTGAGTATGTGACACCCTGGTGGCATCACCTCTCTGATGGATTCCAGGGGGTTATGAGCTGCTGCGTCTCCACTTGTGAAGTCTTTGAGATGCCCCAGATGAAACCTTGTGAGGCACCACTTTCACCCAAGGAAACGTGCAGCGACAGCCCCCTTCATCCATAAATCCAGCTGGGTTGGGAGTTGGCACTCGGGTATTACAACTTACTGTGCTGGGATATCTAAACATCTCAAGGGCATGTTTCTCTAGAGGATACAATAGTGATGTGGGTTGTATCTCCTTCACTGACCTTTTGCAAATTAGGAATAGAGTTCCCCAAACTGCTAGACCAGCTTCCCATTTTCTTTTTTCAGCACTTAGCATTGGTACTTTACTTTTCTGTTACTAATTTGTTATGGATCACAATCCCACCTAGAAATAGCACTAACCCATTCTTTACCTTTTCCAGTTGTCCTAGTTAGGACAGCTGAGATCAGTTCATCATGGTGGGTGTAACCCAAAACTGTATTCTATAGCCTTCCATGTCATTTCCCAGAAACTAGACTATTGTTGTCAATAGACTATTCGCACCCTCTGCCCATAGAGCCTGACTCCTCAGGCTATAAACTAGGTGTTAAGAGGCCTGTGAGATAGAAGGATGTTTCTGTCCTCACACCCTTTGTGAACTCCCCGCCCTGAGGAGAATACCAAGCATTCCTGCCTGAACTGGAGGATATATAATCTTGGAGTTTTGGAACATTTTTCAACCCACTCGTGGGATCCAGAGGACGGCTGCATCTCATCGCTCTCAACCAGACTTAGACCACCACTGGACTGCGATCACCAGTTCTGGCCAGACTGCAGCAGCTCTCCCACCAGCAGGTTCTTCCCCTCTCCCTTTACTTTGGACTCAAACAGGGCCCAAGGAACACCACTTTGTTCAGGCCCCAGGGCACTGGGTTATACATTTGGGTTTTTGTGGGTTGAGACCAATTGTTTGTTTGTATTATTGTACTTACTGTATTATTTTAATAAATTGTTATTCTGACTTATAATCTCTCCTTTGAGTTGAGTTCATTCCCCCTGCTGGTTAACTTTTAAACCAGCACACCAGTAAAGAGCCTTTACAGAGAGAGAAAAAAAATGTAGGTAGAAAAGTTTGAGGGTTTGCTTCTTTTTTTGTTTGTTTTCTGGAAAGCTACCTGTAGTGGTTTGGATCTTTGTTTTCCCCCAGAGGCTAAAAAAAAGTGGTAGACCCCAAGGGGTGGAAACCCCTGGAAGTTTTGGAGTTCTGTCCAATGGGCGCTCCTGCAAAAATGTAAACATATCACAAGCTCACCGGAAAAGATGAGTTGTTTTTTGGTTGTTGGAGAGGTGGCCATGTTGTAGAGCCACGAGGAAGGGGCTCTGAGTCCCTTGGGCCCTCTGGGCCCTCCCAGCCCCTGGCTGGGGGGGCTGCAGGGACCTGGAACAGCATAAAGCTGGGCTAGGTGCCTGTAGTTATGCCAGGAGATGTTTTCTCCATGGGCACAGAGCAGCAGCCGGCACTGACCAGAGAAACGGTGGCAGAGAGCCAGGACAGATAACACCTGAACTGAAGGAGCAGCAGAAGCAACATGCAGCACCAGGGAAAGGACTCCTGGAAGGAGAGCCGGGAGAAAAGAGAGCCAGCAGCCTGAGAGACAGAGTTCTGGGGGTAAGACTGTACCAGATCCCCTAAAACTCCCTTGAGACCCCTCTTGGAGAAGAGGGAGATGGACTCCTATTTTGGAGAGCAGTTTTGGACATGCAGCACCGGAGTGAGAGAGGAGCTGAGAAGCTCAGAGTGTCCTGGAGCTGGACCGGGACGGCCAGATGGAATGCGGGGGGAGTTGACCTTGGCTCCCCCCCCTTGCACTGCTGCCACGGTGGCAGCCTGAGAGACAGGGCACAGAGGCCCTGCAAGGAGCTGAGTCTCCTGGAGATACCAGACTGTCACGAAGACCCCCCTGTGTCTTCGTGATATGACGTGGTGATACGACCTTGTCTGGGGTTACGAAGCCCACGGAAGACCCCTCGGTTGGAGGCGATGGGGCCGAGAGAGGCTTGAATACCTCCCTCGTGAGTGCTGGCAGAAAGCCAGCTATCAGTTGCTGCATGCATGTGAAGAAGACAGACAGACTGCTGCCTCAGAAGATGCTGCTGTTCAGAGACTGGAAGGGATCTGTCCTTCTTTCCCTCCTGGACTTTTATTTGGAGGGGAGAAGAGATCTGGTCCACTGTAAATACTATATGTCATGGTAGAGATAGTTGTGATCGTGTGTATAATGTGATATGGTATTTATTTGTACAGTCATTGTAATATATTTCCCTTTCCCCCACTTTGAGTCTGGTGTGTTTTGTCTGGAAAAACCCATCTCACATTAGGTTGAGATGTGGGAGGGGGATGGAGCTAGGGAATTGGATTTTGGGGTTACCTCAAACCATGACACTACCTAAGCAAAAAAAACACCATTTAAAAAATACTCAGCCTTGCTGGATCAAATCCAGTTGTGATTATCAAGATGTTAAACCAAAACCTAAAACCAAACCAAAACAAAAACCATACACACACAAAAACCAACAAATCAAAAAACAAGAAAAGCAAAATTCTAGTCTGATTAAATGCAGAGAGAAAAAGATTGAAAATCAAATTTCAGATGATAATGAAAAGAAACAACCAGTGACATTAAGCTAGATGTGTTGGCTGATGACCTGCCCCAAAATCTTCAAAGTTCCACATCCTATTTGTCTTCTTCCTGTATTTCCTACATTGCCTGCAAATGATTACAAAAAGTAGCAAATTGTCAAGAGAAAATGGACTCAGGATATCACAAGGACATAAAGGAAAAGAAAAAAGTTTAAGAGTTTAAATTTCTGCTTTAGATATGATAATTCAAGGTCTCACTAAATCAGGACAATTACACATTTCCCTCTAAAAAGCAAAACCTCCAACTCACAGATTGATCAAATAGCTTAGGAAAAGACAGATGGTGTTCTCTGATGTTGCAGTTAATAATAGGCTGTCAAGCCTAAAAACAGTAAGCAGATCCAGCACTGAGGCCAGCAGGATTTCTTCTAAACCTCTGGATGCAAAACAAGTGTGTCAGGACGAGTGCCCTGCTTTCTTTCACTGGGCTGCTCCCCAGCTGCTGCCTGTTGGGGTGCCCCCTCTCCCCATGATTCACATGGAAAGAAAGACGTGACCCTTTCACCATTTTACTCCTATTGAGCTTTTTTGTAACATGAGCACAAAGAAGCTTGTCCTTCCAGATCAGGAAAATTTCCTGGTTTTACCTCCATGACTCAGAAAACCCTTAAGCCACAGATTATTGTCATGGCTCAAGGCAATGGAGTGGGTGTTTTTGGTATTCAGTGCCCACATGGGTTTGAGGACCTCTTATTTTACACTGTTCCTGGTCAATAGCACGAGGCCTACCTTGATATACATATGACTTTTTGGTCAAGCTAAGAGCAAAGCCAAGGACCTTCAAAGAAATGCCAAACGGGTAAAAAAAAATGCTGGCGTGGTGCTTCTTCTTTCCACTGAGGGGAATTCAGGCTCTGAAGTCTCCATGCAGACATGCTTTGGCCATATTCAGCTCTTCATACACTACAAAATCTAGAGGTATGTTTGAATAGAGTAAAGATTTAACAGAAGGGGAACAAACTTTGTATTCCTTTTATTTTTCTTCTGGAAATTACCAATGTATCCCCCAAGCTTTACCTGTATTTTCTGTATGGGTTTACACTTCTCAAGCTTTGTGCTGGATCACATTGGGAACACAGAGCACAGTGGAAAGCACCTTTCTACCCATCCTCAGAGAACTGAGATGTGATTAAACATGTAAAACAAATAAGCTGCTGTAATGCAACACGGGCTGAGTTGACAGGACTGCTTTAGGTTAAAAGCTCTTCAGTCATGCACATTTCTCTCTGCTCAGGGGTGTAAAAGTGCTTGTTCTAGTGATACTGTGACATTGTTTTGGACTCTCAGGTAATACTGGCATGAAGTTGTCATTCTACATCTGTCCTGCTCAAACAAATAGGATGTGGGGAAAGACACCTAACTAACAATAAAATAAAATTAAATTTAAAAAAACCTCAAAACCATAAACCCCATGGTAAATCCAGAGAGCTGTGCTGAAGTAAGGCAGGCATGAAAGAGCTCTGTCAGAGCACAAGCAAATTCAACCAATACATTTCTTTTGAGGCTTCCCCAGATCTAAACACCAGGCTCTTTCCACCTGAGCCATGGGTCAACCTTCTCAACCACAGAGCAAGGAGAAAAGATGAGACAATCCGCTCCACCTCAGCCCGAGGGCCTTCCTACAGAGCAACTCCCTGTGTCTCTGCTTTACTTAAATGCACTTCCTTTCTGCTACGCTTCTATTTCAGCATTTCAGTAACAGAATAAAAAGTGTAATGCACAATGAAAAAAACCCAAACTAAACCAAACCAAGCAAAATCCTTAAAATGGACAAACACAACATCAGTGTTGAAAATCTCTGTGTATTAATGTTCCTCCCTTTTTGATGCAGATTTAAAGGGACAATATTTCAAATATATGAAGATGGGTCTTCTTTTACCATTCGAGTGACAGAACTTTGTCTCCTATGTACAAGTCAGATTTTCTTTCTCTGATATTTGAAGTTAGCACTGTCCCGTAAGCATCCTGATCGATATAGTAGCTTATTAGCAAAATTATATCACAGAATCATTGAGGTTAGAAAAGATCTCTGAGATCACCAAGTCCGACCTTTGACCGATCACCACTTTTTCAACAAGACCATAGCACTGAGTGCCTGGTCCAGTTGTTTATCGAACACCTTCAGGGATGGTGACTCTACCACCTCCCTGGACAGTGTGTTCCAATATTTAACAACCCTTTCCATGAAGAAATTCCTCCTGATGTGCAACCTCAGTCTTCCCTGGCACATCCTGAGGGCATTTCCTCTTGCCCTGTTACTCACTGCCTGGGAGAAGAGACCAAGCCCTACCTGGCTACAACCTCCTGTAGAGAGTAATGAGGTCTCCCCTGAACCTCCTTTTCTCCACTACTGATCTGTGGAGTCTCCTGGACCTGTTTTTAGGCACCAAAGGAGGTGCATGTGTCACTCTGATTTGTATGGTTACAGCAGATAGAGGTACCCTCGACAAGACCTCAAAACTCATGACGCAACAGGAGCACCTCACCTGCCACCAAAGCCAGTCTGAGTCTCAGCAAATGGCTTTGGATGCAAAGGAAAGGGAAGCCAGCACTTTGGTCTGAAACAAATAATTGCATTTATCAGAATTTGAGGGCAGGATTATCCTTTCTGTGCACACATGGTCCAAGGCATGCCTGTAAAAACCACAGAGAGGAACTATTTTCGAGCACTGCAGAAGGAAAGCAAGCAGACTCAAATATTAGAAATGTCTGTCCACCATAGTGCTATGACAATTCATCTGTCCCATGACCAAATTGCAGGAGGAGACTGTGAAGGCATAGCCAGACATCAGTCCCACTCTTAAGCTCATCTCTGCAGGCACATGGAATGAGGAGCCTACACCAGACCCCACCCCAACTGATTGCAGGAGCATTGTGGCCAGGAAAGGGAAATGCCTGAGGCTATACAAACGCTTTAAAACAGCCATGTGAATCACAGTATTTTATTCAAGGAGGCATACAACTTGCCTGAGCCAGGAGGTCTGGACTTGGTGGGCAGTAACAACAGCTGACCACTTTCTATATCTCTCTGGGATGCTTTGATGTGGTAGGATGGTGGAGAAGCCCCATTTCTGTGCTCAAGCAAAGCGGGAAACACACAACAGTCATCCACCAGCAGCATCCAGAGCTACCCGAAAAGTCTGCTTCAAGCCAGGTCTCAAAAGAAGGAAGAGGGCAGAAGTTTCTCATGCAGTCCAAGTTGGTCTCAGCACCCTCCTCAACACAACAACTTGGTGGGAGAGAAATAATTATACTTTCCAATGTGGGAAGGGAAGGCAAGTCAGAAAATGGGAAGGGAGGAGAGGATTCTGTGCAGTCACACAAAGGAGGATGTAAGACAGGCCCAGTGTTCACCACCACTCAGGAACCTTGAGTTATATCCTGAGGATCACCAGTTGCCAGAGATGGTTCATCTGCACCATCTTCTGTGTCAGAACTGTGTAAGTGCCCGACAAATGAAAGATCTTTGTGCCAGGCACAAAGCCTCTCCAGCTGCCAACTCTGCCATTTGGACACCAAGGTGAATATTGAAAACACTTATCCTGGGGTGACCTCTGTGCCTGTGTTCAGCTTCATTACTAATCTTTACTGGCAGAAGAATATGAAAACTTGGAAACTCAACTGTAGCATGCCCAGAAGTTGTTGACCGACTCATTCAAAGTGATGATTTTTCAATCAGTCCAATTATTATCAGAGGAATGCATGAGAGGTAGCTCAAAGAGTTAAATTTCCTGAGATCAATGGGCTTGGTAGGCAGTTTGAGTAAAAGTGAATTGCCTCTCCAAACAGTTCTCCCAAGATTTTATGGCCCACAGGACTAAAATTGAGTGAGTGTGGGGTGGGGAGTGATAAAGAAGACTGAGCAGGGTGGAAGAGTTGGAGGTTGGGAGGCTGCTGCTTATTCCAGCTGCCAGGAGGCTTCAGGGGTAAGGACTGGGAAATGTGACATGACTAATCCCTGGCATTGGAAAGCCAAGAGCTGCCACCCAGGCAGCATGGAGTGACCTGAGGGGTTTCAGTCTGGAGCTGAGGGATTGCTTGGTTCCTGAAAAGGAAGCTCCCACACAGATGCCAAGAGCTCTGAGGAGAGTGGTGGCACATCACATGAAAATGGCAGTGAAGCAAAGGAAGCAATGAAGCAAAGGGGACAGGGATTAAAACAAGCAAGACTGAGGTTCCCAGTGCTGAATTGGAAGTTAAACATCTGCATTATTATTTTATAAATCTCAAATAGCAAACCTTGACCCGGATGGGGTTCCTCTTCTCCATTTGTAGACTGGGAGTGAGAGGCTCAGAGAGCAGGACTGTTCTGGTTCCTCCTCTAATCCCTGGACACTGTTCCTATGGCCTCTGGACTGTGAGAGGAGGTCAGGTGATGGATGCAAGGTCACAGGGAGGTGGTGGATGGAGCTGAGCCAGGGTGAGTCCAAGGAAAGCAAAGGCACAGTGTGGGGTAAGAAGTGATGCCAGATGATAGATCTGGTGACAAAAACAAGAGACAGCCTTTCACTGCTGATGCTTCTTGATTCCAGAGAAAGGCATGGGAAATTGCTTCAGGAAAGCCCTTCTTCCGTATGAGATTTCTTCCTACCACTTCTCCATGATCCTGTCCTCTGCTGGAATCCTCTGCACAGGTTGAAGAGGAAATGAGGGATGGGCCGGGTAGCTTTCAAACCAACAGAGAAACACTGGTGGAGTTCAGTAAGTGTCTTCTAATTCTGGTCCTTTAGAAAAACAGATCCAAAGGATGTATGGAAGGAGATTTTCAAAAGCTACTAGTTTCAGCCTAACTTTGTTCTCACTGAAGCCAGCGGGAATTTTACTCCTGATTACCAATGGGAACAGAACAAAGTCAGGACTGAGCAAACCCCACCTTTACAGAGCAGTATTTTTCCTTCTCTCCAGAGCTGAGCAGAGGCACATTTCCCATAATCAGCAAGAAAGTCTGCATTTAATGTCAGCTGAAGAGGGGAAAGTGTTAGAAACCTCACAGACACCCTGGGATGTGGCACAGAAACAGGACACTGTGCTGAGCGAGGGATGAAAAGACAAACTAGGCAAAGGCAGCATTCATATAGACTCTGACAAAGAAGGATAGGAGGGAAAGGAGCAGGAAAGCTTTGGGAACAAAAGGGTGGACTCTGCTCCTACCCAAGCTGAAACGAATGCTGCTGTAGTCTGTGATAACTGATTATATCTCCCCTGGAGCAAATCTGGGGAGGGCAGGAACACTTGCCTTTTTTTGTTTGTCACAGGTGGTTGTGTTTATACACCTAGATCTGAGCAATACAGATCTGAGTGCAGCAAACAAGGAAACAAAAAAATAAAACACAAGAAGTGCCGATTACCACACCAAAAGGATGACATCTGTAAGACCAAATTGTATACACCCTGAAACAATAGTGGCACTCTCTGTCTGACTTCACCTCTATTGCTATAAGGCATCCACAATCATCTTTCTTTAGATCATTACTCCAACACTAACACTGGCCAGTAATTAAAAGAAATAAAATGCAGAGAAGAAAATGCATTACTTGCCTCTTTCTTTTATATTTGTAGTGGTGAATAGACCTCTAGTGGCAACAGCAAAAATATCCGACCAAGTAGAAATAAATTCTTGGGTAAGAAAATGCAGTGTACGTAAAAAACATCTGAATAACATTTAAAATGAGAAACAGGTACCTTGAGTAATCAAACAGATTTTTGCTTGTGAACAAAAATATCATAATTAACTTTATGTGTAATTAACTGTCCAGTGCTCTTTGCTGGTTTTGCCAGAGCAAATAATAGTGTTACCTGTGAAAAACAGAAAAAAGTTTCCTCCTAATTGCTGCAATTAATTTTGAAATATTTTTAAATTAAATCATTCATTATATTTTAATTTTTTGTGCACTTGCACTGATATATTAGCTTTTGTTCTTGAAGTTGGAATTTTTTTTTTACCTTTGAAATAGGAAAGGGTCTGAAACAGTGCAGAAGATCGGCAAAGCCTCAAGTCATATTCAGGTCAGTGGGACAGCATTGCAAAGTTGCCCAGATGAAAGGTTTTGTGTGTTTTACAAACTCATATGAATGAAGTGGGGAAAGGTTAAGCCAGGAAATTAGGTTAAAAGACTTGTACCTTCAATTAGTTCTTCTTGCCTGTAGTTGCAATTACACATGAGTTTCTTGTTAGGAATGGTATTGACCCAAGAATTCATCTAGTATATGGCACTTTGAAGATAGGCTGTTAATGTGACCTTTCCAAAAGAAAACCAGAAAATTAAAATGCTAAATCCTATTAATTTTCAATAAGTCAGTAGGTTTCTAAAAGGTTAAGTTAGCTTTGCAAATGACAGTTAAGCAACTGAGATGTTGAAACTGAGGTTTAAACCCTCAACCATCCAAAGTCCCCATTTTGCAACTGGAGAAGAAACACAAGTATCGAAAAAAGCACTGTTGCAGCAAGGGGTTGTGGGGACTCAGAAGGGAAGGCAGAATGAAAAGGAAACAAAAAGGAAAGATGGAGAAAGATAACTCAATGGAAATGTAAATACAGCTACAGACATGCATACATGTACTCTAAATAAAAGTGACCATTTTTGACAATTTGGCTGTATGCCAAAGCATATTGTCTATCACTACTATGAATTACAGACCTCTGTTTTGCTTAAAAATAACATCTGAGGGTCAGGTTACAAACTGCCTCACACCTATTACCATCGAAAAGCTTGTGCAGAGGGCTCTCTGACCCATTGTGGGCTGGTGTCTTCACTTCTTGAACTGATCTCCCCACCCTGATTGTTAATGGCACTGGAGCATGGTGGACTAGGGGGATTCAGGTCCCCAGGGCTTTGTGGACAACAGTGTGAAGGGTTTTGTGTCCCACAGGAGACCCCTTATCTCTGTTCCTCTAGATTCTCTTCCTCAAGGTCCCTGTCTGGGTTTTTGATATCTTCTTCTGTTTGGCCACAAAATATCTGAATGTCAGAGATTTTAGTTCTGGTATTGACCTCAAAAAGCAGATCCCCACCTGAAATAAGGCTCCTTTGTGCTACCAGAGCAGCACAAATCAGCCACCAAATAACAGAAGGATGAGTCCAGCTTACTAAATGAGATGCTGTGAGGAGTCCCATTGCAGCACGAACAAGCCCTGAAGAAACTGTAATGAGCTCAGCTCTGCATAATGCAAAGGTAAAGCAGGATCTGAGTACCTCACACCTTTCATTTTCCTTTCATTTACATTGGAATGGGGTAGGGGCAATATTTCTTTTTTCGGATGAGGAACTGCTAGACTAAGAAACCTCATATGAAACACACACAGGTGAAACAAAGAGCTGAGTTGAGGTGTTGGGTTTGTCCTGCTCTTACGTCACCACAATCCTCTCACACGTGCGTCCCAGCAGGAGACAGACTTGCATCAGCCATCTGCTGTGTAAGCACCTCCACTGGCAGCAGGAGTATTACAGCCACTCACAGGTCCTCAAGTAAGTGTGTGGCTACTGGGCACAGTATTTACATGCTTGAATTGCAAACACAGTCCTGCAGAGTATCCTACCACAGGAGTAGAGCTTTCATGGTGGTGCCTCTGTCCATGCCCAATAAAGATCATGAGCTGGATCTCTTTTGGCATTGGAACAAGCACTTAAAAGGGGCAAGTATCTGGCTTTCCCAGTGCTATTAGTTCAGTTCATCTGTATGCACAAGGAATCACTCTACACTTTCATTTTAGAGGGGCCAGGTTGTCTTTGCATCTAGAAAGAGCTAGAACTCTTTCTCCTTTTTTTTCCTCCTGAAAGCATAAATATGGACAGGTTATCTTTACCTTTTTGCCCTTTAAAATTTCCTTTTTTTTTTTTTGTCTTTTCTGCTGGAAGTTAATATCATACTTGTCATCCTTGCTGGTATCTTCTCCCAGGCAATGTTCTTGTGGCAGAACCAAAGAACAGGCACCCCAGCTCAGCTCCAGCTGCAATACATGCTGCTCTTCTCTTCAGCATGGCTTTCCCATTTTTGGCCCGTTTTCACTACTCATACAGCATGAAGGTGTGGGAGTGAAGCATGGCTACCTCGTCTGCCTCATTCATGGCTTCTGCAGGCCCGGGACTGCCTGTGAGCCAAAGCTCCACGTCTTCCTCCCCTTGTTGAGGGGCTACTCAGGGAGGAGGTGTCTGCACTCATGGCTTGGCTGGAGGAGGCTCAGACTCTTTTCTGTCCTCTGCACCTCTGTCCAGCTGGGGCAGCTCACAATGGCACAAGTTCCAGGATTGGCACTTAGCTGGACTTCAGTCCAGTTCTTCCTGAGCCTGGATACATGAGCTCTGTGGTTGGTCTCCTGTCTTGCTTACTGCTCAAGTTACTGCAGCAACAATAATAAACATCATTTTTTGTGCACATTTCTTTGGTTATCTGGTAGCGGATTACTGAAAGGGAAAATAGTAGCATATTCAGGCTTAACTTCAGAAAAAAACTCCCTCTTTGACCTTAAGGGAGTCTCAGTACATACATAAGAACACCAGCCAGAGAGCTGCTGAAGGCTGCTGTTCTTCTTCATCTTATTTCTAAGTATATCACTCACCTTATTTCTATCACTATTGATTAAACAATAGAGTGAGGCAGTTCAGCTGATCCTTGTACAAAGAACATCCTCATCGCGCTCTGCTCATGCAAAATGTTCTCCTTTCCTGAGTGAACTCGAGTTGGGAGTGTGGGTGAGTGCTCTACAGACCTACATTTCACTCTGAGAGCACTTCACAGAGTCAAGGTTTGAGCCCAGATCCAGGTGTCCTAGTATAGAGATGGCATGTGCAAACTTCCCTTTTTATGGAACCGAGAGAACAAACAAGCTGGATGGAAAGAGCAGGATGAGAAGAAGCATTCACTAATGTCTTCCAGTAAGTTTCTTCATTGGATGAATGAATGTGGACTAAATCTTCCAGGAGCTAGTTCTCTCCACTCTCACCCTCATGCAAAGTGGGATTGCCATAATGCTGTGGGAGGCAGTGGGAATCACATGGGAAGACCCCAGCTCCAGTCGACCAGAGCAGCTTAAAATGTAACTCACTGGGAAAGTAGTTTTTCAGGAGGAAGAGAGAAAGATCAAGCAACAGGAAGCCTATTTTTTGTCCGCTACTGCCTCAACAGCACACTGTGATCTCTCATATCACAGTGATGCCTGTTACCAAAACTCTTTCTGCTTATGCATGTGCTTTTAAAACTCTCAACTGAAAATAAGTGGTTTTATTCAAGACTAAAGATTTGCTTGTCTCTAAATGAGGGGGGGTTCCACTACTTTTTGTTTTATAAGGGAACAGGCAAAAAAAAAAAAAAGATAGCTCTAAAAAGCTATCACTGCCAGTAGAACTAAACTAAATTTTTCACGAAGTTCCACTTGTTAAGCCACTGCAGGCTGTGCTGATTTTGGCTGGCTAGTGTCTCCTGATCACTAGCTGGGTGATCAGGAGAGTAGCCAGCAGTGAGAACAGTGTGTTTTGCTGTTGGGCATGTCAGCTACTGCCTGCTGGATCTAAGGCAACTTTCCCATGGCAAGTAAGACCTACTGTCTCAATCCTTAGTACAGACTAAACAAAACTTTGGATTACTGCAAAGAAAAGGTTAGACGGTCGAGATTTGCCCTTCACGTATCTTCAAGCGTTCCTTCCAGCTGCACTGGATACAATATAAGGAGGTTGTGCAGATTTAGCCATGCTGGCACCAAACATTTTTCCCAAGCAACAACACCACTTACAGCAGTGCTGGTTTTCCAGCTTGGGTTGCTTTAAAGGACAGAAATCTTGACTACGTGCATTCCAAGGGAGGCTATTTACAATCCCAGAGGAGACAAATTCTGGCATACATCAAAAATGGGGCTCTTGAAACACACCTGAATGCGTGCTGAATATATTTAATTGAGTCAGTTTCCCATTGGAAATCAGGGCTTAACTGCTAATGCATGAGGAAAAAAATTTCCATTATGAAATATATACTTTGGAGCTGAATCAGCTGCACAATTTCACATTGGCAAGGTAAAGTATATTTACAACTTGGTACCTTCTGTTAAAAAGGTGAGACAAAACACAGGTACCACAACTGAAGAAGTTCTGAACTTGAGTAAACTATCTCAAGTCCTGAAAAAGTTGGAGGTTTCTTATATAACAGAGCAGCCACTAAAAGAATCAGTAATAAATATGTGTCTAAGCCCATATCTTTGGCTGATAGAACATGCAGACACATCCATTATCACCTTTTCTCTTTTTATATGAGCCCTTCCACCTCTGGCTGTTGCAATAAGAATGGATTCAAGAATCAAAGGAATTCATAGGAGTGGTGAGGAACAAAGAGCCCTGTATCATGCATATGAAATACTCGTGGTAACTGATAGTCCTGGGCAGTCTGTGTAGTCACTGGTGAATGTTATAGGAAGTTCTGGATCACTGTCAAGTAGTAAAAGAAAGTGAAGGAATAACGCTATTAAAGTTTTGTCCCTTTTCGGTGCCAAGTGTGTCACTGTTCTCTGGCAGTCTGTGAAAGTCACATTCCTAGTTATATTACTTGGTGAAGAAGAGATTCCTGATGTCTTTAGCGAGTTTGGTGAGACCCAAAGACAGAGTGAAACCTCAGCCGTAAAGCAGGTCTGAGTCTAAACTCTGCTTCCTTTCCTTACACATTTCTCTGATGTGAAGCACATCTGAAATTGCATTTTCCTGCATGAGGCAAAACTCAGACTTCTTTGTGTGTGCTTCCTTTAAGGGAGACATTTTTCTGTGAAACAGAGATTACCTTGGCATAATAAAAAGTCAATTTGCAACAATATTCAGATAAAGAGTGTGTTCAATATTTTTTTATTCAATGTCTTTATTGATTTGAGGGACTTGAAAGTATGTTCATTAGTTTGTAGATGGTAAGTGAGAGGGCCTGTGTGCTTTGACAAACAAGCTGAGAATTCAATCTGATCTTGACAAAATGGGAAATAACCTGAGAAAAGGATTAGGAAAGCAATTTAATTGTCTTCAAAAAAATTAAAGACAATCCAGCAGGAATAATCAATTGTACAAATACAGTATAAAAATACCTGGGGGTTATAGCTGGTCACAAATTAAATGTAAGCCAAGAGTGACATAGACAATGTATGTCTGGATGCAGGAATACAGCTGTTATGTCTAACACCTGCTTCTTCACAGTGGTAAGACTTTACCTGTATTGACATATTTGATCATTTTTGGGCATCAAATTTCAAGAAAAATGTGAGTCTATTGCAGTAAATGCAGAGGAGAGCGACAGTGTGAAATCCAGACCTGCAAAGATAGGCTGAAATCACTGGTGGTTGTCCAGCTTAGAGGACAGCAAAGGGAGGTCTGAGGGCTGTCCCCAACCATGTACCAGGATGATTTCAGGAAGAACAGAATAAATTGCTTTCCATCTCCATTCCAGACAGGACACAAGATTATGTTGTCAATTGCAGGAAAGGGTCATTAGCTCTGACTTAGGGGCAACAAACATTCAGGCAAAGCAGGAGTAGCTGAGTCCTGGGGTATGGTATATGACACCTCTGCCACTGGAGAGATCCAAGAGGAGATCAGACAAACATCCATCTTGGATAACGTGGGCGTGGCTGAACCAGCCTTGGGGCATGGCAATGGAGTAGATATCTCTTGCAGGTCTGTATTTTCTGATTACCTGCTTACATGTTGTCTCTTTAAATAAAGAACCTTCATCAGAGGATTATCTTATACTGCGCTGTGTGAGTGCGTTACTGGTGCTCAAATTAACTCCTTTGATTTTAATCAGGCTCATTTGGGGATCTGACACTGCCAGCATCCTGGGAGCAGGGTTTTCTAGCCATCCAATCACTGTGAGCATGTCCCTTGTTTGCAGACCGGCACAGCTGAGTGTGGTATCCTTGGAGCATGAGAGGTGCTCACCATATGTAAGGTGGAGGTATCCTGAAGTCTCCGAGATCCAGCGCATGGTGACATTACTTCTGTTTAACAAGTTTCTCAGTGTCATCTTACTCCACAGCAGAACTGAAAGTGAAGGAAGAGATCTGCTGTGAGGATTGTGAGCTGGCTAGTCTCTGCTGCAACAAGTCAAGTCCTGAATCAGCTGGTACCATCTTAGCTGGTACCAGATGTCTCCTCAAGCCATGGCTGGTCACATGCTTGAGCCACAACTATCCTGATTTTACCTCTCCAACTATATTTACTCATGAAGACTTTGAAAACCTCAGGGAAAACAGATTTGTAAAGATCATGCTCCTCCCAACCCTTCAGCTTACCTGGAAGCAGAACTTTAAATTCCACTTAGTAGACATTAATTCCTAACTAATGAGCCTTTATTCCTCTCCCTGATTATCCTCACATAATTCAACTTCTTTTCCCAGTTCTTGTGAATTTAGTAACTGGGAGTGCCCAACCAGGAAATTATAAGCTTGCTTGCCAATTGTGGGGAAGTCAGTGTGAAATCAATTGTTTGAAGCCCCATGGATTGTGTCTCTGCAATGAATCATTACCTCTGTGCTGAGTGTTCAGATGCAAGATCACAAAACTCAATTTAGATAAGAAGGAACTCTGCAGCAAGGCCTGTGATAAAAGGATCTAGAAACCAGTGCTGAGGGGACAACAGCAAAGTCAGAAGAAGGGGAGGTAGGGGGAAATTTCCTATTTTACACACATGAAACCAAAACAAAACAGTGGCCAGAAACCCACAAAACCTATGACTTGCCTCCAAGCTGATAATCACTTTTACTACTCCTTAAGCAACAGAAGGGAGGCATGCACACATTGTGCGGAAGGATGGCAAACCACCACCCTATCCAAAGCTAATGGAATGACACCTATCCACATCAATAGTTGTGTTGCTTTAAGGACTTTATCAGATTTGTGGCAATAGTTGGATAGGAAAACTTCTGTTCCATCCATCAGTCTGGGTGGATAAAGATCTACATCCTTAGCTGCTATCCAAACCCGTGATTGTCTATACAGATACACTTCCCCAAAACAAAGCTTAGCTGCCTGCCAGGAAAGTTCCTTCACTCTAATTTTGGACTAGAGATAAGAGAAACATTCCCAACAGTGTTGCTGTGGCACTTGGACCAAAATGAATGTTATCAGGGAAAGAGGAATGAGGAATTAAACAGGGTTTTTTTTGCTAGCATTTCTTATTTCTCCATCTCTCTTTGTCTTGTGGTCTGTAAAGCTGTAGTTAGAATATGGTTTATCTTGGTTTAGTTTGGTTTCTTTAAGAAAAATATAGGTAGTGGAAAAAACTCTAAGCCACTAGCCCAGAAAGCACAGCAAACCTTTTGCTTTGAGCTTTCTTAAAAAAAAAGTTTGCAGGAAACCACATTTTTCAGTTCAGAAAAGCACACAAGTCCTTTTTCCCTTCAAATACAGCATTTCTCTTGGCGAATTGTTGTCACATTTAAAGGAACTACCAAGAACCATCCCAAAAGTGTTATTTTTCCTTAATAGTTCCAAAGCTTTGAAGTTCCTCTTACACCATATGTGATATGATCACTATTTGCTCATTTCTCTGGCAATAGCACCTAGCAACCTCAATCATTTTGGCAGATGTTATGCAAACATATAGGTCCATTTACACTATTCTGCATGTCAACCTCTGAGCTCTTCCTTCATTGTTGGGACTTATTTGCATAGCTGGTGAGTGTTATTCTGCTGCCTGCCTGTCAGATGACCCTGTCTCAGCCAGATCTCTCAGAGAGCTTCTCTAAGTATCAGCAAGCCAAGACTTGGTTGAATCTCTCTCTTCAAACTGTCACATTCTCCGAGACAGTTTTTTTCCCCTTGTCTCTGGGCTGCCCCTTTTCAGAATTGGAGGCACCAATGCAGAGAGATCAGAAGAGCTCAGTTCTTTCTGCACACTTCCCCATCAGTGTGTGTCATTTATATTCCCCTCACTTTCAGAAGCCCTTCTCAGGGCTTTGTTTGCTTTTCAACCGCAGCCAAACATTGTCCAGATGGTCCTAATGTCACATCACTGTAGGTCTTTTATTTTCTAGTCTGTGCTCTGTTTTGTCCTTCCTTCTAAGCCAATGTCTCCAAGACTATTTTTGGCCCCTTACTTCATTTCCCCTCCCTTCTGTCCATCAAGCTCGGTGAGTCACACTCATCTGTCCAGGAAACCTCATCTATTACCCCGATTGTTCTGGATTGAAAGGAGAAGAACAGACATCTCCAGATGACATTGTTTGCACTTCCCCAAAGTAGCTCACCAAAGGTTTGCATACTTAATACCAACTAGTTACTCCACACACACACACACACACACACACACAAGGCTGCCCTAGCAGCACTGACTGCACCTTCAGGAATGTGCTTTGGAGAGGGAGCATCTTGCCAGGACCCTGCAGTCATCACATGCCACTGTATTTTTTAACAGTACTGGGAGATCCAATTCTCACCTATACATGCATGCAGTTGGAATCCACGTGTGCCAACAGAAAAGTCCAAGCAGAAACACTCAGCTGAGATTGCTCCTTGTGCAGAGTAGGTAAAGAGAGACGCACACAATCTTTGGATCTTAAATTCAAACAAGTGGACACTTTTCTTTAGCATTTTCCTTACAAACATGATCATCAGAAACCTTCATTTCCCTCCTTCTTACTTTTTTTCTCATATTACAAGGAAGTACCTACTTTAAGTAAACTCTATCATAATGATCCCTTTTCCATTCCTTCAGTACCATTCTCAGGGAAGAAAATTCTTCTGACTTCTTCCACTTCCTTCCAAATTCTGAAGACATTTTTCCAAGCCTATTGTTTTCATCATTGTCCTTAGTTTTGATGCTCTCCTGCCTGCTCAGTTTTAAAATTGTGTCTTATCTAAATATCACATTCCTGCAGAACAGGCAGCTCGTTCTCTGTAATGCAATTATCAGTACCAGCAAACATGAAGGCAAAGAAGTTATTTAAGCCTCAAAGAACAGCTACTCCTACCCTTCAGAGGTGGAGTAGAGGAGTTGTGTGGTGTTTGGAAACGAGATTGTGCATAGTGGTAACATAAAGCTGTCAACCCATTTACAACCCTTAGTTTAACACCACTGATTGATGGCAGCAGTGGAAAATATTTCTGATTAAAAAAAAAAAAGAAAAACGTCTGTGTTTTGACTCTCTGTTGAGGAAGTCAAGGTCAGGTAAATCTCTCACCAGTTTGCCATCAAGCTCTGAGTAACCTGTGCCACAGTCCACCCACAAGCCTCTATTAACAGAAATGTCAGCTACAATGACTGGTATCCATCATTTGGACTTGTTCCTACTCCATAAATGCATTTGTTGAGACAAAATAGAACAGAAGGATGTTGCAGCTCTTCATTCAATGCAATCAATACAGTGTGAAACAATCTTCAGCACCTCATTGATGCCTTATCATTTCAATGGCCAGGCAAAGTGAGCTGATGTATCTTAATGGAAGTCTAATGCTCTGCAACACTAAACACTTGGAAGTCAGGGCCCATTTATGTAACTGGATGGTTTCTAGGAAGTGTACTTGGTGTTTTGCTCTCCCATTCAGTTCCAGGATTATGAAACCAGCTCCAGAAGCACTCCAGAACTTTCAGTGCTTACCAACATAAAACAGGCAGCAAAAAGTTCTGCAGCCAGCAAGTTAACAAGGTAGCAAGGTGCTGAGGGTCACAAGGTCTGCACACAGATTCATCTTGCTAAGGAAGGAAATTTTTCCCTTTAAAAAAAAAGGAAAGAAAATCTAGTTCACAGAAACCCCAGGCTGACCTGATTTCTCTGAAAGCACCCAGTTCCCCAAAATCAAAAGCATCTGCAATCATTCAAGACCTCTGTGAAATCAGGACAGTTCTTGGGCTTTTCTTATTTTCAAAAGTAATGTATTCAAACCAAAAGATCCCTCCCAACCTACCTAGTAATCTCTTGAGAGCCATCCCATACATCCTAACATAAAGATGTGATGATGGGATCAGTCGGTTGATGGGATCAAATAGCATCCAGGTTAAAACCAATGCAATTCAGAGAACCATGATTTCAAACTCACATGGTTGGGAAGTGGAAGGTATGGTGTTCCTCCTTTTTTTTGACTATAGGAATATTTTTCTTGCTGAGAAAATGAGAATTAAACTCTCAAAGGTCACCATCGCTTCCCATCGACACGAAGATCTGGGTGGGATGTAACAGTTCCAGTGACAGCACTGGCCACAGGAGCCATTCAAGACTCCATTTAAAGTAGAGATATTTTACACTATTTTAATTAAAGGAAATGCAAAAATATGTATTTTTAAAAAAATCTTTCTAATCCCACTCCTAATTCTCACAAGATTGTGAGTGCTGCTGGGACACGGTGATATAGGCTTTGGACTGCAGAAACCAAAATCTTCAGGCACAAAGTCGGCTTTGGACTTTTCACTCCCTCTGCCTGTAACACAGCTTTCATTTCTAGAGAGCAGTGTCAATGATCCTGACAACTTCAGAAAAGTTGTAAACACTGGATATTTTACTATGTTTTGCTGTTTCAGGGTCCAATCATCCTGGATTCTGTGCCAAGTAAGCTCTCCTGCACCAAGGATCAATATCAGTGCAGGTGTTCAACAGAAGAAAGGCACATACAGATGGGAAAGTACATAGAGACAACAGAGCCATTGGTCAACACAGGTCAGCCAACGATTTTAGCACAACAGCAGTAATGAACATGCAGGAATTTTATGTGCATGGATTGGTAGAAAAAAATCTGATTTTTGAGGTGTTAGCACATTGAATAGACAAAGTCAGAGCATGGCCTGAATAGACAAGTCTGGTGAGAATTCTAAATCAAAAATGCTCAGGAAGAGCTTCCCTCCCCCTCTATTACTACTGTTGTTATTGTAATTATTATTGTTGTTGTTATTATTTCGCCAGTTCTAATGGTTACATTTATTCTCCATCTGTCAGACAGCTGCTGCAGAGCAGGGATCCTCTGTGTACATGGAGCTACCTTGGTGACCCGAGTAATTGCAGAAGTACTTCATAGCTTTTTTTCCTCCCTAGACACCATGGAGATGACATCCCTGAGACAGCGGGATGCGGGTTTGGTCTATGGCTGTGGATCATCACTAAATTTTTTCCTGAACTCCTGTTGCCACCCTGTAAAGATTCATGTGAGTAGAATGGAAAGCAGAGTTTTCCTCTCAGACCTTTCACTTCTGCTGCTTTCAAAGGAGGATGAGCACATCCCACGTGGTCTCAGCACTTGAGGCAGAGCACACAAGCCTGGCAGGTGAGGGATGAGGGGCATACCGCTGCGTGTTTGAGGCTCAGTGGATCAGGAGGTCACCGGCAAACTGAGCATGCACGTCACACTTCTCCAGGCACTCCTGAGAACAGAGCCATACTTCTGAGCCTTGGTCAGGGACATCTCTTTATTAAGGAGTGTACATTCCTGGTTGTCACCATCTAGGGAGGAGAACACAATGCAAGTGCTACCACTGTCCTACCGTGTGCTGAATCCTTCATGCCAAGAAGCACTCAACCTTAGAAGGCAGCACTCAGACACAGGTGAGCCCACACTACTCATCCCTCTCCACACACAGACACTCAGCACTGCTATGTGAGGCCACTCAGCTTAGCAGAAACCTCAGCAGGTAATCTGTGCTTTTCAAATGATGCATGCAATGAACTCCTGGAAGATCCTCAGTTTTTTCTCTCCAGATATTTGCAGCAATGACTCTCAGATCTTTGCAGGTTTGTGAGACACAACTCACATCACTGCAGCCAGGGTTAGAAACACTAAAGAGCTAGATGTAGCTAGCTGTTTGTAGAGTGAGACCTGAGCACCTCCCAGATCACTGAAAGTGCTCCAGGTTGGCTCACTTTGTCACTGGAATCAAAGGATGGAATTTCAAAGAACCTAACCAAGCAAATCTACACCTCTGCACACCCCACAGGGCAGCAAAGAGTAGTGTGTGCCTCTGGCCAGATTCTTGGGGGACACAAAGGGAAGTAAATCCATCAGTCAGTGGAGATGTGCTGATTTATGCCAGTGGAAGAGCTAATGCCTTGAAGGAAACTTCACAAATGTTTTAGTCATACATTCCAGTCCACCAGGAAATTTCTCTTGCAGAGACACTGCAAGATGCATGTGTGTGCATGTGTGAAGCTAGCAAAATAATTTTTTAATTTTTTTTTTCTGCATCTGTATGGGATGGCTTTATCCAGGCTCCTTAGGACAGCTATCCAAACACTAGATCTCTCCCATCTTCTAGTTCCATGCTCTGGTGTCCCCATCTTTCCATGTTTATGGCCCCCACTAAGCCCGTCCTTGCAGAGTCCTCACCTTTCCCACTTTTCCATGCCCAATGCATATTCTTAACATTGTGTCCAGCACCATCTACATGCCACATATCTGTCATGCAGCACTTGTCCTGGCAATGCCTCAGAACAGGATACGAAAAAAAATTTAGTACCACAGCTGCCCTCATCAGAGATCAGCAGATTCACTGTCACTGCCATAGGCTGAGAAATACTCAGGATGTGTCCTTCCATTGCATTACGTTTTCTCTTTTTGCAAAAAACTTTTTAATAATATTTAGGGTTTTTATTGTATTTATCCAATTTTCCTGGAAATAATTTGATGGAAGTCATACTCTCCTTTTTCTGCATTAGCATGAAGTGCTAGAGGAGGCAGGAGTTGATCAGTGTGGATGAGGAAGGAGATCCTGACAAAATTTTCAGGTTTTTTGCAGTCTCCTTCACACAAAGGAACAGCTCTCAGATGTGCAGTTAAGCAAAATAGCTGTTATTGTAAGAAAGAGAGCATTTGAAGGGATCATGTGAGCCTCAACCTTTCCTAAGCTAAAATTTAGGAGAACCTGTAACAAGACTCCATGTAACAGAAAAGAGTATTGAACAAGTGTAAGTCCACTGACAGCTGAAAACTCTACTTATTGCCTTGGTTATCAAGGCACAGACAGAAGAAGAGCCTCTGATTTTCAGGTAGGAGCTGGTGAGGACATTATAGGGAAAGAAGACAACTGCTCTGAGATCCTTGCAAGTCCAAAGGGATTGTCCCTTTGACACATGGGTATTTTTCATCAGAACAGTATGAAGTGCATGCTCTTCTTTAGGATTTAGGTAGTGTAACTCCCTGGTATGCCTTCTGAGCTTCAGAAGGTGAAAAACCAAGCCTGGTGAGGTCATGGAAAAACACCAGGGAAATGCCGCCTGACATGCTCTGCCTTTCCTCAGCCTGTGCTGTTTCTGTAATCCTGACCTCATCCTTTTCTCCTGTGTCCAGCCTGGATCCGAAGATGGTAACTGAAGTTTCTTATCTCAGTTGCCTGCCCCTTCACCAAGCTTCAGAGAAGGTGTCAGTGTGAAGGCACTGACTCCCTGTCTCCTCTGCTGCTGTGACTGAGGCACCATCAACCTTTAAAGCTCTCTCCTTCCTGCACCTCTGCTCCAGGTCCATCATCATCATCACAGCTAGGCTTCGCAAATGAAGATTTGGGAAGGCTCTATCCACGTTTGTTACAAGCACGCTGGTGGCTAATGAGGCCAATAGGAGATAGACATATCCGATTGCAAAAGGCACAGCAGAAAGACTCCTTAGATGGTATATTCTGCAAGACACGGTTCTTTCTGCGTTGTCTTTTCTCCTCGAGAGTGATCCTGCGTGTGTTCTCAAAGGAAACAGCAGCATTACAGATGCTGTGTCTCCAGGCCTCCCAGTTGGAGGCCAGAGTAGACCAATTATGGTGATCAATATGGCCAAGGCTGAGATGTTGTTTCAGGGAGTCCTTGTATCTTTTCTTCGGGGCTCCTCTCATGTGGCAACCGGTGGCAAGTTCACCATAAAGCAGGATCTTAGGGAGGCGGTGGTCCTTCATCCTGGAGATGTGTCCTGCCCAACCCAGCTGTGTTCTCATCAGCATGGCCTCAATACTTGTGACTGCTGCTTGTTCAAGAACAGATGTATTGGTCACATAATCTGACCAGTGGATGTTTAGGATTGTGCAGAGACAGCGTTAATGGAAGCGTTCTGGGAGACGCAGGTGGTGGCAGTAGATGACCTATGATTCGGTTAATCCCTCCTACTCACTATGCTCCCATTAGACACCCCTGGCCTCTGCACTGGCTTTAATAAGAAACTGGAGAACATGGATTCCTGCTTTGGAGTGGCTGTTTAATTAAGTGTCCAGATGTTAAAGGGTATCAAGTATCCTCTGCACTGACACAGGAGGATTTGTTGGACCCGGTGAAACAGGAATGTGTGAAAACAAACAGGGTTGTTTGGGACAGGCAAAAGTGTCCCCACAGAGCAGGAACTGTGAGGGACCTGCCCAGACCAGACAGCCTGCTCCCCACTGAGGAGGGCTGTGGCACTTGCACAAGGGCTTCACTGAGGGGAGACACAGAATTTCAGGTCACATTTGTTTCAGGCACAAGACAAAATGTGTACCAGCCTGTGATGCATCCACAGAGTAAATCCTTGGGACCAGGATTCACTTGTTCCTGTCCCGCATTGCAATGGAGCTCCAGGTCCTCACACACACTGAGGAACAACTGAAGCCAAGGTAAAGGTGACGGGTCTTTTCTAAAAAGGAGAAAGGGAGCTGTGTTTCAATTAAAACTAAAATCACTCTCGAATTGAACTTTTAGCAGTGTATTGCCCTCTAAACAGAGGCCATTCCTGTCAGGACTCAGAACAAGGGAAACCCACTGTTTTGATTTGCAAGGAGATTCCAGCCAGAGAAATGCTCTTGCATGGCAGGTTCTGCATTCATTGAATCAGCACCTCCCAGCAGAAAACCTTGCTTTTGGAAAGTTTGCAACCATCACTGCTTTGGAAACAGTGCTCAGGGCAGATCATGATGCCACATCAACACTGAATCATACCTCAGATGGAGATAGAAGCCTAGGGGGTTTCCAGAACAAGTTTTTTTACCATACTCTTAATGCAAAATTTTTTCCATTTCCAGTTCTTCTCAGGGCACTGGGCATTGTTATAAGTGTTTACATTGTTGCTCTCTGCCAAACTGACATTATCACTCCCACCACCACAGGAGCTTCTAGGTGATGAGAGTTACTCACAGGCAACAATTTCAGAGGCACTAAAAGCAAGCAGGATATATGGTAACATTTAACTATAACTCTGCTTCAACAAACAAGTTTCAATTGTAAGTTTGTTTCAAAAAAGCCAGAATGTCAGGAATATCCAAGTTTCATAAAAGCAAGGTGCTTTAAGCACATATTTTACTGCTCTGTGGTCTTTCAGATATCATTCCACAGTCACTGTTATACCAGAAAGTAGGTAGGGAGAAGTAAGTAAAGAACCATCTGAAACACCAGTTCATATTGAGAACCGGGTTTACACAGACTGTTCGATGGATCCCTTTGCCCACCTTAAACCTCCTGAGGGATTCACTTTCACCATATTCCTGCTCTGTAGGAGTAGGCATTGTCACAACTGACTTAAACAGGATTCATGGTATGGTGTAGAAAGCTGAACAGTATTCATCAGAACCTTACCCCAAGCCTGACCTTGAAGACTATTTTTCCTCTTTCAGTTGCGTATGACAAGTCTCAATATATCATCATCAGTGGGAAACCTGTAACACACTGGGAGAGGAAAATAACTGGTAGCTGAGACAATGCAGAATTGCCAAAACTATGGCAGCTGCTGGGGGCAACATGGTGGTTTGACATTATGCACCACCAGGTAAATTATCATTTTAATGTGCATTTTCCTGTGGGCATGAAAACTAGCACAAACATACAAGGAATTTTTTTGTTATTACCACTTTGTGGAGAAAGTATTGAGAGCTCCATTTCACCTGTGACTGTTTCTGGAAGGGGAAGAAAACTGGAGGAGTCACTCCCAAACACCCTGAATGGGGTTAAATGAAGGCATTCCTTCAAAAATGCTACATCTACCATGATAACAGAGGGAATTACACAACCCCTTAGCCTGCCAGAACGTATTTTAAATTAGCTTTTCCTAACTTTTCTAAAAGCTTTCAACAGCGATAACAGGAGCCTAAACACTGTAAACAAAGTGTCTTTTTCATGACAACCAGCTTAAGAAAAAGGAAAAGCAAAAAAAAAAGAGGCAGAATCTGGAAGAGCAGTGGAGCACCAAGGCTCTCCCTGTTGGGACAACTCCTTGTGCCTGGTCTGAGCCCCTTTTGGCTTCAAGAAAATTTCCAGCTCAAGCCTTGAACTTTATCAGTTTCCTGGTTGATCTCAGCCAGTGCTGTTCCATTGAGTCTTCATCACCCTGTAGGAGAAAGCACTTTCTCTGCACTTTGTGCTGAGTGACTTCCTGCAGCTTCCTAAGAGCTGGAGCTGCATAACCTCGAGCTCCTGCTGAAATACACAGTGCTGCCTCAAGGACTGAGCTTCCTCAGGCTTGTTAAAATCAATGTCTCAATATTCTCCAGGTTGGCTTGAAAGTTTTGGCCAAGTGTCATCAGTGAGATAGAATTAAATATACCATCTTGTGTTGGAAATATTAATTAGTTACTGTTTCTGAAGTGTATTAGATGTTATTGTATCTCTGTCTTTTCTTTTCTGCAATAAGAGCTTTCTGACCCTTCTCTCTACCTGAACCAATATTTCACATAAACCTGGAGTGCAAAGCCTGCACTGACATAATATAGGATTAGCCAAGTGACTATCATTCAAATATTTATATCATGAGAAGTTAGAACATTTTGCACTTTCCTCCAGACCTCTTTCAAAATCAGCTCATTTCTTCTGGCTGGAAGAGAGCCCATTATTCATTTGACACTAAAGATAGGGCTTTGCTCTTCTCTTTTAAGTCAGCATTTGGAGGATGGACAGCAAAGAGGGAGTTAAACTTTATTATACTGCCTTGTTGAAAGAATACAACATTATGCAAAAGGAATGAAGTGGAACAAAAAGTTGCTTTATTTTTCGCTCACTCTCTCTCACTGGTGTACAGATTTCAAATTATATTCTTCCTTTGCTTTGTCTGGTTGATTGGATTCCAGATAACTGTGTCAAGTAAATGGCAAGCACTTTGTGCACCTTGCTGCCTCAGTCCTTAGGAAGCAGCTGTCAGTTTCCTGTTACCCTCAAAAATTCTAAATCAATGGGGCAGAACGATGGTGCTGTTTGTCTGGTTTTAAATCTCTCTTATATATGCATTTGAACACTTTGGTGCTGGAGCCTGCAGTCTGGAACAAACAATACTGCCTCAGAGTGAAGAGAGGCAGAGTGTTACACCCACAGAAGGGCCCACAGGAGGGCCCACAGGGCACAGAGGCACTAAGTGATCTGCCTAAGGTTACACTGAGACTTGCTGTAGGAGCAGGGACTCAGGCTCACAGCTTCCCTGTCTTTAAACTGGAGGCAAAGAGAGAGGGACTGTGTGATCTACCAGGAGAAAAGAGGACAGATGTTTGTTTTTCTCTGTGGCTTTGCAGGATAAACTAGAAAACACCAAGTGATGCCTCTCTTGATTTGTTTTCCTAACAATGAGTCCCTACCTCCCAGCTGCTCGACTCATTGCAGCATGTTGTGCATTGAAGAGTTTGGAGCCCAGGAGTGGCTGAGGGAGCTGGGGGGGCTCAGCGTGGAGAAAAAGAGGCTCAGGGGGGACCTTCTCGCTCTCTCCAACTCCCTAACAGGAGGGTGGGGATTGGGCTCTGTTCCCAGGGAACAAGTGATGGGACAAGAGGAAACGGCCTCAAGTTGCACCAGAGAAGGTTCAGGATATTGGGAAAAAATTCTTCTCCAAAAGGGTTGTCGAGCATTGGAAGGGGCTACCCAGTGAAGTAATGGAGTCACTATCCCTGGAGGGATTTATGAGATGTGTAGATGTGGTATTTGGGGACATGGCTTAGTGGTGGACTTGGGTTAACAGTCAGACTTGATGATTCTAAAGGGCTTTTTTGAACCTAAACAATTGTATGATAGCTGATGAAGTGAGGTTTTGTGTGTGTTTATCATCCTTGAAAGGGGAATCTCTCATGGCTTCCACAGTGAGGAACTTGTGGTAGACTCCCATTGAAATCCAGAGTTGAACCTGATTAGCTCCCCTCTGAGGAATAGTACCAGGAAATTGCTAACACTGTAAATTGTCTCAAATGTGCACTTACTGAAAGTTTTAGAGACCAATTACTATATGTTAACTGAACACCCATCAACTGTAAAAACAGCAGTTCTATGGGCTTAATAGGTATATAAAGAAGAATATCTCAACACTCTGCAATTAGTTCTAAATCACATAAAAAGTGTAACTTGTACACTTATTGCTTATTAATACATAAAGAAATGTACAGCATGTTAAAACATTTAATTACCACTTACATAACAGGCTAAAAGTTAAGTGTCAAATGATCACTAAAAGGCTGTTGAGCTCTTTATTAACCACGTGAAACAACCCTCCCAACATGCAGTGCTCGGATTGTTCTAGCAATTAGGTGCTTTCAGCTACTATTCAGCGAGTTCCCTGCACTGTTGGGAACAATTATTGCCCATTTTCACGGACTGCAGAATCATCTTTCTTACAACACAGGATTTTCCTGAGAAAGTCAGAAGACAAAGAAGAGACAGCAGGAAGAGATGCTCCTGAGCAAGGTCTTCAGCGCTCATCTGTGTTTAAAAATCTGGCCAGAAAAAGGGGTGTTAATAACAATTCACAATGTGCTGAACTTCATCAGAGGCTATGAGCACATCAGGACAGAGAAGGAGGTAAATCTGCAGAGAAGGTCCATGCAGTGGAAGAGGAGATCAGTGGCAAATGACATCAGCAGGCGGGTTTGTGGCAGAGGCCAGAGGGGAGCCAAAACTGGAGAGCTGGAGGCCTCCAGCATCACCAGCTGGGAAGTGAGAGACTAGGTGTTACAATGGGAGTTTGAAAAAGTAGAAAAAGAGGGTGAGAGATGGCAGAGCAGGGAGTAGGGTTGCACCTTAGACTTGACTTGCAGGCAAGATGAATTCTTACTGGGGATCCCAGAGGAAGGAAAATAATAGCTGATATGTGCCATGGGGAGCTCCATCCAATCACACAGTCTGTTGACAGAAGGAAACCACAACGTAGAATTACCCTCTGTTTAGTCTAAGTCAGCTGCCAGTATGCACATACACCACATGAAAGGCGAAACCTGAACATGTTCCCTGAACATGTTCCCAGAATGTCTTCCTGAAAAAGCCATCTGCTGCCCAAGGTAATGTTAGCATCCTCCACATCACAATGAGCTTTGAAAGCATAAATTCCATTTTTCCAAGCAAGATAACATCCTCATCTCAGCAACAAGCCTGCCAAGTACAATCAAGGGCCTGGTTTCTTCACAGAGGCTGTTACCTTCAGGCTCACACAGGAAGGTCAGGTACAGGAGGGGTTTTCATGTAGCCAACACATCCCATCACTCTTGTGAGCTTGTGAAGGGCTGTGGACTTGCCCCACAGCTTCCGAGAAAAGAGGGACTGCTAGTGGTCAGCACAGAGGAAAGAAGATCCACCAGCAAGCTGGATGGGCTGTAGGAGGGAGACCTGTTTTGCTTCTTGGCTTGCAGGAGGAGCTGATGGAGCTGGGACATCCAAAAAATCTAAAAAGTGTCTGGTCAAGGTGAAGGTCCAACAAGAGAGGGCCTTCTCTTAGCCCTAGATGCAACTGTACGTGGTTGCCTCTCACCTGAGTGGGTAGAAAATCTTCCCTTTCCTCAAAAGCATCTTTTAACAAACCCCAAAGGAGTTTGTAGATTTGTTACCCTCAGAAAAAGGGTGTCTTCTCACTAGTTTTTACAAATATTTTAACAAATATTTTACAATATTTGATTGCATTTTATTCACCTAGATGGTCATCATCATGGCTAGGCTTTGGGAACGAAGATTTGGGAAGGTCTCTACCCAGGTTTGTTGCAAGCGCGTTGGTGGCTAAAAAGGCCAATACAAGATAGGCATGTCCGATTGCAAAAGGCACAGCAGAAAGACTCCTTAGGTGGTATATTCTGCAACGCACGATTCTTTCTGCGTTGTCTTTTCTCCTCAAAGGTGATCCTGTGTGCTTTCTCAAAGGCATCAGCAGCGTTAAAGATGGTGTGTCTCCAGGTCTCCCGATTGGAGGCCAGAGTAGACCAGTTATGGTGATCAATATGGCCAAGGTTGAGATGTTGTTTCAGGGAGTCCTTGTATCTTTTCTTCGGGACTCCTCTCTTTTGGTAGCCAGTGGCAAGTTCACTATAGAGCAGGATCTTAGGGAGGTGGTGGTCCTTCATCCTGGAGACGTGTCCTGCCCAACCCAGCTGTGTTCTCTGCAGCATGGCCTCAATACTTGTGACTGCTGCCTGTTCTAGAACAGATGCATTGGTCACATAATCTGACCAGTGGATGTTTAGGATTGTGCAGAGACAGCGTTGATGGAAGTGTTCTGGGAGACGCAGGTGGTGGCGGTAGATGACCCATGATTCAGATCTGTATAAGAGAGTAGACAGCACAATGGCTCTGTGAACACTGATCTTGGTACTTTTCTTCAGGTGTTTATTTCGCCAAACTCTTTTATGAAACTTTCCAAAGACACAGTATGCCTTTGCTAACCTGTTGTCTATCTCTCCATCAATCTTACCATCTGAGGAGATGAGGCTACCTAGGTAATTAAACTGCTGGACTGATTTGAGCTCTGATTGGCCAGTGGTGATGTGGGGATGATGGAAGACTTCCTGAGGTGCAGGTTGATAGAAAACTTCTGTCTTCTTTAAACTGACTTCCAGCCCAAAGAGCTCAGCAGCCTCAGCAAAGCAGGATGTTAAACACTGCAGAGCTGCTTCTGTGTGGGCAACAAGGGCGGCGTCATCAGCACAGAGCAGTTCCCGGACAAGATGGTTTAAGGTCTTGGTGTGGGCCTTCAGTTGCCTTAGATAGAATAGGCTTCCATCAGTACAGTATTGAATGTAGATACTATCCTGATCAGTGAGGTCTGCCATGGTCCTTTGGAGCATCATGCTTGAAGGCTTTACTCACCTAGGTGGTAAATTTGAATTTATGGTACCCCACCAGATTCAAAGGTATGTCATACGAAAAAAAAAAAAAAAGGTGTGATTTTCATCCACAAAGGTGGATGAAAAGAGCAAATATTTAACCCTAAGCATTTTCCCTCTTGCTATAATTATTTATGGACACTTATCAAGAGGAGAGATTAAAATCTGAGCAATTTAAGGACCAAGAGGGGGATGGCTCTTGTGGTAGGCTGAGCTTGACTACCTACCAGGTGTCCACCAAGCTGGTCCATTGCTTCAACAGGACAGGGGAAGAAAATAAGGCAAAAAGCTTGGGGGTCAAGATAAGGACAGGGAGATGACTTATCAACTACCATCATGGGCAAAACACACTCATCTTGGAAAAATTAATTTAAATTATTGTCAATCAAACAGAGTAGGATAATAGAAAACAAGAACAAAACTAAAACCAACCTCTTCCCAGCCCTACTTTCTTCTCAGGTTCCACTTGACTCCCAATCAGGGCAGTCCCTGGTGTTTTATTACAGAAGCCACCACTGTAGATGCCCCAACCTTTACGAAAAACCAGCCACATAAAACCTAATACTCTCCTAATGCCCAGAAATTGATTCACATCTTCAATAACCATCAGCAAGACTACCAGCAACCCTGATATCTAACCCATAAAGTAACTAATTTGTGTTATTATCAGAAGTTTGCACAATATGAAGCTGCTGGAAAGAAACAAATAGTTTGCAGAAGGAACAGATTTCTGCTCTCCCCTGGGCCCAAATATGTCTTGAAAATCATTAGAGAAAAATGGATCTTTTTGCTCCACAACACACCATGTCAGATCAATATTCCTTGTTTAGGGCATGTTATTCTTGGCCTGGTATTTGTTGCCTAGTTCTGAGGTGAGTTAAGTGTCCTTTCCTTCAAAAGGGAGATGTTCAGTGCATTTTAGGGGGCTGAACCAGGTTTATGGTTTGTTTAGCTTGTCAGGATCCAGCTCCATGATATAGACAGTCCCTTTTAGTTTTACATTCTTTTCTGGTAAAAAGGAAGGGGAAGTCTTTAGTCTAAGGCCATGGACAAGAACCTAAGTTACCACAATTTATTTTCATGTTATGACAGAATTTTCCAAAACCACATCATTTCCTCTGCTTCCTAGATCAGCTCTCATTCTAACAAATGAGGATATTAAAACCTTTTTCTGCTCCAACAGGAAATCACAACTTGTTTGTCTCTTAGATTGTAAGATTTTTTGTGAAGGGTATGTGCTCTGTTTATACTACAGCAAACACTACAAAAATACTTGTGTGACATTACTTCTTCATGCTATTGTCATGTAAAAAAAAGATCAGTGTTTTGCTCCAATTCTTTATTCCATCCTCTAATTAGTCTCCTTGAAAGAGCATAATTGACAGAGGATTAATAATGGACTTTTGCTCAAATTATAACTACTGTTGGTGAAAAGAAACATTAGCTTTAAAATAATTGAAATACTTCCTTAACAAGAGAAATCCCCTTGTGCAACTTACCCTCCATGAAAGAGAGCTTGAAATGGTGATAGGAGACATTTATACATAGTTTTAAGCCCTTGTCTACCACTGGAATATAAACAGGAATTAGGGTTTAGGAATTTTGAATGCAAGTTTGTACAACTCTTCCTGCTTTGAGAGACTCAAAGTCTAAATATTATAGATAGTGAATGTTATCCATGACAAAGTAAAGTTAGTCAAGAGGTGACTATCCGTACCTTTAAAAGAAAGAAATCCTAGTCTGCAATTGGACACAGCTTGGGCTAACAAAAGCTGTGCTGGAAAACTGCTGTTGAAGAAGCAAACAGGATTCCTCTCTGCTCAGAGACAGCTGAACACAGTCTGGAAAACTTTGTGCAGAGCAAAACAGTCCAGCAATGAAACAGCTGTACAGACAGGTTATTTAGGAACCATCAAATTAGATGTTCAAATTAGATATGGATCTGAGCCACAAAGTTTGGATCAGCATTAAGACATGCTGCAAATAAGTTTTCAGTCTGGCCTACCCTGGGACTGGGCAGTGTTCAGATCCTGTTGTCTCCAAGCCTCTTGCTCAGTTTGGATCTGAGAGGTTGGCTCACACCCAGCTCCAGCTCCACAGGATCAGGCTGAATAAAGCAAGTACCTCACTTCATCCTCTGCTTTGAGTTCTGTGTGGAAAAGGAGTGTCAGCAAGGGTAGTAGCTACAGATAACCCCAAAGACAGAAAAAAATTAGGAAGTAAGCCATGACTCTCTTTTTGTGTTTCCCCTTTTCCATCATTAGCTTTTGGATTAAATTAGACATCTAAAAAAAATAAGTATAATGTCCATGTTTGAAATACTTTAGCTTGGTAAAAAGGCAAACCACCTTCGTATGCATAAGAACCAGCCATAAAATGGAGTTCTTGTTATTTGCAGAAATTATGACTGAAACACAGAATTAGTAAACTCTCATAAAGCAGAAACTCACCTGAGTGCTGAAGAGCTACTTGCCTGTATTACACCCTTGCTCTTTCAATTACAGCATTTGCTACTGCTCATTTCAGGATGGAGATCTTTGAAACTAAACGTGAATGTTTTAATTGAGAAAACTTGGAAGCTCAACTTTCTCAAGGTTCCCCTTCTGCATGAAAAGTAAAATGGTCACCTCTTCCCTGAGCGGAATAACCACCTGCAAGCACAGCACTTTTCTATTGCTGACTGGTGGGGGTACATGAACATTCTTCTACTAGAATGCAGAGTATTTAATCACAGTTTGCTCTCCAGGATGACACTGAGGAGAGGGTCTACTTTTTTCCACAGGCAAAGGCAAAAAAATCTGCAGCAGATGACTGAAGTCCTCTGTTCCAGGTGAAGGGAGAGCCATGAAAAGAGACTCCTTCATGTCTGCAATCAGAAAGAAGTGCCAGCAGATCCTGTTGGTTACAAGCACACCTGTAATACCAACACCAGTATTAAGCTCTGAACTCACACCTCCTGCAGTGGAAAGCATGATTTTCAGATGTTTTCAAAACCACTCAGATGCCAAAGGATGCCAACAGGACCCCTGAGACTTTAAAAATCTCACACTGCCATCAGGAAAGTTGAAAGGCAAGGAGGCTGCCAAGGAATCAGTGCATTTGCTTACTTTTGCCACCTTGTGTATACCCAGCATATTCATTCAGAAAGCCTTGTTCTTTATTCCTCTCTTCTGTCTCACTCTAAGGCTCTCCCAGACTGCACAGCGTCCCTGGGAACAGTCTACTGACTCAGCGACAGCATCCATTTGATATAAATTATTGGGGAAAAAAATAACATCTCCTTGTCAGCTTTCCAATTAAATTACATGGAAAGAAATCTAAGTTACAGCATGAATCCCTGCAGAATGAGGTCCTAATTGCTAAACATGCACTTTAAATGGATTAAATAACAACATACATTTAATCTGATGGTAAGAATATAATTATACTTTTGTTGTTGCTGTTAGTTGCAATGGGATATGATATCTACATATGATCACATGTCCTTCCTGCTTTTGGCTAACAGGACAGAGGTTCAGCCAGTTCCTCAGAGAAGGATTGGGCACATTTGACTTTGCTGACCCCCAGAAAGTTTTTTCTGTTACTGTGCTGAAAAGCAGGTTACAAGTCCTGTTTGTAACCTCCATCCCTCCAGAACAGATCATATAGATTGATGAAGCTAAGCACAAGGATATTAATTTGACGGCCTGATGGATCATGTTTGGTCCCAACTGGAGCCTAGCAGACAAATCCCTTGCTTCTACCTTCTGGGCAGGGACTGTGTCCCAGCCTTGCTGTACATGGGCCTGGGCTTCCTCACCGACAACCATGATAATGCCTCCTACATACAGTAGTCCACTTCCTAACAACTCCAGTATACCCAGTGTTTGCCATCTGCTTTCTGGGAGCAATCCTTTTAAGGAAGGTGGAAGAGGAGCTTACAGGAGCAGCTGAGGAACAGGAGAAGCAAACATCATTCTCTAACTTATTTTCCAAGAGGAAACTCCTATAGCATCAGCAGAAAATACTTTGCAGCTGCAGGAAAATGGCTCAAAGATCTTACATCTTTCTGCAGGCAACATGCTTTTAGTGCTGGGTATTTATTTATCTATGAGAAACCAAATCCTTTCTATTTCTTTACTCAAATCACGTGATTTCAACAATCACATGCCTAAGGCCCAGAGGAATCCAAGCAGAGGAAAACATTTTTTTCTGGAAATGACACATCAAAGACATTGCTTTACAGAGCTTGCCTGCTAATTATCTATTGGTTCTTACAGACCAAAACTACCATTTCTTTTACTGCAGCTTCTCTGCTGGAAGTCTTCACTGACTTCAGTCTAAATGATTCCACAAAGACTTGAAGCAACATTTGGCTCAGTAGCTTAATATGGTTTCTTCCAGTTGCAGAGAAAAGTTAAAATTTCAGTCCAACATTTTCAGCACAAGTGAAATTAATTTGAGGCATTGCTGGTAAATATCTCTCTCTCTATTTAAACACTACTGAGAGCACAACAGAACAGCTGCAGAGAGACATATCTCAGATTTGGAAGTCATGCATGTACAGTTGGCTAGACTGAGCTAAGCTCTTTATTAATAGAAGTGTAAACTCTACAGAGAAATCAAGAATCAAGCTGAGGCATATTTGCTGTTACACCAAATATTCTAAGAGGCAAATTATTTGAAAGGAAAAGCATGTCTCTTCTCATTCCAGCAGCTGACATAATTTTTTCCTTAGCATCCTAGCTGAAATGAATCAATTGGAGTTCCTGATAGATTATTGTAGGATAAATGCATTTTATGAACAATGTAAGAATAAGTGTTCACGCAACCAACTTTTAGGAAGCATTTCTTTGTAGGATACTAAAATAGCAAAAAAATTTTAACACAAAAATATTTGTGTTAAAAAATTTCTCATCAGAGAAACCAGGAGTTCAGTAGAATTTTATATTGAATTGGTAATAAAAGTACTGTAACTTATATTACTATAACACAAAACGAATGTGAAAGAGGTAAGACATGCTTCTGAAGCTTTTGTCAAAATGGATTAAGACGAGACTTTCATTAGGGACAGATTACCCCCTTCCTGCTCAGCATGGGATTTCCTGTTTTTTTCCTTCAGGAGTCAAGACACTGAACTAGAGAGGGAACAGATCTGACCTGGTCAATTCCCACATTCTGCTAGAACAAAATAGACCTCAAAGGCAGCAAAAGGAAAATCAATAGTGGTACCTGATACTTAGATGCACACATTTCATCTGTTGCTACACAATAGATTGCATTGCATGAGAAGTTATTTTATTTTGTTTATTTTTTGAACCTTATTTTTTCTCTTTTTTTTTTTTTTTTCCAAATTGACAAAACTTTGGATTGTACTCCTCCACTTGTAAGAACTGAAAATACTGGCTCAATCACAAAAGCAAAGCAAAACCAAAAACCCACCACACTGACACTATTTTGTTGGGTGTTTCACTTCCTTAGTAGCATATTGTGTGAGTGCTGGAGAAAAGGAATTGTAGGATCCAAGTCAGAATGAATTAAATAGTTTAGGCCAAGATGAAATACAGTTTGATATCTTCTCCTATGTGATAGTCATTTTCTACATCTAAGGGTTGTTCTGTGCTGACCTCTGCTAATAATCCCTACAAACCCACAGAGAAAGTCTGATAAAATTCACTCTGATTCTGCTAAGAGATCACTGCCTCAGGTACATTATATGTCACTGAGCATACATTTAGATGATCCTTTATTTGCTCATACATTTAGATTTGCCTTTTGGTCAAAAATGATTAGATATAAGACAGACAAAAATGCTGGTCAGAGAAGAGTTGTGAGTCAGTGTGAATCCCCTCAAAGTAGTTCACACTTCATCAAAAACATGGGCTTTCAAAAAGTCAGAGCCAAGCTGGAGAAAGCAAAGGTTTAGAGAACACCTAAGAAGTAGGAATGGGGAAATAGGCCTGTGAGGGAGATCTGGAGGTCTCTGGTTCAGACTTTTGCCAAAAGCAGGATTACTGCTGACACCAGACCAGGTCAGTCATGGATTTGTAATCTTGATACTTTGGAGCCAGACAGCTGGCCTTCTTAGTGGAAAAGTCCTATGTTATCAGAAAAATACTGAGAGGGAGACTTCGGGGTGAGGAAAAGTGGAGGAACACAGGCCAGCTTTCACTGAATTGAACATATGCAACTGTATTTAGATACTTTTCTGAAGCCTGAAGACTGACTATACGTTCTTGCTGTGTAAGTTCACATTAAGTCCTCTGTGCAGCATCAGTTTCCAAGATAACTGGGCCACGAGCATCAACATTTTGCATAGTCCCTATCACTTCTCAAAGAGTGGACTTTCCTCTGGAAACTCTACATATCCAGATTTATATGGGACCCTGCCAATCGTCAGTGTTGGTCTTGAAGTCACGGGGTAACCTCACGTGCCCAGATCTTCTCCAGGGAGGTTTGCAAGGGAGAGAGATATGGGTCTGCCTTCCCATAGCAACTCCTGTAAAGCCTTTGCCCTGGTGTGAATACGAAGGCAAGGTCTTTGCATGGGGGGCATTCAGGCACTGCACCTCTGGCCTGAAAGAAAATGCCAGCAGTCAGAGAGCAATAATGTAGCAAACATTTACTCAGACTTCACAAGCAAAAGAAGGACAATGAGCCCAGGAATACAGAATGTGCAGAACACCAGTTGTTCCACAGCACAAGTGCTCCCTGTGAAGCTCAGGGCTCTCAGCTGAAAGAAAGGAAACTGTCCATTGATGTAGAGTAGTAATGTGAGTGAAGGATAATGGTGACAACTATTTCTCTTACCTCTTCCCTCCCACTCCTGTGTTGTAATTCAGTTCAGCACAGGAATCTCAATACAGGTACCCCAGTACCCGAAGGGAACTTACAGGAAAGACAGGGCAAGACTACCTATAAGAGAATGTGGTGACAGGACAAGGGTGAATGGGTTCAAATTGAAAGACAGTATGTTTACATCAGATGTCAGGAAAAAATTCTATACTTTGAGGGTGGTGAGGCACTGGAACTGGTTGTCCAGGGAAGTTGTGGATGCCCCATCCCTGGAAGTGTTCAAGGCAGCTTGGACAGAGCCCTCAACACTGTGGTCTAGTTGACCAACCCCCCTGGCCAAGGGGTTCAAACTGGATGATCTTTAAGGTCTCTTCCAACCGAAACCATTCTGTGATTCTATGATCCAGTCACATCCAGTCTGATACCTAAAACTGGGGAGATTGAGGATTTTGTTTCAACTCACACAATCCTACCACTGAGGTGGATGGGATAATGCAACTGCAATAATAGAGAATTCATCCCAAGGCCTTTCATTATATCAGTTATATAATTCTTTTTACTGATGCACCACTGAGCAACCCTTCCCTTTTTAAACTGGTGGAAGTGTAGGTTAGCTGTGGGCTAGAACGTACATAATGTGCAAATTATTTGTAGGTCTCCTTTCTGAACAAATGCTTCCAGAGATCACTGAAAAAAAGTAGTATGTAACAGCCTAAAATGCATAATTTTTTCCCTCTCTTCCATAAGCACAGGGTAATGAAATAAGTATTTTAAGAGAAATATATTTCTCTGGGGTTTGACTCCCAGGGAGAAAAGTAGAAGCATATAAAGCTATCACGTGATCAAAGGTTTCATGCTATTTCACAGCATACACATTCCTTTGGAATCCAATTCCAGTACAGTCAAATAGCCACTTAAACTGGAAAATTGGATGCGATTAAAACACACCCAGAAAAAAAAATCTTCTGAAAATGCATTTTAAAATCTGTATTTAGCAAAGAAAGATTCCAAGATAATGTCACAAGCACTACTGAGTTGGTAATGCAAACACCAGCCTGTCTCCTTCTATTTTGATCTTTCTAAAGAGCCTGCAAAATTCCTTCATTTCCGTGTTTGGGTTCAGGGGGAGCCAGCAGACCTTGGCAAAATGCCTTTGACCTCTAATGGATGTTGGGTTGGTGCATATTCAGGGCATTCTTTGGGGTTGTTGTAGACCCCAGACCTGTGTGAGCCACGGCAACTCACTCCCCATAACCTATAAATCAAAAATTCCCTGAGAAGCAGGGGAGGAATGGGTGCAGGAGCGGATAAAGGGAGCTTTGCTCTCTTCCAGAGCTGCCATTTGAAGACCAGCCACTTGGACAGACCTATCATCAGAGTGGCCAATACCAAACCACACACAGACAAGGAAGCACTCTTAAAAAGTTTTTATTAATTTTCATTGTTTTTTTTTTTTAAAAAACAAACCCGTCAGTGCAACAGTTCAGTATCCCCTTCCTATCCCCCATCAGTAAGCAGTAATTTTAAAATCAGGAAATACCGAGTGCTGAAGCCAATGGGTTAGCATTTTGCTATTATTTCCTTCTGTCAAACTCTGAAAAAGTCCTCTGTATAAATTAAACAATGAAAAAAATGTTATTTTCAATTCTATGTCATTACAGTCAACAGAATCATAATAATGCACCTAAAATGTGTGTCCACAATATATCAGGTATACATTTTTGGGAAAAGAGAAAAATGAAAAAAATATGACATTCTAAGCTTGTTAAAAGGATAATGGTCCCATATTTTTTATTACAGGTTAGCAAAACAAAATCCAATGGATTACAATATTTACATGTTATTTGAAAAATTAAGTAGTGATAAAAGCATGTCACAATCATTGTTTTTTTTTGTTTTTTTTTTCCTTTTTGGTAACCATTACAAACACCCAATCCAGGTATGGAACTGTTTAAATACATTTGAAATGAGGCCAATTAAAAAACAAATACAGACACAAAATGTGTATTTATACTTGTCCCTCCAATGTTTTTTTTATGATGTTCCCTCCCTATTAAAAAAAAAAAACAAACAAAAAACCCAACAAAAAAATCAAAAAGAATCCCCCTAACACACAGTTGATGAATCCCCAAAAAAGCAAAACACCATGCTTCTCAAGTAGCACTTATTCCACAAATGCAACATTTTTGCCATCATTTTTATGTGAAGCTATCCAGGACAAAATTTCCCCGAGAGCTTCCTATTCTCCCCTCCCTCCCCCTCCCACAGATCCCCCCCAAAAACAAAAAAAACAAACGAAGACACATGCATTTCTAAAACTAGGTTTCAGTCAAGTACTTTCTACTTTTTGGAAAGAAACTTTTTTTTTTTAGCTTTTGTTTTTTTGTCTTTTTTTTTTGTTTGTTTGTTTTTTTGTTCACAATCAGAACATACCCATGGGCACCAGATCCTGTATTCGCTGCTCAGGCAAAACTCCAGTTAAGTTTGGTAGGCTTTCCACCCAAGAAGTAGTGCAGGATCAGCCACTTAGGTATGCAGGTTCCTATTTTCATTCGACACTGCTCCCCTCATGCTAAAAGCTAAGGAGGAGGGGAAAAACTCAGCAACTCCATCTTGAATTGAGTAAAAGTAGTTCTCCAGGCTCAATGTCATATGTAACTATTTCACCTCCGCTTGCAAAAAAGATGTGTTAACAGACACCCCTCCCTCCCACCACACCAAAACAAAAAAGAAAACACGCACACCACAGACGAAATAAAAAAAAAAAAAGGCATCCAATCTTAACGAAAAGTTACTGGTGTGAGACTGATCGATGTTAATATGACAAGCAACAGAATGGTTATGAGGACCCATGTGTTTGGCCCATGAGCTGCATAGCTGTGCTGTAAGTTTGGTTCTTTAGGTTTTTTTTTTTAAAGTTAAAACTTCTTTGTTATCTCCATATGTTTAAAATTGACAACAACGAACAATAAGAACAACAGCAACAACAAAAAAAATTCTATTCACAAGATCTAGTCTCCTTTCCCTGTCCCCCACTTGAAAAGAAATACTCATTTTACATGAAAAACTCAATTGTGCTGTATTTGTAACACCTCAGGCTGATAGAAAATAAACGTGTGGCAAACAAAACCGCACAATCAGTCACATGAAATTCTACCAAATACTAAAATTATAACCAAATACTAACAAACAGCTTACCTGGAATAAAGGATGACAATTCACAAACAGTTATCTAGGAATTAAAGTATCTCTCTCTTTTTTTTGTTTTTTTTTTTTACTAAAATAATTAAAAAAATCACAGTATTTTAAGAAATAAAACCCACACTGGGATTTTAAGCACAATTTGTTTTCCTTTCTTTAAAACTTTCTTTTTCTTCCTCCATTCACCACCTTGCCCAGCAGTCTCTCTACATTTAACCACAACAACAACAGGTAGTACTGACAAATGCAGAGATCTCCCTTGGTTAATTCTGAGGTACTAGGAAACAGGTGACTGTTTTAAGCAAAGCAGTTTCTGTTTTGTTTTTGTTTTCTTTTTTTTTTTTTTTTTTTTTTTGTTTGTTTTTTCTCTTTTTTTTTCTTTTCTAAAGCAGTTGCATTCAGTCTGGAAAATCATTATGTATTAAAACTAGAAAAACGCACACAAATTTGTGTGCTGGAAAGTTGTCCCCCCACCACTTCTTCCATGCTCAAACGCTTCCATTCAAAACAATCGAAGTTCTCCACTGCAAAGCACATGTAATGTAGGAAACACGGGGAGTTGCTTCATTAGTCCAAGATGAACGTAACTTCCCGCTGTCAGATCCAGAAGAAAAGATGCAGTGATGTAATGGAGCCACTTATTCCATCACTTAAATAACTTTAATATACACACACTCACACAGGTACCAGTGCTTTGAAAATAGATCATTCAGTCCTAAAAGCAGCTTTTTTTCTTCCTTCTGCCCACCCCACCCACCCACGCCATCCCGCTCATCTCTGTTCAAGTACGTCGATTAGACTGACACCAAACACTTATTCATTTTTGGCCTCTGAGTTGTCTTGGAGAGGTTTGTCAGCAGCTACCATGCTGACTGCTGTTTCACCATTGTGGGAGTAGTCCACCACCATTGTCTCAATGTCTTCTTTTTCTTCTGGCAGTGTGCTTACTGTTTCCTCCATGTCCTCCTTTGGCTGGTTGTCCTCGCCGGTCCTGTGGTTGCTTTCGTTCAGCGCCCTGCAAAGCCAAGCAGCAGAGAACAGAAACAGTCAATACAGGGTACAGCAAAGTCAATCACATGAGGGAGAAAAGCACATCACTTTCCAAAAAGGCAGATAGGCCACTGCCACCTCTGGCTCAAAAGAAGAGGAAGTGGAATGAAGTTACCGCTGGCACCCACAATATTCTGGCTTTGAAACCAAATCTTTGTTTGTTCTGCGCTGGGACAGATATGAGTGAGAGGGAAGAACTCAAATTGTGACATTTAAAGTCTACTCCCCTTTTTCCAGTCCCCTGGTAAACAAGACTTATGAGACACCAAACAAATGCACAGGAAAACAGTACTTTTCCGAAAGAGTTAATGATCCAATAAAACTTTTTATAGGTTTCAAGTATTCATATTCAGGCAGGTAATATTATGGGTAAGAGAAGTCATTATTTATTGTCCCATCACAGTTAACCTACAATACTGTATTCAAATGTTTTCCACAAGTCAGCAACCTTGAATGAAATCTACTCTTTGAAGCAACTCTGCTCAGCAAAGAGATCTCTGCTACCAACGAGATCTCCGCTACCAATGAGATCTCCATCAAAAGAAGGAAAAAGATTGTTCCAGAGATGCCTGTTTTATCTGTGATGCTATCATCCCACAGTGGGCAAACTGTCACAGAAAGGCAAACATTTAAAAAAAAAATCAACAGTACACTCAGATGAAGTTAATCCTGGCCAAGTGGTATTGACCCAAGGACAATCTTAAGTTTTGGAATCATAGTTAACCCCACAGTCTTACAGCTGCCCTGGGCTGCAGAGTTAAAAAGGATGAATGAGAACTTCCTATGCAGAGACATCTGATGACTGTTTCCATACCCGTGATAGACTTGTTCTTCATAGAACCGTGTTTGCTTTCATCACAGGGTTTTTTGGGAGGGGAGGAGAGGGGTGATAGAGATCTAATCCTTCCTTTGGCTGTTTGGCAAAGGAATGCAAACCAACTTACATGCCATGTCTGAGCACATGTCGTTCCCACTCAGAGCCTTCTGTAAAAGATCGGCCGCAGAACTCACACGGGAAGCGTTTCTCTGGAGCACTGCTGTCAGGATACATCATGGGATCTGGAAAAAGACAGCAGCCCATGAACTCAGAAGTGCCAGAGCAAGAAGGGATCATTGTGATCCTACTCTGATCCCTTCTGTTGCACCTTCTCATCCTGGAGGACCAAAAGGACATTCCTGTCAAAAACTGCTTGTGAAAATGTAACTCCCACAAAGCAAAGTAACACTACAAGTGACAAATCCCATCCCAAATCCTAGACTATCTCTGCAAATCAGGGTAAGGAGTTACTACTCCCTGTTCCTGTGTTTCAGCAAATGAAGCGACTGTGGAATTTTAATTCCAAACCAAAACTGGGAAGTTTAGGACTGACATGGCTTGAAAGCAAAATCAAAAAATCCACTCGAGACCATCTATAATTTTTGAATTGGTAGCACAAATTTTAGGAAACACAGACTTGGTGTATTTAACATGTGACCCTCATAATATATTGACATCCTTTCACGAGGGAAGTATAATGGATTAAGTCCCACATCTTAACTGCATAGGTGTTTCATCACATCCTAATCTTTTATACAAAGTGCTTGGGGCCACATTTGCAGAAGTGTCAAGCACCCAGCAATATGAGTGAAGTCACTGGCAGTTCAGGGAGAGGCATTCCTGAAAGCCAATTCCATGTGAACACAGCCCGCTCTCACAGAAGATGAAACATTTCCTCACAAATTAAGAAGATCGCCACACAAGCCATTAAAAATAATTGCATGAACTATCTCACTTGATTCTTTTGCTGGAAATGAGACAGCACCATCTGCTCAGAGCATTAATTCCTTAGCAGGGATTATTTTAAGCAAGAAATCAACAGAATGTCTTTCTGACTTCTCCCAAACTACATAATAAAATGAAAGGGATTTTGCTTGATATTGGTTCTGATCTTTGCTCATTTGATTTCTTCACTCTCATATTTACTCTGTTCAAAATCAGACTGAACTCAAAATTGCTCACACATTGCCTATTATCCACATGTAAGCCCTGTATATGCATTTTTGTGACACGTCTCAGTAGTTAGCCTTGACATAAGTTTATATGAAATGGTTCATGGCATGTTTTTTTGCCTCTTCACCCTGGAAGAAAAAAAATCCACTTTGTATTCCTTATTGGCAGTGATTTATTATGTGGTTAAATATCATAAAGCTGCTGTGTCATGAGGAGTACCAGAATGTAAGTAAATGCCATTAGCTCAGTTTGTATCTGGATTTTAATACCTTATGCATGGTACAAATTTATAAACACATTGCAACACACAGACTAGACATGATGCAGGGAAAAATATTTATGGAGGGTAATAGTTTTAGAGGCAAAAGCTGCTGCTGTTCTGCATAAGAATATATCTATCATGTAGTACACAATAGAATCTTTATTCTGGACCTCTGCAGAGAGGAGGTATTAAACAGAGAGATTGTTTTGCCTAAAAAAGGGAGGAGAAGGAGCTGTGCAGACCGCAACAGAGAAAACTCCAGCAAGACCTTGTTGTGGCCTTCCAGTTCTAAAAGGGGGATTGTAAGACGGAGAGACTGCTTTTACTAGGGCCTGTAGATTCATTGCAAAGGGCAAGGGTTTAAAACTGAAAGAAAGTAGCATTAGATTGGACATAACGAAGAAAGTTTTTAAGATGAAGGTGGTAAGGTCCTGGCACAGGTTGTCCAGAGAACCTGTGGCTGCTCCATCACTAGAAATGTTCAAGGCCAGGCTGAATAGGGGTTTGAAGCAACCTGGTCGAGTGGAAGGTGTCCCTGCCCATGGTAGGGGTGTTGGACTGTACGATCTTTAAAGGGCCCTTCCAACCCAACCCGGTCCAAGATTTATACTTCTAACTCTCATTAAGATCAGCGAGTGTTACTCTAGTAAAAACAACACCTTTTCAGACAACACTACCTTGTTCATCTTACTTCCCAATAAGTTTTGCTTCTAAGGATGTGAATTTGGGCTGCTTCCCTGGAAGAATATCAGAAGCTGCTCTCCTCTGGGGCCTGGAGAGGAAAAGTAACAGACTGCACACACACCTGACCTGTGTTTTTGCTTCATCTCATCACACACACAAGCACTCGTGGGCATTTCACAAAATCACAGAAGATGCTGAGATGGAAGGGACCTACAAGGATCATCGAGTCCAACTCCTGGCCCTCCAAAGGACCATCCTCAAGAATCACATCATGTGCCCCAGAGTATCATCCATCTTTGCTGCCCTCCTTTGGACACTCTCTAATGGCTTAATATTTGTTTCTGCCTACTATGGAAAAACGCCTCTCAATTCCAACTTCTGCTAAGACCAATACACAAAGATCAGTAAAGACAGTCAGTCTCTCATAGACACAGTTCCCACCAGGGAGAGCTGTTCTTTGCATTGCCAGACACCTTCTTTTTCCTCCCTCATCTCCTTTTATACTATATCCTTTAACAGAAGCAAATTACTCTCTTCCTTTCCCATTCAAGATTTCAGTTCAGCTCTGCTGAGCTCTGCTGTTCAGCTCTGCCTGTTCATGTGGACAAGAGCCCTTCTTTGGTCCACTATCCAACAGCTCATTAGGAGAAGTCATATTTGCACCTTCAGATTTGCACTGCACAGAGCAGCACAAAGTCAAAGTGGTGAATCTGGGCAGCTGTTTGACTCACAGGAAGAAATTCTGGTTCTCTCTAAGGTCACAGACCTCAGAGGGTTCAGACAGCACTTGCTTCCAGATACCTGGAGCACACGGAGGTACTCCTAGCAAATCCCACTTTCTGCTAACACCACGAAGGCTAGAATTGTCAAATGCACCCAGTAGCACATAGAATTGCAGAGTTTAATCTGGTCTGAAAGCTGTAACAGCATTAGCCACCTTGACACACGCTAAAAGCACAAGTCTGGTCCTCTGCTAACAGGGCAAACCATTCCTGTGTTAGAAATATCTTCTGAAAATCCATAGGGATATGCCAGCAGGTAACTTAGCATCCAACCATGTCTTCAGTTCTTGTCTCGCTGGGACATTTTTCAAAAGTGTTCCTTGCATCTTTGCACCTTATAGTGGCAATTCACACGACTTGTCTTGAAAAATAATCAATAAAACTGATTTTTTTCCAGATACCTTTGCTGTAGTAGGCATAACTGTTTTCTGCATTTTCTACCTATTTTTGTATAATATATTACAAATGGTAACAGATTAAAAAGGAGTGAAAAATAACAGTGGTGAAACAGTGGGCCTACAGACCAACCAGGAGAGAATTGCTGCAAATCATTAAGACATTACCCACCCCTTGCTGAAGTATTGATCACTAGAAACATGGGGATAAAACATCTACTATCCCTGCAAATTTAAAACTCCAGCACAGAAGATGATATTTTTTATACTTTCACAGTGTAACCTAAAGCAAATTTAAACAATGAACTTCACCTTGGGCTGTCCTCCCTCCCCATGGTGCATTTACAGGGATTTGTCAGGCCTGGCAGACAGCACTTTCTTCTCCTTGATCTGGATATCATGGCTTCCAAGGTCGCTCCAGCACCTGTGCTTGTATGTAACGCTAAAGTAATCCTCACAAGGACAGCATGACTCTTCATCCCCTGCTAGCTGTGGGTCTACACAGAGCATTAATCAGCCTCCTACATCTCCAACTAAGGTGAACTGGTGCTTTAGTCAAACCAGTGCACAATTTCTGTTCCAGTCATGAGGATCTGAGGGTCGAGGCTGTCCCTGAACAGACACTCAAGCATATTTACACGACTCCTAATGTTGAACTTTGAAATGCATATAGAACTAACATTCTTTAGGTTCTCCTCTTGATTTCTCTACTGCTCTACCTGAGATCTCATGCAGGATATTTTTCATTAAAGCACAAGTGGTTTCCTATCCAATTGGCTTCCTTTCTCATTTAAATAAAAGCTATCACTAACCACACTTGAAGCGCCGCTGCTAAGTGCAGACTGAATTTATGGTGCATGGACACCAAAAAAAGTCAAGATGCTAAGGGGTTTTGATATTAAAATGTCAGAAACATGACCTGAATTATTTTAGTTCTGTAAACTAACTCTGAATCCAGAAATGGGAATTTTTCAACATCTGAAAATATGTAGCTAGACACATTTTCCTTTCTGAAAAATTCCTGACTGAGCTTTGAAAGCTAAAAATTGAGGAGGAAAAAGTTAAACATGGTGGTGTACCTTTAGCTGAGGCACACAGAACTTTGCTAACTGCAGCTGTCAGCATTAAGAAAATGGGTGACCCAGAATTCAAATCATAAGTGGGCTAGAGTTGTGAACATACTGCATTTGAATGATCAATTGTGCACCAGAATTAGAAGACACACAGTTCACATCAGATATTGCAATAACCTCGTTTTCATGGGGGAAGTTGTTGAAAAGGAAGGGCAAGAAACCCTTTGTTTAATTTACAGAGAACCTTACTTCTTGCCTGCTGATCTAACTTCAACCAAACCAAAAGCATTAGTAAGCACGTGGCCCAGCCTTGTTGAAGTCACTGGGATTATTCTTAGACACAAACTTAGGCACATGTTTAAATATGCAACAGTACAGACAGGTGCAGCACGGACCCACCCTGGCTCCAGAGCTGCCCACTGCAGAACTGCAACAAGGCTGACTGACAAAAAATGCTAGGCACAGAGTAAATAACAGCCCATAAACCAGCCTTCATCCTTCACTTGAATGAAAAATGCTTACCAAAACAGAAAATCTGACAGATCACTAAAATACTCCACTTACATAGTTTTCCAAGCCCTTACAGATGTCCTCTGCATGGGCAGGTAAGTCACAGATGCTATCTGTGCTTTTCCATGGTATGTATTCTCTTAACAGACAGAAAACTTGCCATGAGGATTAGAAACATGAGATTCCCATAGCAGCAGTGCCTGTGATAAAAGCCACATTCTGCTTCTGCTGCCATGCCTGCTGCAGACAATGTGCTGTAGAATCAACAGCTGACCTCACATGGTTGGACTGGTGAGGTATGTTGTAGTGCCAAAAAATCCCCAATAAAATAAACCCAACATATCAAAAAGCTGCACTGACCTCTCTCTTCAGTTTTGGGGCTTAACTCTTCATCTTTTTCTTCTTCATCACTGCTACAGCTCTCTGTTTTTCCTTTCATTTGTTCCAACTGGTCCAAGTTAACCCGTCCAACCAGCTCAAAATTACGACTCACCTTTGAAAGAAACACTTTTGTTAGCAGTCAGCACAGTCACCAACTAATCTGAAAAATCATCACATATGCAAAGCAAAATCAAGTACACCCCAAAGCCTGTTGAGCTAGAGGTAGCATGCAGTCCCCCCAATCAAATTAACACTCGTTTCTTTTCATCGACAGCAATAATCCTATTGCTGTTTGTTCTGTATTTCTCATTTTTGCTTTTCAAAAATAAATGAGATTCAGCAATCCCCCTCATTTCTTCATCCAAGAAACGTAAAACACTAAGTAGCATATCCTCTTTTTATGGCATTACTCAACCACTGTGATCAAATGCTGCCACTGCATATCCACGCTGAAGGAAAACTCTTTGTGACTGGTTCATTCAGCTTTATTCATGAAAGGATGGATCTTTTTTTACTGAGCACATGGCTGCTGTGTGCCACATACACTTTCACTCATTAACAATGGATTAATTTTCATTAGGAAGGGCTGCAAAGTGCTCTGAAAACTGATGCATAGACTATAATGGGAACAATTCACCCAGCAGTCAAATTCAGCTAACCCTGGGGTGAAATGCACCAGCTACTTAACAGCTCACAGCAGCAGTATGAAAGGAGCAGCTCAGGGCATAGGATCCACCACATCCAACAGAAACAACAGAGCAGCAGTCCAGATTTACAGTGGAGGCGGAGAGCATGGAGCATGACCAGGACACTGAGGCTAATACTTGCTGGATGACAAGTGCCCTCTGAGCTCATTGATCACTGCTAGGAAGGGTTTTGGATTCATCTTTCATGCAGAGAGACAGCCCTCTATCAGCACAAGCACTGAGCCACAAAGGCAGGAAGGACAGAGACGGAGGAATGAGCGCACTACAACACCTCCTGCAAGATACTGAATGAAAATATCAACACCACTGACTATTCTTTATCCCTCTGTAGGAAAGGAAATGTCAATGATCCCAAGCAGGACGTGAATTAGACTGCAGTATATATCCAAATAGTAAAGCATCCTAAATGCAGTGGTGGGAAGATTTCTAGCACTACTCTTCAGATAGCTGTGATCAGGTTCTCTAACTTAACACATTACCCACTGAGATTTAAACACACAGGACCACAGTCAAGGCACTTAGTTCATATAAAGGAACTCTTTAAGGTGCAATATATAACTTGGGTATCTGAGCCCAGAACATGGACACAAATTAGAGAGGTAAAAGTTAACAAAGAAAAAAGGGGAAACGATACCCTAAACTACCAGCACCATCACTGCAGGTCCCGATTGGAAAGGAGAGCTAAGTAAGGAAATAATAGTTCCTCCTGGATACACCAGGCACCTTGCTCTGATGACTAGGAGGTATGGAACATCTCAGGTACTGTTTGAAGTGCAGAAGACTCTCCAGAAGTAATAAAGGGGGCAGACAAGTACAGCAGGCCAACATGAGTTAAAGTTTGTTTTTATAGGACAGCCAAATACTTTTTAAGCATGAGAAGTTTTTTTTCTGGGACTTCTGCTACCAATACCTTCCATATAAATATATTTGGATGTAAGGAAAAGTCATTCAGTCAATGAAGTTTTTAGGTGAGGACCTGGGCAGCTCAGTTCCAACAGGTGGGGGCATATAGCTGCCTTCCCTGGAAATCTGACAAGGAAGTACTCCAAGAAATACTCCAAAACACATCTCAGTTCTAAAACATAAATGTTTCTCAGCTACACAGCTAGCAGTTACAGATATTCAAAGCTAACAGTCTGTGGAAAGCCTTTAATGGCTTCTCAAAGAGTGGGCCTGGTACGCACTCAGGTAATCCACAAAAACTCCAAAGCACTCTTAACTTAGGACCTAGTTAGACTTGCTGTCTATCTTTCCCTTGTTAAATGTAAATGGGGATGTACAGCCCTCTTTGTTATTAAAATATGCATGGCATGTCACGCTGCTGAAGTTACCAGAGCAATCTTATGTTTGGAATATCCTGCCTTTTACAGGGGCTGAATCACACTGCCTTACTATTTTTTCACAACCCTTCCCACCACCCCACTCCTTTAAATAAACCTAGCATACACAGGAGCCTTTTCCAGATAATCATACTCTGCATGCAACAGTCTGCCAATTCTGATCAATCTGAACAGCTTTAGGAACGCTTATTTTTCAGTTTCTGAAGAAAAAAAAGAAATAATGAGAAAAATGAGGCAGGCAAGCACAACATGGGATTAGTTTCCAAATTTGGGGAGGGAGACAAAAAAAACCCCAAACAGTGTCAAGTTGGCTAGTCAGACATGCAACTAAACTAATACAGCATTTGCAAAGGGGCAGATTGCCACAAATTAAAACTATTTGGATGTTACCTTGTGCTCATCTCGAAGGTGAGCATCCAGCTCCTCTGTGTGTTTGGTCTCATAGTAGCAGAGTTGGCATTTGTAAGGTTTCAGTTCATTGTGCTTCTCTATGTGCTGCTGCAAGCTCTCATCACTGGAGCAAGTAAAGGTACACTTATCACAGCGGAAAACAACTCCCTGCAAGTACTTGGACAGTTTGGAACGGCAGACTTCAATGGGAACGACCCGCTCTTCTGTAGGGACAGGACAACATTCACTTAACAAATTTTATGAAATACCAGGCCAACACGTCAACAGTTTGGGTGCTGCCACTGGCACAAAGAATGGGATATGCTGTATGGGAAGGCAGTCTGTCTATGACAGAATGGGACCTATTAAAATAACACAAGAAAACAACCCTGCAATCACAGGGTTAATCTTTAAAAGCTACAAATGCAGGTGTCCTCACAGACCTAACCGCTTGTTGGGTGGTGAGGATAGGAATGGAAGTTTTGGGGCAAATGAGACTCCATCTGCGAGTCAGAGTAGCAGAGCCAAGGAATACAAAACCAGCCACAAATCAAGCCAGACCAAAAGTGCATTTTGGTTCAGCACTCAACAGCAGCCAGGAACAGCTTCTAGAAATTTAATAAAGAGGGAAGTTGCAGGGTGCTTCCCAATGCATCTTTTAGAGCCAGCCCACTGCTGGCTCTATATAAATCGGAACCAGTGTCCTTGCAATCACATCTAAACTGCTCTCTGGGGATTGAGAGTGCAAGCAAGGTAGCACCTTTTCCTGGAAAGGGCTGGACGGTTAACCCAGGGGCAGAAACTTCCCAACACACCCAGAGCTTTCAGAAGGCTCAGGCTCAAAATCTGCAGGCATGATGTACTGCAAATGCTCTTGCTGAGTTTCTAAACTCTGCACTTCTCAAAGCACTGATGTTTAACAGAGTTGCAATTAATTTCATGTCATTTGACACACCAGAATTCGATGTGCCTTAACATTCCTCCACTGTGGTGCTCTCCAAGATGTGTGCACAAGGGAAACTCAGAATGTGACTTTTCAGCAGAGAGTCACCAGATCTTCATTACAGGCTTTTGATACTCAACTGGCATTTTGAACCAGAACAGTGAAATTTAGTACTATTGATCCTTATGGAGTGCAGGTTAAAGGAGGGGTTTGATCCTCCCCATCCACGTTCATCCTTCATGATAGATGAAAAAAAAGAGGCCTGAATCTCTCATGGTAGATATGAATGTGAGATGTAGCAATGCACACATGGATCTGAGCCAATGGGCCCTTTTCTTTAGTGAGGAGGGTAATATTACACCTAAAGACAACTACAGAAACACATGCTCCCCTCCCTCACAATAAGACTTTTCCTACAGCTCAACAAAATATTCCGTCATGCTCAGTTTCTCCCTAAACAAAAAACTTGTCCCATCTCATAATTTCCTCTCTGGCCACTACAAAAAAGTTTTCCCCAAAAGGATGCCTTAGCAACAAAAAAAAAAAAAACACAACAAACCCCCTACCTGTAGACTTGTGATTTTTTTCCTACACCAACAATAGCTTTTTTAGCTATAAAGAAACCAAGTTGTGGCCATTCAGGGTGGAAACAGAGGATGGAAGAATAGGGTCTATCTAACAGACAGCAGAATTTAAAGTTGTGGTGCTGAGATCATTAAAAATTTTTTTTACAAGGTTACTGCAGCTGTATGCTTTTGACTCACAGAAATAAATGACATGGTTTCAAAAGTGAAAAGGTCAAGTGAAGTTTTCAAAAAGGGAAATACTAATTAAAATATTTTTAAAATCACTTTTCCTCTAGCACCTGGCACAGATAAAAAAAGCTAAAACATGGGATGGTATAAAACTTTGTATCTACCAATCTGGAATAATGCAGCATTCCCTAACGTACAGTAGCAAAGCCCATTATCTCACAATCACACACACACACACACACACACACACACACACACATGCACTCCCCAAATCAAAGGCAGCACAGTAAGAGGAGAAAAGCAAAATAAACATAAACATCAACTCTAGCCTGAAGGATTTCACTTTCAGTGAATGATTTAAAATTTTCACATGATGTATTCATGCCAGTGAACTTCCTCCAAGAAATGATTTTGGAACTTGCAGGGTTTGCTTGGATCTGGAACCTTACATTTTGTAAGGTGATGTTCTCATCTCCACCTTGCCTCTAAAAAGCTCTGTTTATTTATTTACTCATTTAGAATGCACTTTTCATATCTGGACAACTGAAAAGATTATAGTAAACCATAAAACCCCATATACAAATTGAAGAGGCAGTTTCTTTACCCATGTGTAGACTTCTCCAAAGTTCAGCAGTGTTTAAACAAAGACTACTGCAGACACCTCACAAGAAGATGTCAAAGGTTGAACTTGATGACCTCTGAGGTCTTTTCCAACCTAATTGAATCTGTAATTCTTTGAAAAACTAATTGTATTGTTCAGAATAAATTAAAGGCCAACACCTCTGCTAGTCATGGAGCAAGAATTCATTGTCTCCTCTTGTGCCTCTCTCCTCTCCCCAAGCCTGCCAGGGAGAACTAGAGAGCCAAACTTCTCTTCACCAACCTGCAGCAGTCTCCGGCTGGGTCAGCCCCTTGTGACAGGACACCTGTATTGAGTCTGTGCTCCATCTGTACCCGCAGAAGGGAGGGGTGAAGTGCTTTTACACTTATGAGGGATAGGTGATACATGAAAGAAGCTCTTGGAAGCTCTAATTCTTAATGGGAAGCAAATTTCTCGCCTGTGTTTTTGTGTTGGTTTGTTGTTTTTTTTTTCTCACTAGGCATTCAGGCTTCTAGATGCTATTGCTTTAGCCCTGTGAAATTCAGCTTCTGTAGCCACTCATTAGGAGGCAAATATATTTTCCATTTCAAGTACATTTGAAATTTCACCAAGGATTAGGGGTGCAGCAACCTCGAAGTAATGTAAGAGTCATGCATCCGTAAACATGCCTTTTACACAAAAGGAACATTAATTATGAATAGATCAAATCCTACACTCTTGATTTTACAAACTGCACCACTCCATCTACCTCAAAACCAATTTTCTTGGACCACAGCTCAGGGCTATGTCCTTGCTTTACCAATGCAATGGCTGTAAAAAAGGAAGGCTATCTTACACTTCCTTCACTATCCCTCGGTCTCTCTTTCAGTGTATGTCAAATCTTGTCAAAATTGCCTGCTTCAGCTGCTACACAATAAACACTGGTAGAGGGTTCTTTTTTAGCTGGGTATATGCACCAAAAATAACTTTAAGTAAGAACCTTACTTCCTTTATTATTACCTGGACACATAATATCAAAGAGAACCTCTGTCTTTCCCTCAATGGCCTCCAAGACTCTTTGTCAGCTATAATCCCACTTGCATTAAAACTTCTTTTACTCTGCTTTACCTCTCCCAATACTCTAGTGCACAGCCCATTATGTCCTTTGTTTGTTTCAGCAGCAAAAACTCCTGAGGTTGGTTTGAAGCAACAGTTCCACAGAAGAACGGAACCACAGGAGGTAAAAACCTCCTGGCAACTGGTCATAAACAGCTCTGCACAGGCAGTGCAGGTGCCTGACCTCATGAAGGGCTCTTCCACTTCTGCAACTGGGCACTCCCAGTGTCCAGTATTGGGAAAATACCCCAAGTTCATCCAGTTCCACCTCAGGTTGTCTATTTTAAAGTTCTGTCAGTGTCTACTGGAGCCTTGGCACAGCCACAAAACAGAGCATATCTCAGCAGCACTTGCACAGGGGTTAACTAAACCCTCTTCTACTCTAAAGTGGACTAATTCTGGACTATATCCTCAAGATGAGCAAAATCTGACACAGCAACACCTTCAAAGATGAGAAGTAAAAGCTGAAGCACCTGCCAAACACTTACAACTAAACATGGCCGCTTTGTAAGGTGCTTTCTGAACCAATGACAGGTCATTTTCCCCAGATGTTGCCTCTGAACAGCTCTGCTAGCAGAGAGAAATTTGTATGAGTTCTGCCAAGCTCACTGCATTGGTACAAGAAGGACTTGAAGCTACCAACACTGAGAAGTGGTATGTTACAAGGAATTATGATAGCACTTGTCACGCCAGGATCTCCTCCAGGAAAAAGATGGCATGCAAAACTTGTGTTTGCTCACCACCAATACCCTACTGTGAAACTCTGCCCAACCTGCAAGCAGGCAGAGTGCCATCCCAACACATGGGTTTGGATTACGGCAGCCAACAGACCATCTACAAGCATCAAGTGTGATAGCTGTGGGCAGGAATCCCAGCCTAGAGAGCCCAAACTGCTGTCTATTCTCAGCTAGCAAGCCCACAGCTAATAAAATATAAAAAATCCCTAATCTCACTTTTAACAGGCTTAGAAAAATTAAAATAAATAAATAAAAAAAGGGGGAGAGGTGTAGATAGAAAAGAAGCCTTAAAGAAAACCAAAAATGTGATAATTGGTTTGATCCTAAGAATGAGGAGGAGAAAATAAAAAGTAATCGAGGGATATTTTGGGGCCCCTCTGGTTAGGTGATAAACTTTGACAGTGAATTTAGGATAGCAAGGCCTTTATGATAACAAGGGCATAAGCAGGAAAAAACTCTGGCCTAGATCAAAGCTGTAAATTAGGACAACTCTTGCTAAACAGGTGCTTGATGACTGCCAACTACGCTAGAGGAAAACCTTAAAACAATTTCAAATCTTCCCCTGTTTCAGCAGTGGCAAACTTTGACATTTTGCAAGGAATAAATAAGACGCATGGTTTAGAAATGAAACAAAAAGATACTCAAGGGCTAATGACTTATTCAACATACTTGTCCTCATATACAGAGAGGGGAAAATTTAATGACAAGGGCACTGTTCAGCATTCCCCTTGTCAGGTACGGACACACACACAGATGTTTGTTACCTCTGTGCAGAACTATGTGGTCAATCATGTTGCGTTTGTATTTGGTGTGATAGAGACAAAGAGGGCAGCGAAGGTCTTTGGGTCCTTCCTCGGGGACTGCCGAATGCCCAGCTTCCACGTGCATAGTAAAAGCAGATCTGTGGAACAGGAGGGAGAGATGAAAGCAGTCAGGAGAGGTGTGCAGAGAAACGATGAAGTGTCACAAGCTCTGTAAGAGATGTGTCATGTAAAACGGTGCAGATGCCACTCAGCCCTGTCTTCACGGTGTTACGTAGCACTGCAGTGAGGCTGCTCACATGAGTAACACATGAGCAGAGGCATTTGCAGGCCTGCATCCTCAAGTGACAATCACTCATTCTGACAAGATACTCTTTTGCTCTATGGTCACATTGCTATAGTTAAGATAGCAACAGAATTCCCATCCTTCGTGCTTATCATTCGTCTTCAAGCTGAAATACTCAGTGTACTTTCTCTAGCAAAGGTTAAATTTTTAGCAAGTTGAACAAAATCTATCAACTGTTCTGGACTTGCAAAGGTGAGGACAAACTTATTTCTGCAGGCAGATAACACTCTTAACCATCTCTGTCTTTGCAGGACAAGCCCCAAACCTGATAAACTGTTCAGACTGAGGGTACAAAAGTGATTTGCGTTCACAGTGAGTTTGGCACTGAGTGGTTAACTTCTAAAGCATCAGCCATAATGATCTGAAAACCCAAGACTAAGAATACTGTATTTATTAGTGTGGAAAAATGTATGAATACTCCACAGTACTTCCGAACAAAAAATATCATGCTGGCATTACACTGGCTGCATACTTAGGAGTTGCAAGAGATATGCATACAGAAGAAATTAACTGTACATTTATCTAACCATAAGTTTAACTGCTGAAGTCAGAGGTCTCTATAAACTTAGGGCACTTGGTAATTTTTTCCCAAAGCTTGCAAAAGCTAAAGGGCTTGACACATTGAACTAGAGTTAAAAAGTCTCTTAGATTTTCTTCAAGACTGTTAGCTTGAACACGAAGCAACTTATAAGTGGCTTTGGACCCAATCCAGCAATCCCTGAATTCTACAGGTATATTTCTATAATCTTCAGTGAGTGCTTTTATGCGTTTAAATTTCTATGGTGGCTTTAAAAGGGGACCGGTATGGGGTGGTTTTTTTGCCTCCCCCCCCCCCTTTTTGAAGACAGAAAATATGCTGTGTTTCTAACAGAAGCACAACTTAATTCCTGAATATTTGAGACACCACATGGAAGAACATTACTCCCTTACTAAAAACATGTTCAAATCCTACTTGATTTAAGATTATTTCATAACATCGAGGTAAAAGAAAATGCCACTCACAAGACACAAACAGACTGGACCTGAAAATTTCTGGTAATATTTAAGACAGAGAACAATCAGGAAACAAAGCACAAGCAATAAATTTTAAAACACAGAGGCAGCAAGGGGTTGAAGCAACAGAGGCCAGAGACATGTAACTAGAGGTTGCTCTTATGTGGATTCTCTCAGGTTTGTGCTCAACATTTTCTTCAACAGAATTCCTTCCCTTTATCTAGTCCTACTACCACTGGTCTCCTAAAAACAACTTTGAGGCCTTAATTGTCATCTCAGGGTGTTATACTCGAGAGTCCAGCACATCACGGGAAAACAATGAACCACACAGGTGCACAGGCTTTTTTTTTTCCATTAAAGAACAGCTGAAAACACACACACAAACCAACACACAAGGCACCGAGTCCTTAAATTTAAATAACTGGATTTCCTGAAATGTCTCTATATGCTATCAGATATGCAAGGGGATAGCACTTTTCTAGCCTTTAAGCTAGAAAGATTGTGGGAAAAATGAAATTACATTAAAAAGGTTTCTTCAGAAAGGTGATGTAAATTCCCCTGTCTCTCTAGGACACGTGTTTACCATACGTTTCATGCAGGAAATGACCTTATTTCTGCAGAGAAAATTTTCACACTTAAAGGAATCACGAAATGATAGTTTTCAATTCTTAGAGAAGTAAGGAGGGGGTTCAGCAAAACTGTCACCTTGGACTTCCAGAGGGCAGAGTATGACCCGCTTAAGAGACTGATTGAGAAAATCCCTTGGGAGGCCATCCTGAAGGGCAAATGAGTCCAGAAACATTGGACTTGTTCAAAAAGGAAATTCCAAAGGCTCAAGAGCAGGCTGTCCCCATATGCTTAAAGATCAGCCAGTGGGGAAGACAGGCCTGGCTGAACAGAGAGCTGTGAATGGAACTTGCAGCAAAAAAGGAGTTTGAGACTTTTGGAGGAAGGGTCAGGCTACTCAGGAACACAACAGGGATGTTGTCAGGTTATACAGGGAGAAAAGTAGAAGGGTCAAAGCCCAACTAAAACTTAATCTGGCTACTGGTTTAAAAGAGTAAAAATGTTTTTTTAAATACATAAGCAACAAAAGGAGGGCCAAGGAGAATCTCCATCCTTTATTGGATGCAGCAGGAAACAATGGCAAATGAGAGGGGGAAGACTGAGGGACTTAATGCCTTCTTTGCATCAGTCTTTAAAAGTAAAACCAGCTGCTCTCAGGGTACCCCACCACCTGAGCTGTAAGACAGGGATGGGAATAGAATGATGACCCATAATCCCTGAAGGAATGGTCAGTGACCTGCTACGCCACTTAAGAGACACACAGGTCCATGGGGCTGGATGGGATTCATCCAAGGGCACTGAGGGAGTGGGTGGAAGAGCTTCCTGAGCCACTTTCTGTCACTGACCAGCAGTCCTGGCAAACTGGGGAGGTCCAAGGGCTGGAAGTTGGCAAATGTGACACACATCTACAGGAAGGGCTGGAAGGAGGATCTGGGGAACTACAACCCTGACTTCAGTGCTGGGGAATGTCATGGGGCAGATCATCCTGAGTGCCATCATGTAACATGTACAGGACAACACGGGGTCAGGCCCAGCCAGCCTGGGCTTAGGACAGTCAAGTCCTGCCTGACCAGCCTGGTCTTCTATGACAAGGTGACTGATCAGTGGATGAGGGAAAGGCTGTGGATGTGCCTACCTGGTCTTTACTAAACCTTTTGACACATTTTCCCACAGCATTCTCCTGGAGAAACTGGATGCTCATGGCTTGGATGAGTGCCCTGTTCACTGGGTACAAAACTATCTGGATGGCCCAGCAAGTGGTGGGTTAATGGAGTGACATCCAGTTGGGGCCCCTCACCAGGAGTTTGCACCTGGGCTTTGTACAGGGGACAGTTCTGTTCCATATATTTATCAACAGTTGGGATGCGGAGATCGAGGGCATCCTCAAGTCTGTTTGCGGACCAAGCTGGGCAGGAGTGTCGATCTGCTGGAGGGCAGGAAGGCTCTGCAGAGGGGTCTGGATGGGATTGATTGATGAGCTGGGGCCAGTTTTGTGAGGTACAACAAGGGGAAGTGTTGGATCCTGCGCTTGGGTCACAACCCCCTGAAGTGCTCCAGGATGGGGGAAAAGTGGCTGGAAAGTTGTATGGCAGGAAAGGACCTAGGGGTGCTGGTGACAGGAGTTGAACATGAGCCCAAGTGTGCCCAGGTGGCCAAGAAGGCAAACGGCATCTGGTGTGGCAGCAGGACTAGGGTAGTGTCTGTCCCTGTGCTGGGCATGGGTGAGGCCCCACCTCAAGTTTTGGGCCCCTCAGACAAGAAAGACATTGAGGTGCTGAAATGTGTCCAGAGAAGGGAACAGAGCTGGGAAAGGGTCTAGAGCACAAGTCTGATGAGGAGAACCTGAGGAAACTGGGGTTGTTTACCCTGGAGGACACTGAGGGAGGGACCTTCCCAGTCTCTACAATTCACTGGAAGGAGGTTGTAGCCAGGTGGGGGTCAGTGTCTTCTCTCAGGAAACAAGTGACAGACAAGAGGAAACAGCCTCACGTTACAGCAAGGGAGATTTAGAATGGATATAAGGAAAAACTTCTTCCCAGAAAGGGTTGTCAGGCATTGGAAGAGGCTGGCCAGGGAAGTGACCGAGTCACAATCCCTGGAAGTATTTAGAAAAAGTGTAGATGTGGCATTTAGGAACATTATTTAATGGAGGACTTGGCAGCGCTCGGTTAATGTTGACTTGATGATCTAAAAAGGTCTTTTCCAACCTAAACAATTCTATGATTCTATGATTTTAAAACCTACTGCAAGGACTTACTGTGCTGTTGTCTGTAGCAGATGGTATCGGCTGTTGTAGGAGAGAGGAAAATGGATTACATGGATGCTGCTGTGATCTGGCATGGCATTTCCTATGTTTCTCTCCCTGGTCAACAGTGGCCATGTTTCTGTTAGCTACAGCCAGCTCTCAAAGATCTCAGAAGTCTTTTCAAGCGCTAAAAAACCCCTTATGAGTTCAATTTATCTGTTTTGCACAGTACTTACTTAAAGCCTGTATAAAAGGAACAATCTTTGCACTTGAAGAGTTTTTTCCCTCCATGTTTGTCACGGTAGTGGCGTCGAATGCTCTGTATGTAACCCGAGGAGAATTCACAAAATTCACAGTTAAGGATGGCTTCTGCTTTTTCCACTCCTGCAGCACTCCCAGAAAGTGGGATTGGGCTGATATTGTTGTTCCTGGCCAAAGCTGCAGACTGGTAGTGGTTCAACTGCTGCTGAACATCAGGAGGCTCGGAGTATGAAGAGTCTGTAGAGAAACAGAGTGAAGTTGTTATTCCAGGTGGATCAACAAATCTGAAAAGGTTTCATGCCTGCTCCGCAACATCTTGGCTTTTAGAGGGGATTGATCAAGATGTAAGTTACGAAACTAATCCTGCTTTCTGAAGGGAGCAAGACGTATAGGACTTCTTAATCTAATCTAATGTGTATTCTACAATTTAAAAGGTGATCAGTACAAATTACGATTTTTAGATCTGATTTGGGGAGGAGAAGAGTGACAGATTCAAATTAAAAGTAGTCTAAAAAGAAGTCTGACTTTAAGACACTTAATTGTGAGGGTAAAGCTCATGAATCATACTGACAAATGTTTTATGTGTTTGGTGCATAAATCAAACCAGACTCTCTCAAGGTGAAGGTCTGGCACAGAATATACATAAACAGGCTATCTATAAAGGGAAAGGAAAAGAAAAAAAAGAAGATAAATAAATGGATACTCTTCCCTACTCATTCATGGAATTATTTAAGAAACTCATATCAAAAGTTAACTTTAGAATATGACACAATTTTACTTTGTCTCATTTGAAGAAGTCTTCACGAAAGGTAAATTCAAATGCTCCTAGTTGATGATGTCTGAAATTAAGTCATCATTGGAAAAAAAAAAATGTTTAATCATGAATTCCAGTAAAACAAACCTTTAAACCATTATGTTTTGCTACAGAGATCTCTCTTTACATGTATAGACACATCCCTTCTACCAGCCAGGAGAACTCTGTCACATCATTTTCACGGCATGTGGAGGAACACAGTCCAGAGATGTCTCAGTACTGAAACTTAAAGCTGTAATATGTTAGTTGGACCCCAAAAAAACCAAGGGGAAAGAGGCAGGGTTGTGTTGAACCCTTCGCAACACACTCCTCGAATGTGGAGGTTAGGAATTCATCTGTTTTGTTCTATATAACACACAGCTGACCATGAATGGCACAAATCAAAGCAGATGAATAAAGCACAGATGAATTTCAGTGCAATTTTCCTGAATAGAAGACAAAAGGCTCTTTTCCTAAGCATTCTAGAAAGGGCGAAAAAAGCAAGGGGGGGGAAGTCAGGATACAAACCGTACTAGCCACCTGCTGCTTTGGTGTGTACTTCATTTTCCAAAGCTTAATTTCCCAAGGCTAGATATATAGGAATTCTTTAAGAGATACACTTGTGGGAACTTAACACCATCCATTCTAACCAATTAGTACGGAGAAACAAAAGGCAAACAGGCCTATACAGCACTCAGTGTGGGGACTTCTCCACCTGTCTTCAACAGCGCAAAATGCTTGCCTCCTTTTCTCACTACCACAGAATATACATGCCTAAGAAATGAATAACAAATAACAACAATAAAAAAACCAACCCAAACACACAGACAAAACAGACACAGGAGATAAATGTCTCTGGGCTCCCCTGGCTTTATCACCAGGTGTACAGCAAAGACAAAAGGCAGACATGAAAGATTCTGGTAAAATGAATGAAACATTTTTTATTTTTCTTAACCAAGCCCCATGAACTGAGGCTGGATTACAATGCAGCATTTATCATCTCTTGCTTCCACTCCTTCAACAGCAGGTTTGTTCACCAAGAGGGCTCACAGTGAGCTCCACTGGTTTAAATGTCAAGGCTTTCTTTTCCTTGTGCTTGTAACAGGCTCCCCATTTCCTTTACTCTGGCACAGGATGGGCCTGAGGAGCCACTTCCTCTGCAGAAGTCTCTTTTCTCTCAAAGGTAGCACCTGTGTATTCACCCTCATTTGGAATGGGATGTTGAGGACCAAAACAGTGTATGGTTCAGAGTGGATTTGCTGCAGCCCGGTGCCTGGGTTTTATCAGTGATTCTAAAAGCCCAAAACACAGACAGATTTCCTGACAGGGGTATGTATATCAGCTCAAAAAAAGTTCTTAGCATTGGAGACAGCTCTTTTTTGTATGTATACCAGTCAAATCACTCATAGGGTACTGACTGAAGTCTACTTTGTGGCTCACTGTTCCCCTTCTCAGGTAGAAGGGATCAAAAATTTCCACAACATCATCAAGGTTTCCAGCCAAAGCCTCAGCAACATCCATGGCTAAGAAAGTTACAGGTCTAAAAATGATTATTTGCAGCAGAAGGAAGTTCTGCTGTTGTTTGGAAGATCTACTGTACTTCAGATGCTTTTATTTCCCCTATCATCTGGTGTCTATTCATCCAGCTTTCCAAATTTCATTTGGGTATTTACAGAGCTCTGTGGAATCTGCCATGGGAAAAGTGCAGAAGTAGACAGCTATATGTCAATTTTCACAGAAAAGAAAGCACATGAAGTAGCTTTCCTTGTCATCAGAAATAGCCAAAAGTAAATTCTACCTTTTATGCTGGCTACCTTACAATTTTTAGTATATTGCTCCATTACAATTGAAATAGCTATGATATTTGGAGAAAAAACAACCATCTGAAGAGCTTATCCAGTGTGTCTTACCCTTAAACAATGGTAGCATGCATATCCCTAATGTATTCTTCACTTTCTCCCCTGCCAAATGCTTTCATTATTTTGCAATCTTTCTGCAGTGCAAGATTTAGCACTTCCTGAAGGAAAACACTCAGGATTAACATGTATATAGGGCTTCTTTTACTGTCTGAGAATCAGCTTGCCACATCCAGATGCCACATCAGCTTGCCACATCTCGGCATCCAGATGCAACCCACCTCCATGAGGGACACTTTGGGCACAACCCAAATCCGACTAATGGCATGGGAAGTCTTCCACTGGGTTCAGTGAACCCCACCTTTATCATGCCCACTCCAAAACCAGTGAAGGTAGGGGAATGACTGAAACTGATATGAGTTTGCTACCAAACAATGTGTTTTAGCACACAACACAGAACGAATCTGCCAGAAAATAAGAAAGAGATGATGGGGTCAAGGTTTTGGATATTTTTATTTAATTTTCAAAGATTTATTTTATCTTTCAAGAGAAGGACTAGGGACACAAATCCACAGCCAAGAAGCGTGTCCTTCAGTGCTGGATTAACCTAAAATGTTGATCAAGCCTTAGCACATCGACAAGCCTTGAGCTGCTGTGCACATTTTGGTGGTGTCACTCCAATAACAGAATGCCTGGATTTAAGAGTGGAGAATGAAGCAGGAAGAGAGCAGAGCCTTCCCCTCAGAACTGACCAACAACTGAGTCATGGCTATACACAATGCAAGTTCCACCTCAGCCTTTTTCCTGCACCCCAAGCACCAAAGGTTGGGAGCACTCTGAGAAAGTATTAGCAGCCTTGGCCTGGAGCAGGGTCCAGCTATCCACACCTGAAATAAGGCTCTAGAAGCCAACATCAAAGTCAAAAAGCAGAAGACATTAAAATAACCAATGTGAAGGTTTCAGAGAATTTGTATCAAGTGCAAAGGCAAAGAGAAAACACAAAGGGAAAGAAAATGAAGAAAAATTAAACACCAGAAAGTACCAATTACATGTTAAGGGAAAAAAGGTTTGGGTTTTTTTTCATTAAACAGCTTTGAGGCAGCACAAGATAATAAAGCACACTTATATATGCAATGAAAGAAAATTGAACACTTAGTCCTGACTCATTTGAAACAATCACACAAATAAATAAAGGCCCACACCCAAAACACTGAGATTCATTTATAAAGGTAGTTTTATCCAAAATGAATGGAAGGACTTCACCATGCAACTCCAAAAGCAAGATAACAGCATAGGATGATCTTAGGTAAAATAAAGACACCTATATTCATGTCAAAAGGCAAAAATTAACAGTGATTGATGTAGTTAAAAATGGAAGGACAGTGGCAATGCTGCAATATGTCACATAAAGGATCTACCTACAAACTACCTGCACAGGAAGAATAACGAGACCAGCAAGTAGCATAATACCTGCCAGCACCTATGGATGTAAAAGATACTATCTACCCTTAGTATACAAAAGCATTCTCATAACCAAAATGCAGAAGAGACTAGTTGAAAGGAAACCCAAACTTACTGCCCACATGGTAAATAATCAACATAGATGTATCTAAATTTTGGTAACAAAATACAAGTAAGTCTCATTGTGTCTCTGCATGGGCATTTCCAGAGTGCCTAAAACACTAAAATGTCTGGTCAGTGATGCTGTCACTCTGAAAAATTTATTCAGAGTACAGTCACAAAGACTGGCACAATGAGCCTGTCAACAAATCTGGAAGTTACTACCTCATCCAAAAGAGCAATGGAATATAATAATGAAAATGCAACTTGATACACACCTGCATACCCTGGGATCATACATTGGGGAAAAATATACAATCAAAACCCACCACACAGCAGCAAAATAAAAATCCAAGTTTCACTGGATCCTATGCAGCATAGAACATGTTTCAGATACCTAAAAAAAATCCCAGCTTTGGGATCCTTTCAGAAGAAAAATTCAAATTCAGATTCTGAACTGATTACATAAATTTACACAGAAATTAATGATGTTTCAGTTGTTTGTAGGTGTTTGCAGAGCTATCAATGAACACATATGCAACAGCAAAACACTTCAGTCACCGAAACCAAACAACAACAGACCAGAAATACACTTTGATGCATCTAAGTAAGAGACACTGAGCAACAGCTCAGAGTTCTCAGCAACAGCTCAGAAACAAGAGGCAAAAGCACTTATTAAAGGAAAGAAATGAAACTAATGTTTCGTCCTTTTAGGGTGAATAGGACCAGATATATCTAATATAAGCATTTGCATGGCTGCACAGTGATGGGTAGGCATGGAGCAAGAAACACTGTTCAGGAAAAACAGCTGTTTGCATACACGGGAAAGAGACGTTACTGAATTTACAGACTAGTAATAACTGAATAGCTCAACAACCAGAAAGAGTCAGCAGGAGATAAAAATGAAGACACTATATCTTCCTGGTATATCCACACAGAAAGATCAACCAGTTGAAAGAGATCAGTATTTGTATGAACAATGAAACTGAAGATGGAGATGTTTGGCTCCTGAAATAAGAAAAAAAAACCAAAGAGAATGTATAAATAACAAAAAATGCTTAATAACCCTTTGTAGTAATAACACAGACTTAGGACATTCTGGATCTGTGAGGAAATTTTCTAAACAGACTAAGAGGAAAATATTTGGAATGCTATTTAATTTTATCTGAATTCATTCATAGAGGGAAAATTTCTATTAAGAATGACAGAAAAATTGCAAGGATTTAAGAAAAGCAGCAGAAAAATTGTTTCCTCGGGACAGAAACCTATTTGTAAAACCAAATAAAGATGCAATGCTGTACCAAAAAGTACCAACAAACACAGAATATACAGCCAATTATTACTTTAAAATGCACAAGATAACTGTAAGAGCGGAACATAGGAGATTTAGGAACATAATCCCTTCCAAAATTCAATGGGAACTCAAAATTACCAGCTCGCTGAGTGGTAGGATAGCATATAGTAATGAATGGCAACAGCTTGAAAAGTGGGAAGGTGGCAAAGCAGGGTGTCATACAAAGATTGTGAAGACTACACACATTTGTTCACTTTATGCCATGCAGCACTGACCTGGAAGGAAGAGTATGTGGGAGGCGAAATGTTCTGGCAATAAATTAAGTTGAGGGAAGGGAATGATAAGACTCAGAGAGATGTGACAAAGCATTCATGAAGAAGCTTAGAGAACCATACACAGAACTTTTATTCACTGCATGTTTAAAAACAGAATACAAGCCTACTCTTCAACCTAAATTCTGATTTCTGCTAAAGAACCCTGACATTGCTAGGATGTTGTGAAAGAGATAGAACAGAAACAATTCTTGTGCCCATGTTTGCACTCTCCAAAAGACAGAAGAAAAGAATAATTACACAGGAAAGGAAATAAAGCCCTGGAATAGAATTGCCATTTAAAGGATTTACCTCCAGCTCCACCCACTCCACCCCACCCCACCCCAAAAAACCCAAACAAACCAACCCACAAAAGCCACTACCACCAAACCCAAACCAAAACAAAAAACCACCTCAGAACAACAAAAAACCTCAAACCAAAACAGAAACCTTGTTGGAGGAATTTATTTCACCACTATCCATGAAGGCCACTTTTTTGATCACTTCAGACCAGCTTTCGTGAGAAAGATATAACAGATATTTCTAAGCCTCAGAAGTGGGCAATGAGAAAGACACATGGACTGTACAATCTTGTTTATTCAAAAGAGATGAGAGAACCTATATCCATGTTTTCTTATAACTTTGAATTCCTTTTAGAGTTATCTGCACACCTAGCTCTGAATGGAACCAAGGTAAGATACATGTCATGAAGCTTCTTGTGCTAACATCAAAATAATTTCAAAGGGACATAAATTTCACCTAATAAGAAGAAAATAATATATAATTTTGTCATCTGAATCTATTCCACAGAGACAGTCTCACACTGCTGACTGTAGAAGAATTTGGGTGTTTCACAGCTGAGATCAAGAGTGGCTATAATACTCTGTATAAATGATGCAAATGAAAGCAGTAGGAACTGTTTAAGATTTATGAAGGAGTAATGCAATTGATGAACTAAGTCAGACCACATTATTTCCATCAGAAGAAAAGGATTAGTCCAAGAGTTTCCCATGTCCTCCTGTTCTAGAGTATCCAACACTGCAGTGTGTTTTGGAAGGAGCATTTTAGTGGTCAGGAAACTCTTCATCATATTGCCATTTAACTCCTAGTTATCCATTGTTTTCATCTGTTTTCCCCACAACAATATTTCTTTTCTGGCTTCAACCCAATTTAACTTTCCTGCAGTTCTCTAGATGACTTGGCCACTTACTAGTCACACTTAGGCTGCACACAACCCTCTCACTGTAAACTTTTAGCAGCTGCTCCACCTCTCACAACCTTTCCAACAGTGGCAAGCCACTACAGCTTTCTGGCCCCACCAATTGCTTTGCCCATTGCCATTTTCACTGTCAACAAGAAGATGATTATGCACAGGTGCATCGAGTTTCCTCTGGCACTCATGTTATCTTACCTCTGTTTATCTACTGCCTTTTGTTTGAAGAATGTTTCCGTCTGAGAATCTGCTGCCACTGGCTTACACAGGCTGAACAGTTCAAATCGTTGGTCATGTTTCAGCCCTTCATTCTTGTAATTTGTTATTCAATGAATGAAATTCCGTTGTCTAAATGCACTTAAAACTGAGACTTCTACTTGGTCAAAGACTTCTGCTACATGTCAAACATTAGGAACTCCACAAATTTACCTATTTCCATAAAATGGATAAAAGGTTGCCTAGCTATTTCTTATTCTGTTGAACCAAACTCAGACTCAAACCTCATAAACGGAAGGGCATTTACAGAAGAGAAGAACACAAACAAATCTGGAAATAGCTTTAGCAACTGATTTAACCAATCTGCTAAACGGACTTACCGGTAATAGGTTCCTTTCTGAATTTACAGATGTACAAAGTTCTATTTCAACCGATCCCTCGCTCAGACAATAATCTACCAATCAATCTTTTTTTTTTTTGCACCAATAACCAAATGATTCTCATGCTATTACGCTCCATGATTTCCATTGATTTCTTTTAAAAAGGCAATCCATCAGATGTTTTTCAGGAGCGCTCCACATTTCCTTCTGTGTTGCACTTACCCTTTACATATTTGTATTAATATAAATACAGTTCCACTAACACACGTGTTGCTGTCACCTAAATGCTCACTTGCCTCCAAGGCTTGAAATGAAGAGAGAAAGAAATCAGCTTTATCAAGTGTTACATATTTACATTTTGCTTTAAAACTGATCCTAAAACTACAGTGACAATATATAGGCATTGAGGATTTATTCTAGTCATAAAGTTCAGGAACTTGTAAATCTGTTCTGGAGACCTCCAGCACACACCTTGACATTATTTTTATTGCCAACAGAAAGCCTCCATCTCCATCACCAGCTCTGAGCTCACACTGTTTTGGGCAGTATTTTCAAGTACATGTAGGAATAATATTCCTTAAAGAAGAAATAAAACCAGCTACCTAAATGTCAAACATTGAGCTGTCAACTGTGATGATGATGTATGCCCACTCCAACAGAGCTAAAATGAGCAAAGGAGTTTTACCTCTCCACCAAGCACCAAATCCCTCCAGCATGTTTTAGATCAATGGGAAGTAAGTGGAGTCTCAAGGGACAGGAGGAATATCAGTTGGCTTACACAAGAAGGCTACTAATATGCAGGAATGATAGTCTACAGAAATGCTCTCTTGGTCAAGTCATACTCTATAACCCTTCTCACCAACAGCATCCTTTTTATTCTGTATAGAGCGATCACAAATTCCACGGACAGCAGTAGCATGTGACACATAAGGAGACCAGCATCTACCACTTTGTCCCCTAGCCTGAACACAAAAATCAAAGCCAAAAGACAGCAAAAACCTCAGGAACAAAAACACAACAGGAGTCAGGATTTGCTTCTTTCTTTTCACTGTGGGTGTAATCAGGTAATTTCTTTCTGCTCAGAAGGAATCCAGAAGATATTTCTTCCTATATTTATTGCTTGATCCACCCAAACAGTCTGTCTCCTCCCTACCCTAGGCAAGCCTTTCAGTACCACAGCAATCCCATCACAGCAGGCTGGCTGAATCCATAAAAAGACTGACAGCAACCTTCTCCCAGCTGCATGAGTTCCTGTCTGCATCCTGTTGAATCTCAGTTTTGCCTTTACCCATTCAGTTCAAGCACAAAAAACAGTACCAGAAAAAAAAAGCACAATGAACAGCAAGCTGACACCCCCCTGAGCACAGCTAATGATATCTCCCCCTGTTCCACTACCCACAAAACTGTAGGAAAAGGCCAAAAGCCAAACAACTCCACAGCGGAAGAGAGCTGCAGAGAACAAGGTCATCCCCAGTGCCTTAGGACCTTGAAACAGTGAGGAGTTTGTTCAGTAGAACTGGAGGTGAACAAGTCCTGCGCTTGTTCCACCAGCCTCTGCCAATCTGATGCAGGAGAAAAGTTCCATCTGATCCAACATCTGATATTTAGTTAACACTGACCACAACAAGTAAGACACACCAACAAGTACCAGAGAGTTTTACAAGCACTGGAAGGCAGTGTGGCCACTGCAGTAAGAAAAGATAAGCGAAGTCTAAGGGGAGAGCAGGAACTTGCTCTGGGTTAGGGAAAGAAGGAACACAGCTGGAGATAAAAAAAGTAGCCTGCAAAACACTGATACTTCAGAGTAAGCATGAGGCATCACTCCTCCTGTGGGGCACAAAAGCAGTGAAACAGGTAGAACAAGTAGTCAGCTTTTTGCAGCCTAACTGTGGCTGCAAAAGTAGAGGCATCTTCTGCAGTATGCAGATCACCATCTTGCATCCTTAACAGGGATGTGATCCTTCTGACTCACCTTGCAATTAAAGCAATTAGCTATTGAAGCTCTGTCTGAATTTGCCCTGTAGTCACTACTGGCTCTCTGCCCTTCCAGCCAAACTTCAATGAAATAAAAGGGTCTGAAATTTCAAAAGAGTTTTTGAACAAACCCCTCCCCCAAAAAACACCCAAACCATGAACTAAACACATTCTGCTCCAATGCAAAGTTTCCTGGCTGTGAGGATTGACCATTGTGATTTTCCCCAAACAGCAGCAACCATAAAACAGCAAGAACACACTAGTAACAATCAGTGGGAGAGAAACAGCACCAAAGTGGAAGAGGACCATCTTACAAACTTTCTGCTCTGATTGCAAGGTTAGAAAAATATCCCTTATCAAGAGTAATAGTGCACATGAATAAAAACAAGCAAGTCAGCCACAAGTCCTGATACGGATTAAAAAAACAACAACAAAACCCACAAATCAGGGTAGTATGTCTTGACCATATGGAAAGCTCGCCTCTTTTCTAAAAGGTGGAAGGAAAAGGGAGATGTGTGACTAGAATTGAGCATATTGAGTGGATTTCTGTAACAATCATGACTCATTGGCACCAGCTTAGTGGATTTTGTTAAAAGGTGCCTTGCTGCCCACAGTTCTCTCACTCTAGTAGTACATTAAATTGCTTTAGTGAACCTACCAAAGGCCCTCCACACCCTCCAGAAGTTCATCCGTCAAGCACCACAAAAGAAAAACGATTCTGATTATGCACTATCTACTTCAAAAAACTGTACAGTAATGGGAAGGGATTTACAGTGCATAAACAACAGTGCCAGAAATAAGACTTCACCAAGCAGCTTTGTACCCAGCCTAGCTCTGGCAGAGCAAACAGATGTATTTGTATTTGTCTCTAGATAAGGCAAAGTTATTTTCCACTGGCAAAGGCTAAAGTTCAGGGGAAAAATGGAACTGGGTGTTTCACTTAGTAGTTTTTAATGCATTTGCTGCTGCAAGAAATTAAATTTAATGAAGATGCTGACATAGCATGTACTGGGAAACTCAAAAAATCTAGTTCTGATCCTGCATGTGTGTTGTGATGTGTGCTGGTATTAGTGATAGATCCTGTTTGGTTTGCACAACAGTGAAAAGCATAATTACTGAGCTTCAAGGGCACACAGAAAGTGTGCTGCCTTCTATATGTTAAGAACTGGTCACCAGTAAAGAGGAATGGTCTTGTGCAACAGCAGCATGTCTTCTGACTGAGAAGACATTAGAAACCACATCCAGGTCTGCTTAGCCTTGCACTTTGACAATTCAATATTCTTAATCAGTAAAATTAAAAAACCCCAAACAAACTATTATTTTGAATTATTGCACACAGTCATGATACAATTAAATTTATGAGGCTCCAAATCTACCAGTCGTATGAATAAACAACGCAGGCCAAAGGGGTTATTTTCACAAAATAAAGGGCTACTCAAAGAAGCCAGGGCAATTTAAAGCAAGTATTCTACATGCTCCAAAGAATCTTTTGCTGTGGGTGAAGTCATAGCATCAAACTGTTTATCAATTTGTTGAGTCATTCTGCTTTGTAGGCTTTATGACAACAGGTTGCACTTCTGGGATTCTCCAGCTAATAGGAGGAAGGTAGCACACCTCATCCACAGACCTCAAACATAAGCACACATGGATAACACCAGTGCTAACACAAGCAGTGTCTGTGATTTCTCCTCAGCTCATGATCACTTTGCACTGAACACATTTTGTTATTCGTGTTTTCTCATGTGCAGTCACACAATTCTTGTGTCTGCCTTGCTTGCAACTCTTCCTTATTGAAAGAGATGGGAGCCTTCTAATCTTAATGCGTTGACAGTGCAGATTGTGGGATTCCATTGCCTTGTACTCAAGTCAACAGGAGCAGAGCTGGCACTGGAAACCCTGTGACACACACTGACACACAGAATGACAGCACCATCCATGTATCCAAACCACCCATCATGGGGAGAGATTGGTATGAATGCAAGTTCTGACTCTCACAAAGACTTGAAAGAACATGGAAACAGAGTCTGTGAGGAGATTCATCCAATCCTCCTAGCAGTTTGCAGTATTTCAATTTACAATGAATTTTTACTGCGTAAGTTCTCAAGACTGTTAAGCAACATTTTACTGTAAATGGCAAATAAATAAATCCAAATAAAATCCAAGCCAATCATACATGCAAACAGTCAATCCCCACCATTTCCTTCTTGTAAGATGAAAAATACCTATAAACTATGAGGAGAGCAAAAGAGCCTTTTACCACAATGGCAACCTCATCATTTCAATAAGAGTTGGACATCACAAACCATTCTGTGTCCCTATGCTATGCAAAACAAAAAAACTGCACTCATGATCAACATTTGTTGGGGTGTTTCCAAGAAAAACAACTCCACACCAAATTATCATCACCCCCAGTCCTCCCCCACTCAAAAAACCCCTGAGTGCTTTACCTCTGGTTAGAATAAGATATAATGAAAACATGTTCCTTATTTATCGAAATATTGCCCAATAGGCAAAGAGGGGTAGGATAAAAAAGCAGGATCTTCAAATGAAGTTTCTGCAAGAAATCCTTCTCTGTTAACTCACCAGGACTGCCACAATCACCTTCTTACACTACTGCCCTGAGAGAAGCATTAAATGCACCAAATGTTTGTTATATGGATTGAAGAGGTTGTTATGCTTTCTAATAACACCTTCATTAGAATTATAGTTGCCAAAAGATTCAGCACCTACTCCACTTTAGCTTCACTTCCATGAAAGGTATATCGAGCATCCCAAAACATTGCTGGGATACACAGTTGAATACTTCAGATATGTTTGCTCTTACCAAGACAGAACTGAAATAGATGAGCCACAGAAACTTAAATCCATTCACATCTTTTAATGAACATATCAATGTAAAGGAACAAATGAAATGTTCTAAGTAAGGCCCCTCAGGGAACAATTTTTGCAAGGGGGGAAAAAGTATCGGCAGTAGTTCCACTGGGCTGCTGTCCCAGAGCAGTTCTATTCAGATATCCACTCTGCTGTTACAATTCAGTACCCTTTTCCCTTTCCTTCATTTTTACAGTGCTCAACAATTGACAAGATGAGTTCTGCTAGCTCCTCAGATCTCCCCAAGCCATCCTGCTCTATCTCCTATTCCAACCACAATATTCATTCACAGGCAGGAACGGATTCTTTCTGCAGCTATTCCAATGATACCAGCCTGCTGCTCACCTACCAAGCTACAAAACAAGCTCCTAACAATGTAACACAACCTTTTGTCTGTCTTTCATCCCAGCCCTAATTCAATTCTGCATCCCTGGTGAATTAACTTGATCACAGTTCACAATGCAGGTTATTTATACACACTAACAGACAAAATCCAACTACACTACACCACATGAGCCCTTTTTAATACTGGCTCCAGCTGGACATAACCGTGCCCATCACACAGACCTGCATTTCCTGTTGTTAGGACCAGTATTTTATCTAGTCTTGCACACCATGTGCAACTCAACAGGCCTAGGCCACAGAGACATTGAATTATTCTCTTCTAAAACCCAAAAAATATGTGATGTCATAAGAGCAGCTATCACTAACTTGATCTGCAGCCAACTTTCTAATGTAAAAAAAATATTTAAAGCAAGAGATTCCTTCCTCAAGCAATGCTGAAAATGCTAACACGATTATTATAACACCTGTACTTGCCTGACCAGCTCCCCAGTGGGTGGCTTCTATTATTGTCAAAGTGACTTAACCATTAACCCCGTTTAAAGATCGTCAGGCTAATTGGGACAAATTCTGCCTTGGCTTCAGGCTGTATCACAGATCTAGGTAACAGAGTCAACTTAAAGAAGTGCTTTCATTAACAGAGTCATCGTTTTATGTATTTCCAGGAAGAGTTCCTAAAGGCTGTAGAATTATCTTCTACAGGACTTGCAGCTGAATTTTAACTCCACTAATCATGAGTTTGAGCTCCTTGGATAAGACAAAAAAAAGAGTGACTGAACCATCCTTACCAAAACTAAGTATTGCCCTTCTGTATCTCTCAACACACCATTGCTAACAAATTACTGTTAACAGACAGGAAAGACTAGGATAGCCACTGAAAATTATTTTCTACTTCTTAAGTCAGTAATCAAACATTTTCTTTATAAAGCAATCAAAAAGAAGTAGAACATATCTCAAGATGTACCTGGCTTATTGGATTAGTTTAAGCTAGTATTAGCAAAACCTCAGCAAGTCTTCAATGCACTGTTCCAGACAACCCACTGACAAAAGATTGTCTGAGAGCAGCTGGTCAAAATCTTCTGTTAAGATTCTGATTCTGACCCCAAAAGTGACTTGCTAAACCACAAGAATACTCTTCACACCTTTTTTTTTATCAATAAAGTATTTTTATGCTGATTACTTATTTATTTCAATTCCTTTCAGCCATTTTCTGAACTTCTGTATCTTTCACTCTTTCTCATTTCACTTTTTTTTTTTTTCTGGTGAGAAAGAAAAGGTGGTAAGGTGGGAGACTAAAAATGATTACTGATAATATCTACCTTCCATCCTTACTTTACCAGCAATCCAAGCAGCCCAACAAAATTGCTGCTGAGTACTTAGAACCACTCAAACTTATGGAAAAAAAGGTATTTTCGTCTCTTCTAATACACCTTCCATCAACTCCAGTTCCTTGAACATCTGCAGATCTGACCCTTTTATTCATAGTCATCTACATTCTCCTCCCATGTCAATGGAACTCATCCAGGAATTTTTTTTTTCAAAGAGGAGCTCTTTTCTTATATGGAGGTGACACCCAAAGATGGCTCATAAGCTACTTCTTAAAAAGCCTTAAAGCTTGGTGTGATACCATACAACACCTCTTGCGTGAGTCTGCATTTTCTCTGTTTAAATAGTATCCCTTCCTCTGCTATTTTTTAAGTATCTTCAACATACCCTTCCAGCACAAGGGGATTAACACCTTTCAAAGGAAACATTGAAAAGAAAACTGTTCTCAAGTTCTGCACATGCTTTTTAATATCTGAAGGTACTTCTGGTGTCCTCTGTAGAAAGGACAAGAAGAATAATTACTTTTACTACCATTACAGGTTCACATTTTAAGTTTAATCATGTGGTTTCTCAAAAGTGCTCTACTAACAAGATTAGGTATTAGGAAAAAATTCTTTACTGTGAGAGTGGTGAGGCCCTGGCACAGGTTGCCCCATCCCTGGAGGTGTTTTAAGGTCAGGTTGGACAGGGTTTGGATCAGCCTAGTCTAGTGGAAGGCATTCCTGCCTATCGCAGGGGGTTGGAACTAGATGATCTCCAAGGTCCCCTTCCAACCCAAATCATTCTATGATTCCATGAAGATAAGGGGGTGTTATTCAGGAGCATCAACGGAATTATATGGTCCCTCTCTCACTGGCTGTCAATAAAAGCCACGACTTTGAAAATTTTCTACAGTTCAAATCTCTGCTAAGAAGTAAAGCCAGCAGTGATATATTTCAAAGTCAACTGGTGTGGTGACAGAACAAGTTAATGTGGTATGAAATGGTGAGGATCTAAAGCAAGTCCCTTCCTACAACACCATGTTTACTTTTAGTTTTGATGCAACTTCTGTTTTTTTCTTAACGACCAAATGAAGATGCTTTCAGTGCAAGCTGCCTGCTGCAATTTTGTTTGCAATAAAAATATTAAGTGGCACCTTAGACAATTAAATTCTTGTTTTGAGGCACCTCTTACCATTAGAGTCCTCCACTTCTTCAGCAGGAGTGTGGTTCTTGGAGGTGTGGTGGGCGTGTGAGGCTGCAAGGTTGACAATGCGGGGTCTTGGTAGTGTCAGTGCTTTCCCATGCACTTTCAAGGAGTGCTCTTTCAGCTGGCTGATAGTCATGGTGGAAAATGAGCAGGAGGAACATTTGTAGGCATGTTCACCTGGGTGAGCGAAATACAGGCAAGTCATCAGCTCACAAAAGAAACAAAATGGGGCCCTCACAGTTCTCTTACTGAACTTGGCAGTAAAATTCCCATGGACTCTTCAGCGAAAGACTGATCCCAAAGAGAACAAGCTATGCGTATCTCCTTGTTGGAGCAGCCTGGAGTCTGTAGGTGTAGACACTTGCTTTGGACCAAAGTATCACTTTCTGACAACTGCAGATCCTTGCACAGTGACTGATGTCAAAAAAACAGAGACTAGACTCTCAGCATGCCTGTGTTGCATGGTATGGGAAGAAAGACTCTGGGATGAAAATGGAGTCACTTTTAACTATAGCACTTCCAAATTTCTTTGGGAATACAGCAACTAGAGATGGTGAAGTCAACTGTTTCTGCATGCAGCAACATCCAGTGTCATTATTAATGAAGCAAGAAGGACACCACAAAATGCTAACAAAAGGTCCTCCAAAAAAAAAAAAAAGGAAAAAAAAAGAAAAGGGGAGTAAGTGGAATTACATTTGGGGAAGGTCACATTTTTCCTTATGAAAAACCTGCCATTAGACAGCAGTACTCTTCACAGAACTGGCAACCAAATCAAGGTTGATTTACATCAAGAAGTGAACATGGCAATGCCAAGTATAGTGCATATCTATAAGGCTGTGTGAAAGTGTGTTATGAAAAAGCACTAAAAGAAGTGAAAGAACAGCAGTAATGAACAGTAGTGGATTTAATTCTGAATACATTCCAAGCCATAGAGACAGCAAACAAGGGGAAACAAATCCTGACACAAGATTTGTTTGGCATGGAGGCAATTGGAACACAAAGTGAAACTGTCCCAACACAAACACTGTGATATTATACAGGTGCCAAGTAATTGTTTTGGAAGTGCCATTTCCATGTACAAGAGTAACACTGGCCACATGTGAGTTGTACATAAAGTGCCAAAACCAATACAGGAGTGAAATATTCATGAATAGTAACAGAAGAATGAGAGTTCTGGTAATGAACAAGGCAGAAAATGTTTTCCATCTCTCAAAAAATTCAGCAAACAAGGTTCTCACACAGCATTGCTTCCAACACCGAAAATAAAGTGAACCAAAAGAGAATGTGAAAACATACATATTGCAGCAAGTCAGAGTAGGCACACCTGAAAAGATTAGCAACCATCCTCCATAAAAATAACTCCCACTCCTATTCTCTTCCAGAAAAACTATGCTAATAATCAGAATAAAATACAAACTATTAGAATGCCCTTTTTTGGTACATTTGAAAAAGAACAGATCACCCAAGAGTCCAAAATGGTGAAACAAGAAATTGTTGCATGTGTTTTTTCAAATGACATTCCTCATCTGCGTATCATATCAGTTATATATTTCCTACTTACAAATAGAAATAAAACATTTTATTGAATAGTACGTGAAAGTTTCTCAATGGAACAGGATAATAAAAGGAAAAAACATAGTCCAATGTAGAAGATACCAGCGAGATGCAGATATAGACCTTCATGGTTTGTCAGCATAAGAGATTCCTGGATGACACTATGCACCAACCAACTGTAAACTTGAAAGCACCACAAGAAATTAAAGCAAATAGAAAATGATTACATATGAAGCAGTCTAAACATACTAGTAAATACGCCCACAATTCATTTCAAATGGACATCAACCTGAAAGGATGTGTTTGATTGCAGAGGAAAGGCTACAGTTTGGCTCAACAGATGTCTTCTGCCCTTTTTTGACTGCTGGTTTCACATTTCATAAAATGATCATATTAATAGACATAAATAAATACATGTAAACATTTACGTAGTGGGTCTCAACTCTTGATATGTTCTCAAAGCACTGTGTTCCAGATTACAAAGAAACTGAGCAGGGCCAACACTCTTGTCTTACAATCATCTATTTCTGAATTTCCAGTGTCATTGCTAAAAAATTGCTAACAAGGGTCCCTCAAAAATACAAGCAAAAAAAAAGAACTGGTCAAAAAGTTCAGATGAAATCAACAGAGAGCCTGTTTAGAGATACTGTCAACTGTTCTGCTCCATGCCAAAGGAGATGGCACATACTGGATGAAAAACAAATGCCAGAAACACTGGTACCAGCTGTCAGGCAAGAATGGATTTTGTGGTTCACTGAATTTTGATCCATCTCCAGAAAATGAGGCAGAGAGGCAGACTGAGTAAAACAGTTTGGAATTCAGGATTTTACTGACTTTTACAGATCTCCAGGAGACTTTAGAAAAATTCAGGGGGATTGAAGTTTCAACTTCTAAATAAACCGATAATGGGAAGATTGAAAAGTGACAAAAAGTGGTAAGAGAGGTTCAGAGAACCACTGGGTTACTGAAAAACTGGGGAGTCTGAGGAAGTCTCCATAACATGTTTATTCAGGAGCATATATTTCTGAAGGACTGACCCCAAACACAACAAAGCAAAGCTCTAGCTGAAAAACATACAAGCAACTTTTCTGTGGTGTGAATATTCATTTAGTATAAATGGACTGAAGCAGAAACAGATCATAAGCCTTTGGAAACCCTATTACCCATGTCATTGTGCAAGCATTATCCAGGCAACCATGAAATTGTGTTCTTGTACAATGCAAAACATAGTCCTTCAAAGACTGTCCACTAATCAAGTTCAAAAGCATGAATTCATAATAAATAAATCAGTGAATTACCTGAACAGAAGTGTGAAGTAAATATTAGCTGCATGGTAACTTTGGCTTTAAAAATGTGGCATGTTCAAACAAGGTAGCACAAAGGAGTCCAACTGTGTAATAGCATACGGAAAACATTATTTTATGGTTGGTGAAAATAAAGAACCATGTCACCTGCATACAAGATGTGTGATTCTGTAAACTGGAACTGCTGCATGTAGTTGGATTTCCTAGAAGGGCATGTCATGGTCCCATACAACAGGAAGGAAGCAAAAGTTAAACTAATCTATAATATCCATCAAGTACAGGAAAGGGTCCTGGCATAAGCTCCATGAAATCCAAAAAAAAAGTACAGAAAATGAAGTACACAAGACCATCAATCCCTCCTATATTTTTGTAGGTGAAAAATGCCCTTGGATCAATGGTAACAATTAACCTTTAAATTTCTTTTTAGATCAGCAGACAGCTACAAATTCCTTATGCTTTTTCTCCCCATTCTTCCACTTTCCTCCAACCCAACCAGAGTATATGACATAGAACAAACAAATAATAAAAAAAAGAACAAACATACTTCTAGCCCTTTTTGTTACCTGTTCAAGAAGTTTCTATTCACAAGTTTTAACAACTGGTCTAGTTTGCAGTTTTTTAGGCTGGCCACAATTCTATTATTTCCATCAGTGTGGTGTGTGTTCGGATTGCAATTTGAGGGTTGATTTTTTTGTCCTTTTCAACCACAAAGATGCAGCTGTAACCAATGGAGCCAGTGAGTTTTGACTCCAATCTTCCGATAACCTTTCAATGCAGGATGCATGATGGTGTCAAGAGTCTACAGCCAAGGAATAAAGATGAAGAAATTCTGGGTCTCACACTCTTTAATAACCTAAGGTGCAACACATTCAGGTGACCTACTCTGTGTGACACATCACCTTCTCAGGTCACCAGAAACATGTCTGCTTGCTTGCTTGTATGGGTTCTGTACTGAAATACAGAGATTTGCAAGACCAACTTCCATATGCGATAATGAAACTGTGACGTTCTCAGTCTGTTGCACACAGACCTGACTCTTGAAGTTTGATGTTTGGTTTTAACATGAAAGTTTGGTTTTAATATGAAAGCTAGCATAAGACTCTACCAAAACCAAGGTGCAACTCACAATCTTTTCCCCAGAGTCACCTAAAGCACAAACATAAATGCAAACAGTGGAGCAAAGTTCACTACCAATTTGTTAAGACACCAAGGGTATGAACGATTAAATTCACTTGGAAGCAAGCAGAAATAAGAAAAAAAAAGTCACGCACATAATAGAAAGCAGAAGAAAATAAAGAAGTTCTTGAAGTACCTATCGCTTTTTTAAATTCTCATCACTGTTTTAAAGTCTTATCCTTCCCATTACCCAAACCCCCACTCACTCCGACAGGTCCACAGGCTGGCCAGTCATGACTTGCCTTTGAAAATCTTACCCAACTCTGGTGACAAAACACGTAGTTCAAACCAGCATCTGTGATCAGCAACGAGAACACATGGGCCATTTCAGCTGCTCCACTGCAAAATTGAGAGAGAGAAAACTTACCAGCATGAGCCTTGAGAATGTGGGTTTTCAGGCGGCTGTTGTAGGAGGACTTGAATGGGCACAGTTTGCAGCGGAATGGCTTGTGGTGTCCATGGTGGGTCTGCATGTGGCGGTCCAGACTTGAAAAAGACAGAAAAGGGGAACAAACGAGAGTCAGTCATCCCAGCTCTTCCCTCAGATGCAAAGCAAAACACTTAAGAGCAATAATAAAATAAGCAAGAGGCAGACCAGGCTCTGCCATCCTTCCTCCCACTTTCTCTTAAAATTCAATAGGTCTGCTTACAGAATAAAGTCAAGTCTAACATGAAGAACAGGAGCAGAGCTGACACCAATTCTGTTTATACAGAAAGCAAGACACTTAAATAAACTTATAGGGCAAGATCAGTATAAATTAAGTTATACATGATCCAGACTTAGAGGACTGGTTGACGAAACCTGAAACTGACAAAACCAGTAAAATTATCATTACACAATTTTTCTCCTGCCAAAGATTTTTGTGAAAATATGTTCCCTTCTGTCCTGTTGATTGAAGGGGGAAAAAAATAAATTTTTTGTTGACCAGCTTTACTGAGGAAGCCTTCTTTTGGTTACAGCAGCAAAAGTAGATTAGAGATGCTGCTCTGGGGAGGGTGCCAGCAGGCTACAGTTGATGAGTTCCAGGATTAAAAGGCAGCAGAGTTTCAGAAGCAGCAGCGTAGGAGATTCTGCATGAAGCTCAACAGGAGAAGGGGTAGCAAAAACCAGCCTCTACTTTCTTCGGGGAAAACGGAAGCAACTAACAGCCTGAACACTGTGAAGTGATCAAAACCTGCTCTCTCCACTGTGTGTTATAACAGTTTAGTAAAGTTTGGAAGAGAAAAAGGGATGTTTTCCACATTTCCTAACAGATGATCAAATTAATTGTAACTGAGTGAATCCTGCAGAGCTCTGTAGTTCCTGCTCTGTGGCTGACAGCCATGAATTCACAGTCTCCAGGTGGCAGGCAGGTAGTTTCAGCCCAAACTGCAAACATTTCCAGTACAGACGCTTCTTTGGACATATTCATGCCTTGTGATCTAGTCTTAGTTTGAGTCATCTCATGCATGGTGATGGAAAAACAACAGGGCAGAGACACTGGACAAGTTGCAATTTGCCAAAACTGCCTTCCACCCCCCACCTTAATTCTAGATGTATTTCAGGCATAGTTCCTTTTATTTGTCCTAAATTGTCCTGCTCTTTCACTGAGTATCAACATGTAGCTCAAGTAGCAGTTGTTCCAGCCTTGTCACACTATATAAGATTCCACATGATCTTTAGTCCCACTCTGACAAGAGTTTGAGCCAGAAAATCCCTGTTTATGAGAGCTAACACTGAAGTCTGTGTATTCAAAGATCTGATAACAGCAAAAAATAGAAATTGAATTTATGTCTCCTCTCAGGGTCACTCCATGCAAATACAACTTAACAGAAATCCAGAATGATGTTTGTGGTATGACAAAATGCACAGCTTTTCCAGCGAAAAGGGGGAGAAGTCTCCTAAATGACTAAGACTTTAATCACTTGCAGTGAATACTTCATAGAACAAAACTTGTTTTAAATAGCCTCCAGGGAATGAGATTACTTGACAATTAAAGCAGATTGCCAAAGATGTAAATAATACATATCAAGCTATTATAAATATATACCTTAAGGTATTCTACATGGCAATAATTAAAACCATATTCACAAGCACATACTTTGCCAGCAACATTCTTCTGAAAGCAGGTTTTAAAGTTTTGGTCAGATTTGGAAGAACAGTGGACTGTTTAAACATTTGGTTTATTTTCTTTCACAGACTTAATCTCCCAAGAGAGTAATTGCAAAGAAAAGAAAAGAGAAGAAAAGAAAAGAAAGAAAAGAAAAGAAAGGAAGAGAAGAGAAGAGAAGAGAAGAGAAGAGAAGAGAAGAGAAGAGAAGAGAAGAGAAGAGAAGAGAAGAGAAGAGAAGAGAAGAGAAGAGAAGAGAAGAGGAAGAGAAGAGAAGAGAAGAGAAGAGAAGAGAAGAGAAGAGAAGAGAAGAGAAGAGAAGAGAAGAGAAGAGAAGAGAAGAGAAGAGAAGAGAAAGAAGAGAAGAGAAGAGAAGAGAAGAGAAGAGAAGAGAAGAGAAGAGAAGAGAAGAGAAGAGAAGAGAAGAGAAGAGAAGAGAAGAGAAAGAAAAGAAAAGAAAAGAAAAGAAAAGAAAAGAAAAGAAAAGAAAAGAAAAGAAAAGAAAAGAAAAGAAAAGAAAAGAAAAGAAAGAAAAGAAAAGAAAAGAAAAGAAAAGAAAAGAAAAGAAAAGAAAAGAAAAGAAAAGAAAAGAAAAGAAAAGAAAAGAAAAGAAAAGAAAAGAAAAGAAAAAAAAGAAAAGGCAGACAACTTCAAAACCAGAGACTACAGCTATTATGAAGCTATGTGATGCCTGTAGAGTTCTCCCGACATCCACCACTTTCTGATTTACCCATTCTGAAACTTCTAGGACATGACTTTCCTAAGTAGGAAACAGTGTGATCAGGCACCAAACTCAACATAAGTCTGACTTTTTGAAGCAAACCAGTTTGGAAACAGCAAGTTCTACAAACTATCTGATGCACGGGCTTCCCTCACTGTCAGCCTTGCCAAAGCAGGGTTGGATACACTCAGTAGTTCACACCATTCCCCCAGTCCCTTTCTTACTGTTTCCTGCTCAATCCCATGAACCTTTCCAACAAGGCAGACCAAACTGTGGCATAAACTTGCAATGCTGTGACACCACCAGAAATCTTGCTTTTTAATACAAGGATGTAAAAAATGCTTTTTATCATGCTTTCCCTCCCACAGGCATTTGACTGCAAAACACTGACATAATCACCAAATTTAAGAGAGCTATGAATGCAGTGAATATGCAGTTGTCTCCTCAGAAATTAGAGAAAACGCAGACTTGTGAATAAGTCCAAGATACCAGCGGAAAATGTATCACAAATCCCATTTTTGGGAGGTGTATATATATTTTATCATTACAATAATTTTTAAAATTGCTAAACATAAAGCAAAGTCAAATCTTAGGAAAACAAATAATAAGAAACATGACTATTAATGATGACTACGTATCACCATACTGTTGTGAACTTGAATATTTGTACACTGAAATTGCACACCATAATTAAGAAAAAAAGTCTGATTTCAAGGTCAGCTTATGACAATTCTTTAATATGAGAAGTGAAAACTCAATCCTCAAAGAGTTGTAGTAATTACAAACAAGGTAGTTATATGTAACAGAAATTCCTTACATATGAAAGATTAACTAGGAAAACACTTTCCTCTTCTTGGCTTGTTAAGTCTCATGCATTTTACAAGGGTGCATAAATGGTGGGCTTCACCATTTGCCTACTGAAAGAAATCTTATTCTTTGGCATGCATACTTTTCCCCTACATGCAAAAAAGGGTCTTAAATAAATTCAATATATAAAAATGCAATATTTCATAAAAAGCCAACCATAATGGCTATAATAAGATTTTGCAGCACTGAAAACACATAAATGTTGAGAAAAGTGTAGATCAATATCAAGTTGAGTGAGCTCTTTTTCAGTGCCAACCTACAGAACATCAGCGCTGGTTTGTGATCATTTAGGAGACAAAAATAAAAGCCACAACTTACTTGTGCCTGAAAGCAGAGACAAAGGAGCAATACTGGCAGCTGTACTTGTCTTCCCGGGCAAACATGGCCAGAGCCAAGTGACTCCTCTCGTGAGATCGCAGACCCTGCATAGACATCAAAACCCGGTCACACTGGCTGCAGTGGTAGCCCCCAGGCCTGGTTTCATCTTCCAAGGATGTTCCATATTCAGCTTCTGTAAATTCCACAATGTCAGGGTCTGTGGCTCCCTCACAACCCTCCATCAAAGTTGTGTTTGAAGGATCTTCAGCTTCCTGCTAAAAAACACATACCCCCCCAAAGCCATCAATTCACTCTCCCTTCTGCCCCTCAGTCTTTACCCTGTGTTCACTATAATGTCCAGGCTTCACACTGTGTTATTTTTCTTAACATATCCCTATACAAACTCCACACCAATGGCTTTCTGAAAAAATTACCTACTCTTGGGAGGGGAAAACATGATTATATCTATTATATACATAGGTAAAAAAGGAATCTCACTCCCTGATTGAGTTTGTGTCAAATAATGCAAAAAGACAAGAAACCAAATCAACTATCTTTCAATAGTCTTTATGTGAGTCTTCTAAACTTGATCAGATAATTAGTAAGGTACAGAGCAGTTAATTTTAGTTTATTTTGCTCTGCTGTATAGCTCTACTACCTCTGACTGTAGCTACTCTGCAGACTAATACAGTTGTCTAGTCTGCAATAGATTTTGTCCATCAGTGTCAAACTCACAAGAAGTACACTAAGACCCTAGAATCCTCTTGAAAAATACAGAGCAAACAGAAGAAGCCTTCTTTTAATTCTCTTTCATAACTTTCCTCTCCCATTCCTAACCAGAGCATGCATTTGTGCAGCAATTTAAATAACCTGTAAGAGTTATTTCCATCACATTCTTTAGGCGGTGGCTTTCAGCCTTTGTTCCCTGATGCAAAATCTCTATTTACTCAAAAGAAAGTATCGACCCTACATAAGCATCACTTGAGAAGCAAGGAGAAGAGAGAAAGAACACTCATGAGGGAAGCATCTGAATCTGTCATGAGTACCATGTAAGGTAAAGGAAGGTCAGTGATAGGGGCAGTGAAAGCTCTCTCTGGCAGCATGAGTTAGGCTGTGAAGGACTTGGCTTCCTCATAAAAAGAAGATTATGTCACGAAAGAAGCTCTGTCAGACACCAGGAGTCTTTGACAATAGCTCACTGCAGCATGAGGAATACACAGGTAGTTCTGGATGCACTTTCACTATCTCTGCCAATATCCTGGAAATTGGGCTGTGGAACATCATCTATTCTTGGACACGTCCTAGAAGGCACTCTCTTTCTCAGGGAGAAAGGAACAACACACTTACATCTGATCACCTGAATGGAACCACTGGCCCAGTAGGTCACTGTATGTTTTGTTTGGAGCCAGTGTGCAAATTTCATGGGGAAAGGTGTACCACAAGCAACTTCACACATTTGCACGTGTACATTTCCTCTTAAAAAAACAAAACAAAACAAAAAAATTAAAGAAAACAAAGAGCTCTTTTTGAGTTTAACTAAGCAGAAAAGTAGCCCAGAATAGCTGAGAGAAAGTCTGCTGCTCATAAACCAACTTTTTGGTCACTGACGACATCAACTCCGTTGTGGCTGAGAAGAAATGAGAATTAAAGAGTCTTCGTGCCCCTGGATCAAGAGTGGAAAAAAAGTTAAAACATCTTGAAATAAAACAAATGCACTTCAGAAACTTAGTGTTAGATTAAAACATCATGCTGAAACAGAATACCCTCTTCAAAACACATTCAACTTCACAAGAACCCTCCGCAGGTTATCAGTAAGTCCTTTATTTTAAACAATGCAAGTAGTTTCAGTCACTTTCAGTCACCTTTCTAAAATTCTTACCTTCACTGTAGCTGACACAGAAGAAACGTTCCCATACTGGACATGCTTGCGGAGGTGATTACAGATGGCTCGAAGTGTTGGATGGACTTCCACACAAAACTTGCATTTGTAGCCAACCACCTTCCTCTCCTTAAGTTTTGAAACATCTTCCAAATGTCCAAAAGCCTGTTTTGAGTACACAAGCATAAATCACTGAAATATGTTTTGTCATCTCACTTTTAGGAACACAGATCAGATTTAACACCTGAAAGGAAATTATGCTTGATGTGCACATGTCCCCTTCTGCAGAACTGCAAGCTCAATTTTTGCTGAGATCATTAATTCCTACAAAGTAGGAGGACATCTTTGCAGAAGAATCCTTCAGTTTATGCATAAGAGTGCTCCTCTAGAGACCATTCAGTTTGGCCTGAAACTGTGCTCTTCCATGACATCATGACTTCCACAAGAGCTGTGCAGACCTTTTCCCCTAGAGCAAGCGTATTTCAAACTGAAGCAGAAGGAAGGAGTAAGTGGGCAAGAAATGCAGCACGATTTGGTCTTCTTATGAGGCACTTGCCCAAAGCTTCAGTCACCAGACAGATTCGCATCATGTTAATACTGCGTGCTCAATGAAAGAAAGTACTGAGACAGAGAGAAGGCTGAGAAGCAAACTGCTGATTGTTCAGAGGGACATGAATGAGGGGGATGGGAGACTTCGTAAAGAATCTGCAACAAAGTACATGGCAGCCTTGCCGCAAAAGAACAAGTAACTGTCAGATACAAATGGCCCCCTAGAAGCGTGGGAGAAAGGAAAGAAGATGAAGTATTGAGGGAATGGTTAGGAAAGAACAGGGTTTCCTACAGAACCTAGGGAGATGTGGAGGATGGATAAGGAAATTAAAGCAAAATGTGTAACTGACTTATGGAGCTCTCTGGTACTCTGAGTCATTCATTAGCCTGTGGTCATTTAGCTGTCAAAGAGAACATGCAAGTGGGCATTTCTGGGCTCCCAGGCACGAAGTAGGGGGCAGAGAAAGAGACCAGACACGCAAATCCTTACCCTCTCTTGTTTGAAATCTGCAAAAGCACCATCTGCATATTTCTGCTTGCTCAAAAGCTGCTTCCTCCTCTCCTGACGTTTGGCACGCTTCTGGAATTCCTCATTGTGACCATTCAAGTGTGCAGTCAGCTCTACTGTGCTATGCAATTTCGTATCACAGTGCTTGCACTGGTAGACAGGGCTCTGAGAGCGGGTGCCACTTCCCAGTATGGAAAAGTCCCTCTTTAAATCTTTGCTGTGGTGGTCAGTGTAATGCATACACAGCAGCTCTGCTGTGCTGAAGGACAGCTTGAAACACTTTATGCACCTGAAGGGAAGCCACTCGATTTCCTGAGTCTCAGCGTCCACCTCAGGCTTTTCAAAGTCATTCCTCTCCTCAGCTGGAGCTGGCTTTTCATGCTCGTCAGCATACACAGCAGTGAAGTAGCCCCCCAGCTTGCTTGCGTGCTGCTTCTTAGGGAAAACACCAGGGTGACGCTTCATGTAGTGGGACACAATGCCCTTTTTACTGAAGGACTGGAAGGAACAAAGCGAGCACTTCTTCTTTTCTACAGCCCTTCTCAGCTCCTCACTAAGCTGAGGAGTGTCATCCTTGGGAGGAGATGGAATGATTACTTTATTGGGTTTGTCGCTTACCGTCCTGGAGGCTGCCAGGCAGTGAGTGTAGTAAGCATCAATGTCATGTCTTTTCTGGTAGTGTGCTGCAAGCCCTTTGCGGATGGGGTTGGTATAAGAGCACAAAGCACATTTGAAGAGGTTGTTCTTGCCCTCTGGCTGTGCCCGGACGTTGTTATGTTTGATGCGGTAGTGCCTCGCTATCCCCTTCCGAGTGGAGCAGAAATATTTGCAGAGCTGACACCGGAAAACTGTGTGAGACACTAAGTGAGAACTGGAGAAATGAGGTGCTGGCAGAGAGACTTCCCCAACATCCTCAGCAGCAATTTCTGGGGAGGCCTTGATTTCAGTCACCACATCTGGTTCCACTGAGGCAGACACCTTTGGTGGTGACTGGGCAAAAACATCAAATTCGGGTTGATTGTGGTATTTCTCATAGTGAATTTTCAGCTTCTCAAGTGTTCCGTGGGTGTAAGGGCAGAGTTTACACCGATAAGCACCATAGCCTTGCTTAAAAATCCTACTTGTCTCTTCCACGTCATTCTGAGCAATATCAGTTGACTGCTCCACATCATGCACAAAGTCTTCAGCAGTGACTTTCACTGATGGGTGTCGTTTCTGGTAGTGTGTGAGAACACCATGAATACGTGTATTAATGTATGGGCAATGTCTGCATTTATATACAGCCCCTGGGTTAATGTCTATATCCTGAGCAAAATCTGCTGCTTTCACTTTCATGCCAGGATGTTTTTTGCCATAATGGGTCAGGAGGCCATGCAAGTTATTGTACTCCGACTGGCAAACTGTACACTGATATGGCGTGGAGGAGATGGCAGGGTTTGCAGAAGTCAGCTGGACAGTTTTTTCATGGGAAAGGGTGGGGTCTTCTGCACACTCTCCATCCTGGTCCAGCTGTGATGTTGCTATCTGGTCTTCAGAATCCATCCTAACCCCAGTTTCATCAGGCTGTGGGATGATTTTCTCAGCAGAATCTTTCTCCTTGATGATATCTAACAACACAGATTCATCTCCATTCATGGCCCAAGGGTGAAATGCTTGGTAGTGATTAGTAATATCCCAAATAGAAGATGCTTCAAAAATGCAGTCTCTGCATTTATAGGTCTTCATCTCTGTTTGCATCACTAGGGCAGGAGGGGAGGGATCGGGACCTGCCCAGAGTTTGGTTGCCATGTATGTGTAATCAACATAATGCTCAGGATGCCTCCTTTGGTAATGCACAAGCAAACCACTTGGCTCTGTGTGTGAATAAATGCACCATTCACAGTGATAACCAGCCTCTATCAAGCCATCCAAAAATGCCCATCTCAGTATGGAAGTGACTGTGGCCTTTAGGTTTGGGTGGTCCTTCTTGATATGCTTCCTCAATGCATAGAAGTAAGGAGACGTGTAGCTGCACTGCCTGCACTTGAGGGCTCTCAGCTTGGACTTGTCCCGCTCGGAGCTGGAGGTGTGAGCAGGGAGGCTGCTGGCTGATTTCTTCTGGCTGCGGTCACAGAGGCTGCGGATGGTGGCCGTGTGCTGCCTGATCACATCCGCATTGGCCTTGAAGTCGCGGTGCTTCTTCTGGTAGTGGATGAGCACACCCTTCACGGTCCGATTCCCATAATCACAGTGTTGGCAGAAGAACATTTCGTTCTCAGGAGGGTTCACAGAGGTCTCGGATCCACCCCGGCCCAACTGCTGCATCGACATTGGTGGCCTCTGGATGCCAGGTGACAGCTCCCCAGCCCGCATCATGGCTGCGGTGGGGGGTGCCTGCCTGATGTATTTGGCGGTGACCTTGATCTCCGGGTGCCTCTTCTGGTAGTGGACAAGCACCCCAACAACAGAGCGGTTGCTGTAGGAACAGTGTTTGCAATAGTACAGTTCAGTGGAGAGGTCTGGGGGTGGTGGGGGGGGAGGTGGAGGTTGAGAAGCCAAGTTGGACAGTTTCGGGGAAACAGGTGCCCCCAGCTCAAAAGACATTTGAGCCAGGGCAGAGCCTCTGTCAACAGAGACTACACGCATGGTCTTCTGAATTCTGAAATATGAGGCTTTTTCTTCAGGGTGCTTTTTCTGGTAATGCACCAAAACTGAATGCATGTTAGGACTTGCAAATGAACAGACATCACAGTCATAAACAACCACAGTGTTGACTGAAGGTTCCTTCTGATTTTCACATTCAGGACTAAAACTCTTGGTGGCACTTTTGTTAAAACCAGCTGGCACACCAGTTCCACGAGCCACAGGGGTGGAGGTTGCCATAGTTTTTGGAGCAGAATTCAAGATCTCTCTCAGTGTCTGAGACTCTGTGTTCAGCCCTTCTTGCTGCTCAACAACATAGCTAGAAAATATCATTGCATTGTTAATTTTCACTGTGGGATGCATTCTTTGGTAATGTGGCATCAGGCTTCTAACATTTGGACTTGTGTAAGAGCAGAAGCGGCAGCGGTAGATCAGATCAGAATGATCAAAGTTCAGTACATTCATAGCTTCAGGATGATGCTCCCCATAATGCTGCTGCAAGTCTTCAAAATTTGTGTAGTCAATATAGCACTCAAGACATCGATATACTGCACTGTGGTCATTGGGATCCAGGATATACCTAAAGCTGAATTTAATGTAGGGATGCATTCGCTGGTAGTGGGTGCTAACACTCCTGGCAGATTTGTTGCTGAAATCACAGTGTTTACAATAGTAAAGCCTGCCAGAGTCACTAAACTCTGAGTTCTCATTGTTCTGGTCAGTACCGTACATGTTGGATTGGTTCCCCAGAACAGAGGCATTAGAGGTCTGATGGTCCTTCATGCTGACAGCAGAATAATAGTCTTCCTCATCTTCAGACAAAGTGAGCTCAATCTCTGCTCCGTTGGTGGAATTGTAGTCATGTTGCATGCTTCTGAAGCTTGTCTCCTTCTGGGAATCATTAGTCTCTCTGCCCCACATTTGCTGGGGTGCATAAGAACTGGAAACTTCTATCATTGGTTCTGTTTGCTCTTCCTCTCTGTCCAACTCTACCTCTATCTCCACCTCATTGTCCTCCTCCTCTTCCTCATCATCCTCCACATTAATCACAGCATCTTCTTGCTGCTTGTTTTGACTGATCTTGCTCTGCAGGTTGCTCGCTATTTCATCAATTCTAGTTCTCTTTTTCACGGGAGAAAGATCTAAAGGGAAGTCATTTGAGACCTTCCTAGGGGCTTTTGCAACAAAGTTATTTTTAGAAGAAAGCCCAAGGATGGAAGTCTGGCTCTTCTTCACTGTGCTGGCAGAAGGGTGAGCATCTGCCTCACTCTCCTGGGGTGCATTCGATGGTGGCCCATCATATTTTGGCAGGTTGTCACAGAATGAATGCTTGTGCTGCTGATGAACTCTGAGACCTTTCAAAGTGGTAGTGGAATAGTTGCACAATGTGCACTTGTATGGATGCTGTGAGTGGGGCTGGGGTGACTGCTGTTGTTGCTGTTGCTGCTGTGGCTGCACTGGTTCCATCATCCCAGCTGACTTCCTGCCATTTATATTTCCACTGTCATAAGACACTGTGCTGTCATTCAAAGATGAGGCAATGCTTTCAGGCTGAGAGTTCATAGTGTCCCAGTCTGATGTTGTTCCTGTGTGACACTGCTTGTGGGCACCAAGCTTTAAGGAACTCTTGCAGGTGAAAGGGCATTCATCACACTTGTACACAGCTGTCTTCCCAGACAGGTGGATGTTCTCAATGTGACGGGAAATACTGCGGCGGTGCATCGTCAGGAAAGGGCAAAAAGGACACTGGAACCTGTTCATATATCTTCTAAAGGGAATTCCCTTTGTTTCCAATAGCTTGTTGCCATCAGATCCCATCAGCTGCTCTCCAGACATTCCTGAGGCCTGGTGATCCATGGAGTTTAAGCCATTCTCGCTGTCCATTTCATTTAGCTCTTCATCTGAGCTGGAGTCATTTAGCATACTGCTTGTTTCCAGGTCAGCAGAAGAATTCGTCATATCAGCAATTCCATAGCGGGATCTGTCAGACAAATTAACCATGCCCGAGTTGTGAGGTGACTTAGGTTTCATTTGAGGGTAAGACACAGAAGAAAACTTGGAAGATGTAGACGAGTTGGGCCTGATAAGGGAATTGCCCATGGAGCTTCTGAAGTTTGAGACATTGGCATTTGACATCTCACGTCCTGTTGTGTTCATGGAGATATAATTAGAGTTTGGAGAGGTATTCTGGGCACTCTTACTCTGCACTTCAGGTGCGCTGGTTCCATCCTGTTGCTGCCTCAGGCTGGACAGTATTTTCACCATGCTGCGGTGCTTCTTCATCATGTGATCGCACCAGCGCTCCCTCCGAGGTGTCTGGTAGCTGCACCACTCACAGCAAAAGTTGCCCCTAGACTTTGTCAGGGGCTTGACCATTGATTCCAAAATGCTCCTTTCCACTACTTCTGCAGGCAGCTCCTTGCAGGGTTCCTGCACTGGCACAGAAGCAGACGTTGACTCAGATACAGCAGCAGCAGCAGGAGTTGAACTCTCTTTCAGGTTGTTTTTGTGGTACATTTTCTGGTGCTTAATAATTCTCGCGCGCCTGGGTGACTTGTAGGTGCAGAACTGGCAACTGAAAACTTTACCAAACCCTTCATGCATCATGATGTTGTAATTTAGGGAACTGGAAGCTGATGGCCCCACTGAGCTGCCCCCAGCCTGTGCTCCATGAACCTTCCGTGTGTGCTCTATGAGAAGGTTTTTGGAACGGAAGTAACGCACACAGAACTTGCACTGGAAAAACTTGCTGGTTGGTTTAGGATTTGGAGCCATGTGCTGGCCATAGAAAGTCTGGCTCTGGGTATAGTAACTTCCAGTCCCCATTTGACTTGTTGCATTTTGCCCTAAAATGAGAATTAAGGTATATATGTAAATAAATAAAATAAAATCAAAGGGCTTTTCCTCCACCCACCCTGTATGCATAAGAATGTAACCACATCTTGAATAGAAAATAATCACACCAGGATTCCCTCACTTATGGTGAGATCTACAGACCTGGCAATGGTCAGAAAAATGACCATTATGCATCATTTCTACACATATATGTGGTGTACAGTTCGGGATAGGCAATTTCCAAAAATAATCTTCTTGGGGAAAAAACAAAACTAGTATACTAATAAAAGTTGAAAATTTTGAGGTGGTTCGTGGTAGTGAAGAACAACTACAAAAAGCTGAAAAGGAAAAAACCATATGAAGAACTACATGAAAAGAAGTTGGGAAATACAACCATCCTCTATGCTTGTATTTGCAGAAAAAAAAGCTATCGTCAGAACCAGTATGTCTGATGATAGATATCTACTTTGCTGACATAAAAATAAAGATAATGCAAGTTTTTAAACCACATTAAAGGCAGAAACTTAAACACACTGAAATAAATCACGTGTTAAATATGGGGTTAGAGTTGAGATCTTAGAGTTGAGATAAATCTTGGAGTTGAGATTTACCTGCTATTTCATCTGGAATTGCGAATTCATCCTTTACAGAAGAAAATTCAACCTCAGTCTGGTTGCTAGCATTTATGGATCCAGACCTTGGCTGGGTAGGACTTTCCTCAGAGACATCAGTTGGCTGCAGAAAAGCAGTGTGAACATCCTGAATGTGAGCTTTTAGGTCTTCGTAAGATGGAGCTCGAAAATCGCAGCCATCACACTGCAGGACCTCCATGGTTCAGGCTGATCTTTTACATTAGAAAGTTCTGCAAGAAAAACAAGAGAACAAGAGAAGAAGAAAGAGATGTGTTTACAGCAATGCTATTGGAACAAATCCTGAAATTAGGTAATACCAAGCTTTTGATGACTCAGCCATTTCCAGAGATTCCACAAATACAGCAGTGTGAAACTCAACCTTTGTTTACCATATTAAGAGGCATCTATTCAGATTCACAAGAAGTCCCACCTAGGTAGCTCACAAGTTGCTGACTCCACAAACAGCCAACCTTCTGACAAGTGACTTTGTCTGGCTTTTCCATTACACAGGGCTGTTATTCAGAATTTTGTCTTGTCCAAAGACCACAATCCATATGCTCAGAAACAGCATGTTACTCTCAGTCATGCACTGAAATTCATAATCAGAAGACAGTGGCTTCTGCCTCTGTGAGACCCATTCTAACCTTGCCAGGAGTTGCCAATTCCTGCCTCATCCACTACCATGCATCAAAAGCTTCCACAGGTTGATTCTTGCCTTTCTTCTCAGTGTCCTATCACTCCTGATATTGGTGGAAAACCTAGACCTAACAGCAAGATTAGATGCACTCACATGAACCCAAGGCAGAGTACTTTGCTCTGCCCTACTTCCACCAAGCTTTGTAAGGACATCTGCATTCTTTGTTAAAATGTTTACAGCTTCCTTTTAGTCTATTCTGGGACACAACCTTTGTGTCTTAGCAGTCTGGGAGATGGAAAGAGCTGGAGGAAGAAAAGGACAGTAACAGGAATAACAATACTGAAAAAGCACAATGGAAATATGAGTTACAAAGACACAAAGTCATTATGACTTTCTTGATTTATGCAAAAGCCCTGCATACCTTGAAGTACAAAGCAACATAAGATACAGTGAAGTACGGTAGTTCCCGCTTGTGACAATTAATCCTGCAACAGTTTCATGTGTCTGCACCGCCATGAAGGAGAGGAGCCACAAAGCATAAGCCAAACAAAAGACTTAGACCCTCCTACCCTGTGCAGTGTTGAGGCACAAGAACCACCTTCCTATGTTACCACAGGAATTACTTCTCTAAGCTTCCATGAACTGTGCTGGAAAAGGATGACAAACAGAGCATTTCAGATGTCCAAGACACAAGGACAGCCCAAAGCACTTTAAATTCCATGTGTTTATTTTACGTGGAGTATGAAGCAACCTCCACAGTGAACAGAAAGCTCCAAAACATTAAGGCACAGAAACAAGAGAGGGTACTGCACCAGGATTTTAGATGAAAGAATGCTTCTTCTGATAGCCTGCTAAAATAAACTTCTGGCAAGTCAAATTCCGGACAGTCTGAGCACAGAGGCTCTCCACATATTTACCTACATTACTTTGCAGGCTGTACTATGTCCTTTCTCTCCCCCGACTCCCTCCCACCACCAATAAAGAAAATGAACGCTGTACCCGCTTCTTTTCAGCTAACAAAGTTACAATAATCGAGATACTCAAGCCTTTATGTGCAAGCACCAGACCAAATTGTGTGGAAGAGGTTGCTATCTGCTCTGGATCAAATTACAGCAGTGAGTGAAGCCCCACCCCACGTCTCCTTTAGCACAGTCCATTAGACCTGAAAACAAATTTTTCCATGGAGCAGACGACTCCTGCATTTAGAGCACTTCACAGAAAAGCAGATCATCCAGTTTTCACTACCCATCCCCCAAGCTTAGTCCTTTCATCTCAGCCAAACAAGCCACAGCTCTGCTGAATGTGTTTATCACACTTTCAAGAGATATGAGCCCCTGCGTCACTGAAGCTTTAAGACTCACTAAGCTGCCCTAGTCCTCTGAGCTTTGGGAGCAGCCATTTTAGCTCAGACAACTCCTGCACTCAGAGGCTCAGAGCTTCTTGCCTGTGCACAACATGGCCTCACTTAGCTTCAGTTCAAGCACACCAGCCTTTTTCTTTTTTTTTCCTCCCCTTTTTATAACTCCTCCTCCTTGGGTGATGCTTTAAAAACAAGCATTCCCAGAACACATCTCCCCTTCTCCTGCATGACTTGCCCTCCAAATCATGTTGCTGCTGTCCCCCTGCACTCCTCAAGCTGCACCTTCTTTCCCTTAGCAGAGGCTGGGGTTTCTCAAACCATCTCCTAGGGTTCCCCTGTCCCATGGATGACAAATGTGACAGTTCATTCCAGAAGCACAGCATTACAGCACCAAGACTAGTCCAAGATGTCCTTCAAGCAGAGGCGACACACAGCTGAGAAAGAGGAGGAAGAGAAGGAGGAGGCATAGGGGGGGAGTGAGGGGGGATGACAGGCGGGGAGCCTCCAGCCTGCCCTGTCCCTGGGGAGCTCTCCTGCTTGGCGCAGAAGACACACCACCCCACTCCTCTGCCAGATTCCAAAGTCTAATGACCTTTGTTAATCACCAGCCAGCTTGTCTGCATCAGCAAACCCTGCCAGCAGACACACCCTTCACACAAAGGCTGTAGAGAGGTTCTCTGAAAGCTCCATTGTGTAGAAAGAGAGAGAAAAAACAACATACACACAAAAATCTCTACTCTTCTCCCTCACGCCCCCCCCCCCCCCCCCCGAAAATTTCAGACCCTTTAGAGACATCACCGCAAAACGCTCTCAGCTCTCCTTTGGAAACTTCAGATCAGCTTACGAAACACAAAACCAGAAGGGAGACTAACACTGAGGATCTGAAAAAAGATAATCCTGGCAGCTTCGAGAAGTAAAAACCACCACCATCCCCATCTCCAGCATACACTGCTGCTTGGAGAAGGTATCCTTAAGGATGCTGGCTGCTGTCTAGACAAGCTGAAACCAACCTGTGTGTTGGGAGATATCATTAATAGTTGCTGATTACAAAACTGATGGAGACTCTCTAATGGGTTCCAGCTTGAATCTCAGCAGGGTCTATAGCACAATGGCAGCACCAAGTCAAAGGAGAAGTTAACCTTCCTGCAGCTGTGAGGAACAAACATCGGGTACAGCTTGAATGGGCTTCAGTTTGAAGTTTTCACCATGCATCACACTGAAAGCAGGATGAGGCACTTTGTAAGGAATTCTGCTCTACCATTTCCGCATTCTTCTTTAAAACTCAGGCATTGCATGGAGGCTAAAAACACAAACTGCCAGTTCGAGCTCATAGATCAAAAGAAACTGTAATACAGTGTGTATCTTTTTTTGTCTGCATTGGATATGACACTGGGCAAGACACACCCACCAACCAGCAAAGAGCATTTTCAAGTGCAGATGTTAATACACTGGCAAGACACATCCAAAGCAAAGGAGACAAAGCAAAATTCATACATTTCCATCATGGCCAACTAAGGAAACACATTCCATAGCCCTTCAAATTTTCAAATAATGCAATTAAAAAATGTAGAGGGGAACGAAGGTGGAGTGAGAGAGGAGTTACCAAATCTACTAACTCAAAAGCAGTACAGTAAGTGTGGGAAAAAAACCAATCCCAAACAATGAAACAAAACCACCATGAAGTGAATCTATAAATCCCACAAGTCCTTGAACATATTCACAACCAATCTCTTGAGGCCACATTGCCTACAGATAATGGGACTTCAAAAATGCCGTTACTAATGCGATGCTAACCTCAGCAAACATTATTAAAATGCCATTGTCTGACTAATTTGCATTTCCAAGTTCTTCTTATATATATGGCCTTAATGCTTAATATGGAGGTATGCTCATTTTTCTGATGAGCAAAAACCTTTTAAAACGTTGGGCAAGAGATTCTCAAAGCCACAGTTTTAATGACCCAAGGTGGTCTCAAATTGTCTTCAACATCCTTTTCTACACTCACAAATGCATGAGAACATCTGAGACACAGTTGCATTAGATTTCGAGGTTTTTAAAAGTCCAAAACAAGAGATAATTGTGCTTGTTGAACAACAGTAATTACAGAATTTGGCAGCAGCCAAAGTAGTACAAATCATTATGTTTAAGTTTGGTTTTGAAGCTTCAAAATACAAAATTAATTGTGAAGCCCAAGGCACTGACCTCAAAATTGAGCTTCTGTGGTTTGAATACCCATCCGTTATATTTTGAGATGGAGTCAGCAGAGCTTCTAGAAGTTAAGAATATGCACACGCACAACCACAACTGAAAAGGTCAGTCAGACTACACAATGTGAGCTTCAAGCTCAGCATTAGTAACATGGGATGTAAAACAAATGAATCCCCAGTTCTCCAGGCCTTTCTTTAGTCAGATGATATCAGGGGTATCTTCATCCCTACATCAAACATGCAGGTTGTGCACACAGATTTCATTTTACTCAGTGACTAGGTGGAGCTGAAAGGAATTCCTTCACCACAAGTGCTGTCAAGCATGGAAGAGGCTGCCCAGGGAAGTGGTTGAATCACCATCCCTGGAGGTATTTAAAAGATGTGCAGATGTGGCACTTAAGGACACGGTTTAGAGTGTGCTGGTTAAGAGCTGGACTCCATTTGGAGTCTTGGAGGTTTTTTCCAACCTTCCCCACCCTACCAGAAATAGACCACCAAACATTACAGCAACAGGATTCACCCTGGCAAGTAATTAGAGATAAAACAAGCTATCAGAATTCCCAAGAGTAACACCTCAAGCATTTTTCCCTGCTACAGAAGCCTGGGTTTTCTAAGGCACCAGTGCCCACAGCTTTGCTGAGGACCTTCCAGCCGTGCCCACCTGGGCTCCTGGCCAGGTTCAGCTCACGTACGATGGAGCTGCTGCTCTCATGTCTTTGTGTTTGGGGTTTGGGGCTTTTTTTCTTTTTTTTTCCTTCTTATTTTTTTTTTCTTAGACACTGTTTATACTATGAGATCGCAACAGGGAAAATGATGACTAAAAAAATAAAATCATAGGAGTAATGCAAAAACTTACACATTTGACAAACTGGAAACCTGAAGGCTATTCCAACTGGAGGAAGTCAGCCTCATCTTTCATTTTGAAAGGAAACCCCATAATTAATTAAGAATTCAAAGAGTAAATTCAACTCTCAACTACAGTCAGGCAAACCTACTTAACTCGTGGGTCTTTTTCAATGACCAAATTCCAGTCAAGCTATTGGAATTCTTGGTCCACTGAGCACTGTCTTTAGAGTTACTTGTCCAAGCTGCTAACAATATAAACTAAACTGAAGTACTATTTCTTTCTTCACTCCTTTTTTTTTTTTGTAATTTGGTAGAACTGGATTTTGATAGAACTCCATGGGTTGGGTTTCAACTCTCCACTATACTTATTTTGTGGTTTATATTTTCATGTAAAGGAATTACAGTTTAATTATCAAGATCTCCACGCTGATGTCCAGTTTTGGGTTGTTTATTCTGTTTTGACACTCAACAGAGTTATACCCATGAGAGAAATATATTAGCTGATACCTGTGATTCTCTCACCCATTCTTCCTGAAAATATTTCTCTTGACCTACCTGGAAATACGTGTTGCAATGTAAGATATTTTCAGGAAAGAACTTTTTTTAGAAATTCATTACAACTGAACAGTAAAAACAAGAATCTAAACTGAAAGACACAGACTCATTTTCACTTTAAAATGTACTTATCCAGCCATCTGCAAGAGTGTTTGAACCTGAAGTGGGCTTCAGATCTGATTCCACAAAAGGAGGTCTTCCTACAATAATTCTTTGTACAGTATCTTCCAAACTTCTCAGAAATCTCCCTGTCATGGAAAATAGGGTGACCAGCTTTGTTGATCCCTATACAGCTAATATTTATTTATGTTCCTGAATACACACCTTCTTTTAACATATCTGATACCATACTATGTATCACTGTAAAGCTACCTCATAGATTGCAGAGTCTTCTACATTTCAAAGGGAATATGAGCCACATTATTCTTACAGCTTATGGAGGAGATGCTACACATTACTAGGAGCTGCCAGATTTTTTTTCATTTCAGGAAAAGAACAGGGATTCACAGCACCTCTCATGTAAGTGACCTAAAATGGGTCCAAACGATGGATACTTTGCTATCAGTTCAACTGGTTCACTAAGACTATGAGTTTTAAAAAAATGAGGGGAAAACCAGGCAAAACAAAGAAACAAAAAAACAGAACCCCAGAAAAATATGCTTACTGAATATTAATGCATATTAGCCATCCCACTGTAAGACCCCAGCAGAATAAAGGCACACCATGGCTTTTGCAAGGAGATATGAAAGAAAGGAGAATCACACATAGTGGCACAGAGTCAGTTTCTGCAGGGCATCTTGAGGAAAATCCTGCAGTCTCCAGCCTCAAGCAGACACATTAAACTGATAGTTGTCTCACTACAAACTTCCCCAGCAACAAAGACAAAAGTCCAAGATGGAATACTTCATCTTACACCCTTTTGTTAGTTGCAAGGAAATCAAGTCAACAAAGACAATTCAGGTATAGGTAACTGAAGTACAAAGCACATCAGGGCTAAGGCTTTACAGATTCGAGCTACCTAAATGCTGATTACACCTTTACTTCTCACAAATAATGCTTCTTCTCTTTCTTTCTTTACTGGAGTCTCTCTCTCTCTACACACACACACACACACACACATATGTTCTTTTTAAAAAAATACATTAAGAGGGCACCCAGATGCCTGAGAGACACTTTAAAACTTCAAACTTCTAAAATAAAAGCAGATTGCAAATAAAATGCCACAGTCTTATTACAAGACAAACTGAGAGTGTCATACAAATTACGATTCTGACTTTTGTCTTTCCTTTCTGAAGGTTAGCTGTGAGGCATTATATGGTACAAAGCATGGGCAACAGTGTCTTAGGATAAAGAACTTCCCTTATGAGAAAGGCTCTCAAACATTAAATGCTCATGTTCCAAGTAAGGCTAGGATGGGTTTTTCTGATCTTCTGAATTACTTTCATGGCAAGTTATTAATCTTTACAGAAATCAAAAGGACACTAAATATATATGAGAATCTAAACAACTAGATGGCCAGAGTAGGATTTTCTCTCTTATTAAGTGTGACAGTTTACTGAACAGAAGTAGCGTAAGAGGAAGATGGAACAGCATAGGGCAAAATTCTAGATTGGAAATGTGGTTTACCACTTGGTTCCCATACTAAATGCTCCCAGGAAATAAGCCAAGTCACTCACCTCACTGACACAACCCAAGCTCTCAATGCTTTTCTGCACAGACACAAGTGTTCAAGGGGCAAGTGGGGCCTAGGAAAACAGATGCCAGAGCCAAGCAGCTTGGCTTTTGTACCCTGCTCCTTAGAGCTCCCCATATGGCACAATGGAACCAAAAGGAGTGGGTCTGGGGTTTCTAATTTCCAGCCAAGAGTTAATTAACTCAAAAAAATCCAGTTCCTCTGAGTTAGGAGAAGTGCAAACCCCGGCGTACTGGCCTTGAGAGAAAGATGTCAGTAGGTGGTGCTGAAGAACATAGCAGCATTCTGCCTGGGCACTCCAGAAACAACCTAATTCCTTCTCATGCATTGCAAATATCTTCTAGGAGCTTTTACACAAAGGATGCATTACCAGCCTCACCCTGGAAGGAGCAGGCTTCTCAGCTTGGCACAACCCCAGCAAAGATCCCTTTCTTGCCAGGACAAGTCAGAGCTGTTAAAAAGTGGGTCCTGCCAGTAGCAAATCAGACAAGGCTAACTCTACCACATACCTTGCTAGACCATGAACTGAAGTGGGAAAGGGCAAAGTTGTGTCTGAAGACAGTAGAGATTATCTCCTGATAGCCATCTGCCCTTAAAACAGCCTCTAGTGCCTTTAAAAGTAATTTTGCCACTGACCCTGAACTACATGCTCCATTCCATGGTCACAGTGCTGTGGCTAGTGAGTTGCAAACATGCTTTAGAGAGGACCAATCTCGGCTTGCAAGAAGCACAGTATTTTTAAAGAGGCTAAAGACAGCTTATAAACTGGTGACAGAGCTAAACCATGGGAACACAGAAACTGCTGGATTATTTTGGGGGGCACAGAATTTTAATGTTAGAGATCTGAGATAGACCAGCCAACACAGCTGGTTTAAAACACAAGCAGGCACTGTTAGCATAGTCACAGAGGTGAAAATCAAGTCACTAGCACTCTGAAACCACAAATGCAAAGGGCAAAGCTCTGCTTTGGGCCTGCTACTGAAAAAATGTAATGGAAAATAAAGACAGAATATCACTAGCTTGAAAGATTGATGCGAAAAGATGCTTTTCTGGACGCATGTTTCTCCTTGAAGTACTGGTCTGGACCTATGATGCAGCAGTGGTGAGAGAGACTGAACTTGGCTGGTAAGAGGAGTAATCTTTCAGCCAGAAATTACTTCCGTAATTTGGTGCCCAGTTTGGTAGTCACTGAAGACTCACTAAGTAAGAAAAACTCACAGGGCAGTTGGAAACCAAAAAAACACTGTGTGGATCAGATCCAAGCAAGCCATAGCCCACTGCCTGCCTTTCATCACCAGTAAGAGCTCAGCTTAGTAAGGACCCTGGGGAGTAAGGAGCCCTCTCCCTCAGTCCATCCTGAGATCTTACATGCTCCAGAGGTATTCCTTTAGGAGGTTAACTTCATGCAGAAACCCATGTGAAGAGGATGAAGAAGAGCATTCAGAGGAGTGGTTTTAACCCTATGAAACCAAAGCACCAAAAGTCATAGTTTGTACCAGCAAACAAAGCTGAGTAGAACAGCACCTCACCTCATGCAAACCCACACTCACCACATGCATGACTCTAGTTATAAAGCAAAAGCCACAGCTGAAACCCTACTGGAGGATGAGAAAATGCTGATTAACAAAGTCTAAAGATTGTTCAGCTTTCTCACCCTACTCCTCAGAAGCATGCATTTGTTTGAGGAGATCCACTGACACCCTAGCTATTTTAAGACTGCCTTTGTCTCCAGATACACCTCCCCTTCCCCCAAGCTTCCTGCTATATTTGACATTTGCTGGGCAGGAAGCAGAAGCCTCTCTGTCCGCCAGTTCATTTCCTCAGGTAATACAAATCCATCACTGACCCATTTATAATGCCAGACAGAATACACAGTTTTATTTGCCCATTGACTCAAGCGCAGCATGGCAGCCAGCATCTCTGCCCCAGGTGAAACAATATATACTTGCCCAGTACTTGGCAGATCTTAGACTAGTGATTACCATTAGGCTGCCACCCTTCTCCCTGCCACTCCTCCCAAAAGATCTTTTTCACCTGTGAAAGTGAAGATCATCTGTCTGTTTGTGATGGTGGTGGCAAGATGCTGGTCCTACCCCTGAAAAGTGATACAGCTGCAAAGGAGGAACAAGTTGCAGCTAACAGTTTCACTGTCCCAAATACTTTGTCCCAAATAACTTCAGATATAGATGGAGATACTCCTTTGGGTAACATGTTGGGATGCAGTATATACACATTGGAATGCAATATCCTGGGTCCAAATGGGAACCCTGCTTCTTTTACTCCTCTTTTCAACCCCCATTTCCATCCACTTACTCCTTCCAGGAAACATTAGTGTTTACTATTAGTGTAATCATATAAAGTACAAAATAATTACAATAGCATACTGGCTTATAATCACTAATGTGATACACAGATAGCTGGCAGCCTCCAGAAGAAACTAAGTGTAATATCTGCAATGCACTTCAGGATGGGGGAGAAGAAGAATTCAGAGTGATTCTAGGATTATGGATCCCAATATTTAAGAATTGACCAAGTTTATTAAACTTCTACAGTCAGAAAGTGTTTGGATCAAAGAGGCATTAGAAATAATTACATTAAAACCAGAAAAAAAGCTGCTATTCTCTGTCTATAAAAGAAACATACTTTGTTATGCAGGTAATAATTAAGAACTATCTCCCCCACAAAAATAAAGTAATAATAATAAAGAAAATTCCAACCAACCAACCAACCAACCTCTTTTTAACCTTATTTCATGTCCTTCCAGTAATAAACAGCCCTTGTCCCTGACTACTATGGACACATTCAAATTAAGGAGAAAACTAGTATTAAAACTCAGTTGTGTCAAAAATGGTAAGAGGTTGAGGCTCCTAATGGAGTTCTTCTGTCCAAGTTTAATTCTTTTTGCTTTAAATAAGCTGTTTGAGGGTCAGCCACTAATATCCAATTTCTTTTTCTTCCTCCTAAGAAATACTCAAACAGGAGATGGATCATAAAGAATAAAAAAACCTTAGACTTTCTTTGTAATAAGGCCTATGGCTAAGAAGGGGTGAGATTATAAGCAACTGCATTTTTCAAAAGCTACAATCCCTATAAATATGTAGACATTACAGAACTCTTTAAGTCCATTACACACCACCTTATTTTTTTTCTGCTGTTGTAAATGCTGTGCATTTAATGATTTAAAACACAACAGTCTTCAAGCATTTTAATTTATCTAGAAGGTAACACTATTCAAATTTAGAACAAAATAATGAGTCCCCATTGTCAACAGATTACTCTTGCTGCTTTGAAGACTCACTTTACCTTAAAGATACAGGATAAAAGCTGATAAAAGAGAAAGTTGTTGCCAAAACTTCACCCTAGAATATGTAAACAATTGCCAAACTACTTAGGGAAAGTTCAGTTCAAGACTAGTTTATCAACACAGAAAGTATCTCTTGGTGAAAAAACAAACAAACCCAAAAAACCACAGACACAACAACAACTGTGTAATCTGGAATCTGCACCCAAATGCTTGATTTCTGCAAGAGGTAGGAGGAGACTGTAAGAGATTTTTGGTTTTCTTGGCCTAAAGAAAGAGACTTCTTGGGTAAATTTAAGGTGGAGGGACTTTTTAGGAAGCACCTTTGTATGTCCCTAGCAAAAAATTTGGACCTTCTCCAAATGGAAAAAAAATGCACTGAAAAATCCACCAAGATTCTTAGACAAATTCCAGAAAAGGCAGCCCAATGGTATCTCAAGCTCCATCAGGATTTTGGTTCTGTGCAAAAAGCCTGAGGAGTAGCATTAGATAAATGGCCAAGAAATGGGTCTTCTAATAAACCTTGTCCTCAGAAAAACTCTTATTTTCTTACAAACACAGTTACAGTATTAAAAATCAGTGGGACAGGCGCACTTCAGGACAGGGATTGTGCTTCTGGCTGCAAGCAGAAGGGCATCCACACTTGACTTTAGGAAAGCATTGTGGGCAGCAGTTCCCCTCTCCCCATTGCCACACAAGCCATTGCTTGAGCTGCAGACAGAGTAACTGCTCCAGGGATATTTCCTCTCTAGAATGGAGGAGACAGAACACCTGGACTGCCAACAGCTTCACAACCACAACACAAGAAACACAAGTAGGTCACTGCCTGTCTGTATGTGGAGAGCAGAACCAGAAGGGAGGCTGCACCCAGAGTTAGATGTGCTTTCGGACTTAAAAAGGCTGTTTGAAACTACAGTGTCTCTGTCTAAATAACTCCATGGCTAAGCAAACCTTGACATTTACTCTGCACACAAAGTACATAGAAGCGGGTGAGATATATTTTAAGCTAACAAAGATGGAAACCCCCCACATTTTAAAAAAATATGCAAAAGAACACAGAAGGTTCAAGCCCTGTGATGGTTTAAAAACCATATATAGACTCAACAGAACTTTCAACTTGATAAATTACAAAAAAAAAAGCCATATAGCTTGCCTTTTAATTAATCTGTAAACTTCAGAAGTAATGTTCTGAAAGCAAGGGAAGAGTAGTCTGGCTCACAATGATTTCAAGAAGAAAGAATATATCTCCCTATGGTAATGGCAAAGACACATATGCGACGTTCCACAGTTCCAAAGCAAAGGGGTACATAATCGAAATTAGCTTTATTGCTTATTATAGAACCTCTTAAAAAAAGGAGCTAAAGTCTGACTTAAAGGGAAGACACTTAAAAACTTCCCAACTTAACAGCTTTACCAAGAGGCACATCTAAGTAGTTTCAGTACACCAAGTGTCAATGAATACTCCAGCTCAAGAAATTTTAAAATAAAGCAGTATAACTTCAAAGCAGAACCATATAAAGAATTCTATTTTCTTCTTACCAAAGGAATAAAGATGGACACAAGCAAGCAAGAAACAAACAACCAAACCCCCCCAAACCAAAACAAATATAAAAACCTAAAAAGAACCCAAACAACAACCCCAGAAAACAAAGCCTAAACCAAAAAGACCTATGACAGACTCAACTGTTACAAAATTGTATGTCTTCAATTTATGCTGGTTGAAAGGGACAGGGCGCATCTTTTTATTTACAAATGGAGAGGAGACAATCATATATATAAACAAAACATCTCTTTTCATTAAGACTGCAGCTAAGTGAGCAGCTCTTCACAAGCATTCAGCAACACCACTTGCCAATCAGGTGAATCTCCTCTTTGTTTCTTTCATCCCCAAAGAGGCACACATGAATCTTATGACACCAGAATTCATACAAAGAGTATTTTGAGACATTTTATTTGTGTTGGCCAACATCCTTTAAAACTATGGAAGAGGAAAAAGAAGTAATGTAATGTGCTTTGTAGTCCCTTTTCCCCCCTTTAAAACTCATTTGAATAAAAGGCACTTGCACTCTTTTTACTTGTTCCTTGCAACAAGCATTCATTCCAGCGTGGGTTCTTGTTTGCAGGAATGTATGCAGAGTGAAAGTTTCACATTAATTAGGACACCACTGACAAAGTATCTATGGGAGAAATGTACAATTGGTTCTGCAGAAAGTTCACTTTTCCTTCTGCTGTTTACGGAACACCAAAGCATGACAAAAGACAGTATCATATGTTTCCAGTTTCCACTCATTTGTCACGAAGAAGTCATTAAAGTTAGAAGTGACTTGCTCTCAGAGAGACCAAAGACTGAAGTATTCCCTTGGTTTTTGAACAGCTTCAAATTATTGAACAAAATCTGTAGACTCACAATTGTACATTGATACATACATATGTATGTATGTACTCTTATGTACATACATAAGAAACAAAAAGGCAGGTGTTAAGTATTTCAAGTAGCAATACTGACACTCTTCCATGAGGTTACAACCTGTTTATTTGACTCATGCAGCTTCAGGCCATGCTGTTGTGGGCTCTGTGTGGAAAGCAAGTTGAGTGAATCTGCACCACAGAGAACCTTCTTCCTTTACCTGGTAATGGTGAACCACAGGGAAGTGAAGCAGCCTGGCTTCAGGTCACACAGCTGGTCTGCGGCACAGCCAGAAGCAGGAAGTGGGTTTCCAAACTCCGGTTCTTCCCTGTTGTGCCATGCTACCTTTCTGTGTCCCTGAAATCCCAGTTCTAACTTCCCGCAAGAAGAAGAAATGAAAAGCTCTCCAGCAGAGCAGAAGTTAAAATTTTAGGAGGAGGGGTAAATCAAAACACCACACACAAGGATATAACTGATGCTCTTTATTTATGTTCGTATTTACTTTCTAACTGGAGTTGCCATTTCCAGCCTTCTGCACAGAATCCAGGCCTTTTGCTGAAGAATTCAGGTCAACTCAGCAAAATGTCTGCAGAGCTGCAGAGAAGTGGAGACAGAGTTTAGTGTCGGTGAGCATGGTCTAATCCTCACATTATTTGAGATCACAGTGGGAGAAGAGACATGAAAAAAACAATGGCCATCCAAAAGGGGAGCTTTATATGGGGGTGAGGAAGAATATTTGTTTTGCAGGACTGACAGCTAGAAAAGCTGAAATTCTTGTATGATCTGAGAGGCTTTTCTCTCAATATGACTTTGCCCAAACTACTGAGTCTTTCTACTCTTTCCCAAACTCTTCTCAATAATGGGCAATATAGTATTAATTCTTCTGTTCTAGCAAATGTCTGGAGAAAAAACCACCAGTACTTACTAGAAGTCATCAAAGAGAATCTTCTTTATAGCACCTTTATAAAAATATCTGCAAGAGGAATCCTCTGGGTCCTCCTCAATGTCTTTTGTAAGTAGGAGATATTCAAGACCAAAGAAGAGGAAGTTTGATTTAATCAGACCTCTCTTTCACACGTGCTAGCTGCAGCCACAAAGCATGTGCACATATCCACTCCATCCCAGCCAACAAAATTTATGAGAACAAACCAAGCAATTAGTTTTCACAGACTGACAGTTGCACCTATCACTCATTGTTAGGACATCACCACAAATAAGATCCAGATACTTTATGGATTTCTCAAAAAACGTTCAAATTGTAAGAGAATCAAGTCCTACAAATCCTTTAGGCCACAACATCACCTTCAGTATATGTTCGACCACTATGTAAAGCTAGTATGGTTTTTCTGAAAAACTTCAATAAAGGAAGTGTTTGACAGTCTGGATGTCTAAGGAAACACAACTTTCCAGAAGGCTCTGTACTCCAGGGACTCCTGATCCTGTTTAATGTGAACCCAAACTCTACAGAATGAGCTTATAGTAGACACAAAGCAGTCTCTGTAGTAATCCAAGATACTGCTGGCACTCCTGTTGAAGGAAACATACTGAGCATGCTTCATCCCATGTCTGCAGAACAGAACCAGCCTGAGCTCTGCCAAAAGCCAAGTGTGTCATGGCCAGCTGTAACTGTTACTTTGCCTGGGCAGAGATGAGAAGTGGTAACACCTCTTCTTTGGGTGTTTTTTTCTGCCTGTGGCTGTCACCTGAGACATACAAACATTCTTGCTGCAGTTGGAAGACACCTAGCTAAAAACTCCGTTTGCATTTACCATGAGGTACATCTGGGGATCAGTTTTTGGTTTTTTTTTAATGGAAACTGACACCATGCAGTCAAAAGCACAGGCTCCAATCTTTTAGCACACTAGCCCAAGGTGGCATACAGGCAGGTAAGACTGTGCACAGCTGCTTCCTGCACACAGTTTCTGTCATGTCAGCTGAGCGAAGAACACTCCCTGCTGCTTCACACTAAGCCATTAGAGGAATCCTGACTTCCCACCCTTGCCAGCCCACACAAAATCTGGAAGTTGGTATGATGTCAGCATGTTGGGGAAGCAGGCAAAAAAGGTTAAATTTTCCCCCTTCTTCATTGCTGTCTACATTCATAATTAATCAAGAATTGTACCTTCCTAGGTTCATAGACTCTTTGTCTGAGTAGTGTCACCTTTTCTTTCCAAAGATCATTCCTTTCTAGCATAACTTACCTCACTTTCCAAGCTGTATTCCTGGCATTAAACCTTGCCTTCTGCTTTTTTGCCATAAATAATTCCTCTGGGTCTATCAACTACCTTCTCTGTACTCTCTCATTCTCTAGATCTTCCAGTCTAACAGATTCAAATGCCAGTGATGTGTATCTTCTGAAGCCAAAAGAGGTGGCCTTTCCTTTCTCCTGAAGATGTTTGGCATCCTGGTCACTCAGCACTCAGTGTGGAATAAAAACCACAGCTTTTATGTCTTGAATAGAGAGCACATTTTCAAAGAAGATTGCTCTGCTCAGAACCATTACTCAGCAGGGCAGAGAAAATGAGGGAGAGAAAAGGAAGGGCTGGGAAGGTCCTCCAGCAGACATCACCAGGAATGACTGGCAGCTACCTGGTCTCACTGTCTCTCAACACTGCTGCTGCGGGGCCTCCATGCACACCAGAAACTGGTATCTGAGGCTACAGAAGTCTTATATTTCTTCCTCTTTCTCTTTGAGGAACAAGACTCCCTTTTTGGTTCTCATTGTCTGTTGCTCTGAACTCAATAACTGATAAAACTGTGGTCAGTCAAGAGTGTGTGTGTGTGTGTGTGTGCGTGTACTATGTCTGGATCCCCAGGAAGGCAGCCTGGTATTTTATTTTTAAACTTTGGCTCCTGTTGCACAGCCCCACATATAATGGCTCCACTCCTGAAGGTTGGATAGTCTTCTGCTATCAGTTTTCAAAGAAAAACAAATCCATACAAGCCAACATCACCAAGAGAACAAGAGCAAAGTTCTCTCCTGAAGATTTCTGTTCTCTTAAAAACTCAGGAGATCACAAAAATGTTAAGCCACCAGTGTCATTCCAGTTTCATGCTGCTGTATTCTCACAAGCTGCAGAATATTGAGCAAGTCCCAGCAACTAGTGTGGTTTTAGAGATTTCTCTATTTTTTATTTCTAGAAGTTTGCTGGAGTTCTGCCAGTTTTTCCCAGCTGAGGACAAAGATCTAACTAAAGGCTGTTGTTATGAAGTAGGAGTTTCTTCCTACCTGCAATGGGTCTTCAAGACCTCAGAAGCCAAAGAAGGCAGAACCACACTTGCTAATCTTAGGATTGGTGGTATGGTTCACCGTTCCTGAAGACTCTGCCTTTCAGATGTGTTGCAAAGCTGGCAAACGAATTTGTATCATTTACCTCTAAGCCACCTGCAGTATAAGATCATTTTGGCAGTGACGCTTCACTGTCCCCACCCAAAAAAAAAAGTGGTTTCCTTTTCAGCTGAGCACACAGGGTCTGCATCCGTAGGCTTCATTACTAGAAGGACAGAAACATTCAAGTTAAAGACAAGAGGACTCCTTTTCACCCATGCCTGGGAGAAAACATTGTACACAGAATATGGGGGAGAAACAGAGAAAGAGTGGTTTGTCAAGAGGAAGTCACCTTCTTATCTGTACTTCCATTTCATGATGGGACATAGCCACCAATCTCAGCACTATTTACAGGTTAAAATAGTCACTCATTCCAAAAACAAGAGGAATAGCTTAGACATCTTTCTCCTTCTTCATTCCTGAACTCTTGTCTTCTCCTATTGTCTTCTAACTCCTCCACCTAGACTAGTGCGATACCGAGTTCTGAATCTTGAAAGTAGCCTTCCAAAACTGAAACTACAAATTAAGAACTGAAATCAAGCTGTCAGTTAGGGAATCAAAACCCTCCTTCACCCTGCTGTAGTAATTGGTTTATACAGTCAAAAATAAAAGCATTTACAGTGAGGCCTCTACTGCTGCATGACCTCTGAAGCCAAGCTAATATACCATTTTTCCCAGAAATGGACCTGTTTGTGCATCAGTTATCAAGAGAGAGGATCTAATGATAATACTCACTGTTAAAGTCTTTTACAAGGACAGAAGACAAGACGAGTTAATCTCTAGGTTTCCTAGATTTATCATCCTTAGCAGACCAAAGCCTGAGATTTTGAGAGGTGTCTAACAAAAAATGAACCAGGGTCTATGGTCTAGACCCTTGAATCTACTGAAATGCTTTCGTAATACCAATACTACTAATAGGACTACTAATAATAATTTCAGATAGCTTTGTGGGCTATCTCTAATAGAAAGTTAAGTTATTCTAAGAAACTGACATGTTGACAAAATCTGATTGGATTTTTGTGCCGCAATCACCTACAGGGTAGCTACAGGGCAAAGACTCTAGTTCCCATCTGCAAAATCAGGACTAGAGTTCTGGATGACCAACATGCTGGGTTGCAGAGTTGTAGAGGAAACCAGAGATCTTCTGTCTGGGAGATTTACTCATCCTTTAGAAACTACAATGTGAAAGTCTACAGCAGCTCTGTCAGGACTACAAAAAACCTGTTCCATTTCTTCATTTCCTCTGCTGTAGAGACAACAGAAAAATGCATCTAACTATTAAGAGGAAGGTAGCTTCCACCAATCTTCTGCATAGATTCCACTTTGAGAACAAAATGCAAATCATTTGTCCATAGTTTTAAGCCCAAGACAGGGAAATGGAGGAAAACCCACTAACAGATAATCAAGCCCAAACTCATAACTACAAACCCACAGTCAGTCTTATCAGTTCACCTAATTTGGTTGTTTCCCATTTCTTTGCCAAGTGAGTTTTAGGAGCACATTTTGCTAAAACTCAACCACATCCTAGGTTCCCTCCACCTCCACACTGCAGCCTTCTCATCAGCTGTTCATTAAGTCAGCTGATCCCTGATTTGAGATAACAGCACTGAGAGTCTTTTTTCTGAATGTTCACCTTCTACAACCAGACAAGTTCTCCACAAGCAACTCAATGGTAACAGTCAAGCCTGTCTCCCACCACAGCGTCTGAAGAGAAACTACACTTAGACTTGACTGCTTATGGCCTTTTTACAGAGTTCATTAGTTATTCCAATGGCTTTTATTTTTTTCTTTTCTACAATTAAATCAGAAATAAACAATAGTTTATACAACAAGCATTTTCTAGTCTTATATTCTAGCCACTGCATCTTTTTACCGCTTGGTACAGACTCCATATTCCTATAATATTGGACACAGCCTGGCAAATTAGCTGCTTTTAGTCCTCCAAATGTCACTTCTGAAGACCTCTGAAGGGGAGGAATGGACTACCTGAAAGCTTTCACAGTGAAGCACAATTTTCCAGACTTTAAGTCATTACTATCCCCAGCATTTCCAGGAATGGATTTACTGTTCCAAGAGTGGTACTCACACACATCAGCAGAGGAATGACACTATGTCCTGTGTTTCCACATCTAAATGCTGTCCTAGTTCACTTAGCTATTCTAAGCATTTTAAATGTATCTACCACTTTGCAGGTTCACTTTTTTTCTCATTTAAAAGGAAGACGAGAGTCTTCAAGTCCACACAGGCTACAAAGCTAACACTTTTCTTGAATGAGTCACAGAGCATTTTCTGTTCTACTTTTTCTATCTGTTATAAACTGAATGACAATCTTTTAGGTCTGATCTGTTATAAAATATAAATTACTGGTGTAGAAAACAGACGGGAAAAGGGAAATTCTCTTCAAATCTTGTCAGATACCCTACTTGTCTGACCTGTGCGATGCTTTTATTTTGAATGGAATGAGTCTAAGATAAAAAGGAAAACTCTTGCTTTTCTCTTTGGGATCAAGGGCTCTCAAAGGCATAACACTGGTGTTATTTGTTTGATCCATCAAAGCAAGGTCATTACCTACTTTGGTCATGGAAAACTTCAAAAGTCTTTTCTGATAGACTAGAAAAGCCAATGGCCAATGAGATCTGACTCGCCTGCACTCTCTGCATGAGGTTCTCTTATCCCACAGTCCCCCTTCTTCTAGAGCTGCAAAAGCAGGTGCCTCCATCTGATCTTCCCTGAGGCACTCAGCCAATTCTCAATTCCTTTTACTTGGGGGAAATAAAAAAAAAATAAAAAGAAGTGCAAAAGGTATTTATATTATATTAGACTGAGATCTAAAGAGGGTACAATTACATGTTTTGATCATTTGCCTTATTCAGCTCAACTCCATTGGAATATTTGATGACAGCCCACAAGACTGCTATTCTCTTTCAAGTATAACGGATAAATTCCAAAGTTCAGCTTTTGAACACAGGAACTTCTGACATCCACCTTGCTTAACCTGATATAGATGGCTGAGAACCCAAGCACATTGCTCTCATTCAAAATTTCATGGAAGCCAATCCTTCATAGTTCCTCTTACATTTAGGCCACAATGTATCCTTTTATTTTCTACAAAAAGATTATCAGCTTTATGACTGGCACAGTGCTCTGACTTTTCAGAAAACAGTGATTGGTCCAGCTGTCTTGTATCTTAATGAGTCTTACTATTAAGAAAATAAAAAAATATCCCACAAAGTTGAGATCTGCCTAATATAAATTTGGGAATGTAACAGCTTCAAAGGATATTTTTCTCAAAATCTCCAAACCTAGCCAAGATCTGCTGTGCCTCCTATTTCCTGAAGAGGCTGTAAACAGAAGATAGTAGGAAATATTTTTTCAGCCTTCACTGATACACAACTGACCTTTTAATCTCTGCTTAGCACCAGGCTGATACTGTTCTTTCAGAAAGAACTCACTTTCAGACTCAAATCTTTATCGCTTGAGAGAATACTCCTTGATTTTTTTTGTCACATTTAATTCCATGTGGGAGATTTTTCCCCTCATCCTCACACTCAGGCATGGTTTGAAAGCTCACTGAACTCATTTCCATTAGACATTTTTTGAATATATCCCCTTTTGATTATCCTGTCAAAATAAGACGGACTTAGTTTAGACACAGTGTGTAAACATGATTGAATAAAGGAACAAAGCAACTAAATAATATTACTTCCTGTCCCCAACAGTACTCCCTCTGGATCAAAGAAGCTGGAAACCAATTCTGGAGGTTCTGTTGGGTCAAACCCAGCATGGCACATCCTCTGGGATGCGTTTTAACCCTCCAATGAATAAAGAGGGAACAGATAGTGAGGTTGATTGAGAACTCGCTGAATGGCAGGTCTCACAGGACTATGACCAGTGGCACAGTCTAGTTGGAGACCTGTAACTAGTGGTAACCCCAGGGGATGATACTGGGTCCAGTGTTGTTTAATGACTCGGGAAAGAGTGCCTCTTTAGCAAGTCCACTGATAATATAAAACTGGGAGGAGTGGCCAGACTGCTGGAAAGCAGCTCCGTGGAGTAAGACGTGGGAGTCCTGGTGGACAAGCAGCTGTCCCTGAACCAGCTATGTGTCCCAGGGGCCAAGAAGGCCTATAGTATCCCAGAGTGCATGAGGAAAGGCACTGCCAGGTGAGGAACGTGATCCTGCCCCTCTGCTCTGCCCTAGTGAGGCATATCTGGAGTGCTGTGTCCAGTTCTGGGTTCTCAGGACAAGAGAGACTTGGAGTTCCTGGAGCAAGTCCAGCAGAGGACTTTGAAGATGATTTAAGGACTGAAGCATCTCCCTTACAAGGAAAGGCTGAGGGAGCTGGGGCTGTTCAGCCTCGAGATGACTGAGAGGGGACCTCATCCACATCTGTCAGTGTCTGCAGGAAGGAGTCAGAGGATGGATCAGGCTCTGCTCTGTGGTGGTATTAAAAGATCATCTGGACACAACCCTGAGTAATATCCTCTAGGGCTCTCTGCTTGAGCAGAGAGGTTGGACCAGATGACCTCCAGTAATTCCTTTCCAACCTTACCCATTCTGATTCTGTGTGATTCTGAGAATTTTCATAACTGCTTTTGGACACTAACATGCTGATCATGGAAGCTTAGTCATCACACATTTAAAAGTTTTAACACAGGCTTCCACTCAAGGAGTCTGATGGCTTTCTAATGTGCATTTTTAACTGGGCTTCTAAAGCAGCAACTTCATCCCTGCTGCATGCTAACGATGGACTGTCAGCATCCTATGGAACTAATTACTTCTCTTTTAAATTGACAAAATCTTCTAGGCTGTATGTGGGAAAACGAAGGACAGAAGGGATCTCATGGATGGTCTAGACTACTTCTGTTGTCACAGACACCAATCTAATCTACATTAACTTAAAGAAAGAAGAATATTATGCTTGCTAAAAAAAATTAAAGTTATCGGTCTCTGAGCCAAGAAGTGCTCGGTTTTAAAGAAAACTGGTTGCATATGAAAGCCTTCTGATCATGATACACCTAACTGCTAGCAAGTTCTAGTCCCAAGGACCATGCAAAAAGGTAATATATAGAGATCTAACCGGCTATGATACCGATATAAATTCTATACCCCTCTCTCTAAACAATTCATTTCTCAGCTGAAATCCCCCTTGAGGCTGGAAGTCATATATTATAATTCTGGAATGTGAAGTAACCCTTAATTCTGCCCAGCTTATCAAAAATCCCTGTCCTGCCCTCTCCCTTCTCACATTTCCTTGGATTCATTATGCCTTTAAAAGGGGAGATTGCTACTAAAATCCCAGTGGGGTTGACGGCTGGAGCAAGAGAAACAGCAGGAGTCTCCCAAGCAGAAGATTGTAACTGTTCCAGTAATTTGATCAGTCCAGTTCTTCCTATGCAAAAATCCTATCAATTGAGAGGTGTACCAGAACACACAAACAATGTATCTAGGGGAGACAGGGAAAGAAAACAAGAAAAGAAAAGGAAAAAAAAAAAATCTCAAATCATTCTTTACTAGGAGGTCAGAGTTCATTGGATTTCTACATTCACTGACCCTCATTCAAGGTAGGCTTGGTCCTATATTCCAGGCCTGGAACATTTCACCAGCTTCCTAATAACAGTTAAGATTTCCTAAGCAGGCTACAGAAGAGAAAGTGCTCGTTCAATACCAGAAGTCCACTGCCACATTTTCCTATTACAAGCTTGTCAGCGTGCCAGAGAACTTCTAGAACTCCTCCTTTGCTCTCTTCCCACAGAACACAAAGCAGCATATTCCTTCAGAGGCCCTATTCAAACTCCCTTACTTCTCCATGAGCCTGTATCTTTGAGACAATGGATAAGAGGAGGCGGACCACTTCCGCCATTCATTTGCTCAGCCTGCTGAAACGTCAGATCTGTCTGATCTTGCAGCAGAAGCATTATCCTTTGTTCTGATCAGGTTGCACAAATAGCTGTGCTTGTTTAAGTCACAGAGCAGAGATTTTTTTTTTCATGACCAATATGATTGCAGCTCACACAACACATTGTGTCCTACTAAAAATGTTGCAGTTCTGTTTTCCACCAGACCCAGCAGCTCTCCTACAAAAACGCCATTCAGTGTTACACACTAAGGAAGAAGGGGGAACTGCATAAATGCTGTTGCTACATGTATCCTAGACAAACACACCAAAATATCCATAGCCTCACCAAATGAGCCCAGACTCACAAGCAGCACATGAATGGGCTCACACTGAAGAAGCTGGAGAGCTGCAAGATGACTATGACTCCCAAGATATCCCACCACTTCTCTGAAGGTTAGGCAGTGATCCCTATCAGCAACAGCTGCCTTTACAGGTCCTGACAGCTCATTTCTTCCCACACAGATAAACTCGGGTGGCCCAGCAACCCCTGCCACTGTGGTGACATACCTTTGCCCAGAATTCACGCTTGGACTGCTTGCCAGCCATCTGCAACTGAAGAGACAAAGGTTAGCCACTGCCTGGGCATATGAAAATTTGAAGTGGTACAGCTGGTGAGCAGCTCAGTTTCCCACATTGACATAAGAAAAATAAATCACCAACATCTACTGATAGTCATGAGGTTTCAAAAAATTACAAAGCGTGGCTTTAATTTTCCCTTCCCCCTGTTCTGCCATAATGCACACTTACTTATGAAAAACAGTTGCTATTATACATCCTTTCTTTTTCCTATGGTAGCATATCAAATTAGCCAGACAACACAACCCACAGGTTCTCCAGAACTTCAGCTCGTCAGAAAGTCTCATTCAGGTTGGAGGTTGAACTTTATGTAGTACCTCCAAATTTCTTACATTTTTGCCCAAGCGTAAGTATGCTGTGTCGTCTCTGTTATCAGGTAAAAGCTTGAATACCCATTTCTGGCTTCTAGCCAGCATTCAGAGAGAGAAAAAATTTGCTAATCCATGGCTGCAATGGAAAAAACACCTACCACGGGGAAAAAATCCTCCTGCCTTTAGCCAAATCTAATGTAATCTTTTCTCACAGCTGTAATATCACTCTGAATGCTTCACTACCTAACTTTAGCCTCACATATGGAGCACAGGGAATTACTGATACAAACCTTTTGTACAAGGCCAGTCTGGAAAAAAAAATACATAAATGGTTCTGTTTAATACTCCCTAGTTTGCAATCAGAATCAATACAGTTCCGTGAAGATACTGCCATTTTAAGTAACGGCGATACCCTCCAAAATGCAACAGCATTATATGATTTCTCTTTCATAGAGGCTTTGATGTTCCTTCTATTATCCCAGTCTTGCTTTAGCACACATTTAATATTAGAATGCGTTCCAGGAGGCATATGGCAATAGAACTAGGTCAACCATTAACCAAATAACAGGAAGCTGCTCTGCAGAGCACACCCTTCAAAGCTTGCTTAATGAGCTAGCTCTTCAGAATGTGTCCTTCAGTAAGGTTGAAGCTAACAGTTCCATGGGGTTTTCTTTAAAGACACAAGGTCACCCAAGTTAGGCAACTTATGGGCATGAAAGACTCTGAGCAGCCATCCCAAAATGTAAAGGCATCTAGGTCAGATGTTAAGAGATGAAGAACATTCCACAATCATGCATGGGACATTGAACATCAGGAAGCAATTCCAGTAATTTCTTCATCTGATGTGCAAGCAGGACCCATTTCATCATTGATCTGCTCCCACAATTTCACAGGAAAAGAACAGAGCCTTTGTAGAGTTTGTAGGGAAGGATACTATCACTAGATAAAGAGTTAGCATCTCTGTCCAGGCGAGAGTCAACTCCAAACACTTGCAAGGTTTGAAAAAAAGGGTTGATATTAAGGCTTGCAAATCAGTGTCTGACTAAATTCTTCATCTCCTGCTTTCTCCTCAATCTTGCTGAGATACACACAGGATTTAACATGATCTGCCAAACACAGGAGAAAAAAAAATTGCATCATAATTTTTGGTATCTTTATTAGGTCTACCTCCATCTTAGCAATTGCTTCCACTAAATATCATATTCCATACTTCTAAGCAACCAGAGATGCCCAGGCTTGAAATACAAGTTGTTAGGACTGAAAAGCATCAGGCACCAAAGAACAGAACCCACAAGTAACATGGAAGCCAGAAAGAGTTCTAATTCATATTATACTGTCAACAAGGCACTAGAGATGGCCTGATCAAATTGTTTTTAAACAAATAAAAGACAAACACTTGCCAGCACTCTAAATGAAAGGAAGTTTGCATACAACAGCCACTGATACCCATCACATAACTGCTGCAATAACATAACAGCCATGCACCATAAAGTAGTATAAACTTTTCAAATTCAAAAGTCACCATCAAGTTATGTGACTACAGTCAGATCTTGACACTAAGTGTATAATACATATTAATATTAGTTTTCTGATACTCTCATAAAAATGGATGCAGACTCTTATCTCTTTATCATGGTCTTCCTTTTGGACAGTATTTCTACAAAACAAAACATTCAGAGAACTTGAAGTCATTATTAACCCAAACAAAGACAACAATAAAAAAGTCTTCTTTACACCATTGCCAGGCTTATATTTCTCCATAATTTTTAACAGGAAGGAGTACTGTAAGCATTATATATACATCAAGAGTTTCCCCAGTAGTTTACAACTATCCTTGTGACAAAAATAAAAATAAAAAAACCCCAAAACTACAGCCATGTCCAACAGACATTCTTCTACAAGTGCCTCCATAACTGAGAACTTCTGTGTAACCAAATGTCTGGGAGACAGGGACTTGGGTCCGTCTTTCTGGTGCTAGATCCTCCTGGTTTACCAGATAATAATTCCAGTTCCTAATTACAGGCACAGCAAACGATGAGGCATCCATGATGACAGAGAAAACAGCCAGTGTGTGTGATCATATGTCCCTGCAGATTGCTTTGTATCTTAAGCGACAGCTCCTTGCTGAAACAGGCTAACTCAGTGGAAGACTGCCAAGCATGCTGTGGTGAGATTATCATCTTAGTAGTTATTTATAATAAACTATCTTCTGCAAGTAGCACCTTTTTCAGTATGAAAAAGTCCCAGACAATGTATTTCCTTTGCAGTGCAGTGACGGTCTATGAGAAAATGTGCAGACAATATCTAGTGGCATTATTCATTTGAATATGAAGAAGCACTTCTGATGAACATTCTCCAGTATATTCTAAAAAGTGTTCAACACCACTAGAAAAAGCACAAGATTGCCAGATACTGCAAAATACAATCTGCAATGAAAATTACATGGATAGACAGGACAGAGTGACCATCCTGCATGAAAAAATCTTGATTTTCCTGCATCCTTAATAACTCTGATGCTGAAACAGCTACCACAACATGGAGTTATCTACGGAACCAAGAAAAACTCCTGTCTGGAGAGATGTTGTTCGAGTTTCATATAATTCCTCAGTGCCATTATTTGCAAGTGTCCTATGCAGAAGTGCTAGACTACCATGGCTTCAACCTAAAAACCTGAATGGGGCCAATGAAGCTAGGAGGACTGTGTAAGGATGACGTTACTGCAGAAAAGAGCAGTCTTCACACACAAGCCATGTTTTATATGCATCCCCCCCCCTCCCATCACCAAATTGCAACTCAGAAAACATACTTGTGGGTTGACTACTCCCACACTCCCACCTGAGTTCTTAGGAACATATGAAGAAAGTTGTACTTTTGCAGGGCTACCACAGAACAGCATCTAGGACAAGGATTCAGTCAAGAGCATCTGTAATACATTCTTTGAAGATCCTGCTGAACAGGCAATGGAAACCGTGAGAGCTCTGATTATGGAGTTCAGCTCTGCTGTGCCCACCAGGAAACAAGCCCTCAGCTTTCCAGAGCTTCCCAGGCTGCAGATACAGGAAGGTATCTCCAGATGTTATGGGAGGAAAAAACTCAAACCAGTACACCAGTGTGTGACTGAGCTGATAGAAGACATATCCCCACATTTCTAAGTCCACAAAATGCTTAGCAAGTTAGAAATCTTTTTATTTCCACAGATTAGACACATATTTGGCTCTTAAAAAAATAGTGTCACAGTAATTTGACAGTAGCTTTAGCCAAATAAGACAAAGGCATTCTAATAGTGCATTTCTGCTAAAATGAAAGCAGAAACAGTTCCAATAGCTTTCTACATTTTCTTAGTGATTACGGAGTGCCAAAGGCTACACAATACCACTTGCAGCATTTCATGCCTTCTACATTTTGCAGCTACAGAACAACGTTCTCAAATGGTTACACCTTTTGAACAAACTATCTCTGCACTAAAGCCAAAAGAATCCTCAATGAAACTCATCTGAAGCTCAAGACTTGAACATAACTGAACTCTTTCTCTAGATCTGCTACTTCAGCCTCCACACAGCCCCTTTTATAATCCATCAGACATGCTTTTGGAGTGCTCTTCATTTGTTTTGTTTTGTTTTTAAAACAAAACAAAACAAAACAAAAAACCAACCAACCAAAAAAAAAAAAAAACCAAAAAAAACCACACACCAAAAAAAAACCCCAAAAACACCCCCACACCCCCACACCCACACCCACACAAACAGGTTCAGAAAGAGAGAAAGAAATGAAACCCTGCTGGGCTGAAGTGTTCAGATGACAAAGCAGAAGGTAATTGTTTAATACCAAGTATGAAAGCTGCATAAAAGGACAAGATGCAGAGGGGAAAAATCTATTTGGGCTTCCTGCACTGGCATGAAATGGCTGCTTTCCTTCTTACTGCCAGCTCCTATGCTTCATGTTGACATTACACATCCTGTGCTGTAGATCCACCCCCATGCTGATGCTTGCCCAACAGAATTATCTCCTGCGTCACAGCAGTGGTAACAGAACTGCTGGCTCTGCAGATATGAAAGCACTGTTTCAATGCTTAATACACGAAGCAACTGGACACACTACCAGATATTCTGGGTTGGTTTATGGCACTCTCAGTGCTGTATTACTTGGCCCAACCTTCTGTTAACCAGATGGTCTGTTCTCCCCTTGGGACCAAACCATTAAACTTTATTTTATTAATTCCTACCAAAATGCAGGGACAGTTTAGAACACTTGTATCTGATTTATCTCCAACAGGGTTGCTAAGATGAAAATGACCTAAAAATAACTGGAAATGCTGCTTCACACCAACAGAGAACAAGATCTTTTGGAGTAAATGTTTAAATGATCTGCCAGATGAACTACCACAGCAGTATGAACCACATGGATAGCAACTTGTAATATGTACACATACTCAAAGGTACACACTCTTGTCATTGTAAAAGGGCCTAGGTGCATTTTCCCTGATCTAAAGCACTTCTGCCTTGAAAAGGCAATTACCATATTTGTGTCTATTCAAATCAATCCCTTAATTAAAAAGAAAAAAAAAAAAAAGCCTTCCAAAACCATCCGTTAGTGGTGGGACTCCAGAACATCATGTACAGGTAACACAGCAACATGAATGTTCTCACCAGAACATCCAAAACAAAGTCATGAAATCATATTTCAGGGACACGCCAGTGCTGACTGAAGTCAAAGCTAAATGTTTGTAACATACATGCTCCTTCTGTCAAAATACAAACAGTAAGACTGAAAGGAAAGGATCACTTGAATGAAAGGGAAAGAATTATCCAATGCACACTCTTCCGCTGAATCTTGCAAATCTGCTACAACCATGCCCTCACATGCAACCACAAATGAGCATCTTATGTATGTAGGTGGTAGCTGTTGAAAGTTAAGGGCATCTTCTACTCAAGATGTAATTTCCAAACGCCTCCCTGAAAGCTCCATAAGATTAGTCCATGCAGCCAAGGATTTGGTCTTCAGATGTTTACTCACACAAGTAGCTGCAGTGAAACTCAAAATCGCAGTGACTATTCACATGAATGAGCTTTTACTGTATAAGGGCTTTAGCCCCCATTGTCTATTATCTACCAAATGTACTACAGCAACAAGAAAAAGCAATGGCAGTGAGGTCTGACCTATTTAAAAGCCTTTGTTAACGTTCCCAACAGTGGCAGTGAGGAGTTATAAAATAAATAAATAAAGCTACATGCCTGCACACAAAACAAAATCCCAGGAATGTAAGAAGAATTCTGCAAAAGTTGCAGTTTTACTGTCTTCCAAAGAAAATAGGAAGGCAATCCCTATGAAATCTAACTATAATACATCATTTAAATCTGTTCTTCATGGCTACCACTACAGTGCAGTGCTTCCAAATCACTGTTCAGATTGCTGCACACATGCATCTGTCTGAGGCTGTCTTCTCAATCTAAACCTCCAAATCTCTGCAGGCTGGAGTGTCATATATGCTTAAATAGAACAGCACCACTTTTATCCAACTTTCTACATGTTATTAACTTCTAATGTGGAAGGAGATCACAAACCATCTTCTTTACACCACCTGGGCAACTAAAATGCTCTTTTGGTCATCCATTACTGAAAGTCTTACTGAGACATGAATAACTCTCCAATCTGGATGTCAACAGATCAGCAGGTACTGCATTCAGCTCATAAGCACACTGCTTAATTCACCTGTAAAGAGGATTAGATGTCTTCAGCACATCAAGGAAACAAGGATGAGAACAGACTGTGTGGCATTTTAGCTCCATCTATCTTTAAAATTTCCCCAAAGAGCAGGATTTTTTTTATGTCCCATTTAAGTTACTAACTCATCATCATATGACTGGCCTCCACTGCTATGACATACAAAACTTTAGTATATGGTGACAGGCCCCCTAGAAAGTCATTCCACAACCTGAAACATCATCTACCCTTCAAACACACTAAAAATAGATTCCTTACCCCCCTGAGGTCTCAGCAGCCCATCTGATATTACAGTACAGTATTAACAAACCTATGTAGACATGAATTCTTAAAATAAATATCTTCAGAGATAAGACCAGAATACCAGCAAGCAAGTAATATTCCTGTACACCACTGAAGTAACATGGGTGAAGCTGTGGAAGCACTGAAGAGCCATGGAGGGCAAAGACCATTTCATGTTCATTTTGCAAGAGGACAGCATGTGCAACCTTTGGTCAACCTGCCTGTCATCTTGCCAAGCAACTTCTGACTCAAGGCTTGTTGTCTGAAAGACCTTTTCTGAGTACAGCCTCAGCAGTTTTCATGCAGTTCCTTGGGAGAACAACACACTGAAAATCTTGTCTTCCCCCCCTGCTCCACAGTGGAAGGAGAGCAACACATTTGTAGAGGGTGTGGAATGGAAAATTCATTGTAGTATCTTATCACCTCTGCAATCTGATAATTTGAAAATAACTCAGGTTTAGTCATTTATTCATGCATCTGGGAGACCCAAATATATTGACTCACTCCTTCAGCAGCCCCAGTGACTACTACAGTTTTGTCCTTGGAGCCAGAGATTCCAGGTCTCACACATGCATGGATATTCTGGGAGGAGAAACCTGTGTGCTCTTGAGCAACAACAGCTTCTCCTCAACCCACCAGGGTGGAAACACACCAGGAGACAGCACCACTGAAGGGTTAAATACACTCATCCTGCAAGTCCTGAGCTGAAATCCACCATATATGCTGATGCACAACACAGCCTTCAGTCACACTTTCCCACAGAAGAGTTCTCCTCTCCCCAGGTCCTGGTGCTGTTGCGCACTGGGTTGTTTTACACCACCTGCTTGATCACAGCCAGAACTTGGCCTCTACATGACCTGACATAGCTGAAAGCTGATATGCTTTCTCCCCACTGCCCTCCCCCAACGAAGATAAATGGTCATTTAGACCAAAAGGAACCCGCCCCCATTGACTTAATTCAAGTTACATTAATTCAACTTCTGGGATGCACTCCTGTCCAGGAACCCAAACCCCTTCTTGCAAGACTGCAAGCTACAGCCATATGAAAGGGGAGGAACAATTAAGCAGTCAAGGAGCTAATTAACCAGGCTGAGAGCTGTCTGGCTGCTCTCAATTTTCCATCACCCATTTGTTAACATTTTTACACTTGGCAAGTTATTTAGCTGAGCATGATAGAAGCAAGGCTTCAGAGCCCACCAGTGCTGGAGGTCCCATGTCCTGCACCCAGAGCCACTCAGCTGTAGACAGGGGAGGGAAAAACTGAAATGCTAAACCAGAGCTTCCAATCAAATATGGAGAGAAACCATTCCAATTGTTTGTTCTGACATTTATTTTTTTTTCAAAGTGCCACTAGTCTCACAACACAGAAGGAAACAAGAAGATGACTCCATTGGCCACTGCTTTCCAAACTTTGCTGCATCACCAACTAAGTAGATACTGGATATATATTAGTCTCTTCTTCCATACTCACCACAAGCAACAACACACTTGAGAAGGCATGATCAGTCAGAATTATAGCAGTGACATAGACACAAAGTGGCAGGTAACTAGTTCCCATCTCTCGAAGAGCAGAGCAGGTCTGCTCCAGCCTCACACACTAGAACCACTCATAAAAGGAGATTTTTCTTAAGTACACAGTAGTTTGTTTCAACACGCTCAGTAACAGAATCCAGCATCAAGGTCTTAATTTCCAATAGCCCTGTTAAATCCCAACTATGCCTATTTTATTGGGTAGAGGGATAGATCACTGAAGGAATTAAAAAAATTTAAGAGCAAGATTTCAAGGGTTGGACCCCAATTCTCTGGTCTCCTTTGTGTTTGGTCAGAGAGACCCAAACCCCATTACAAAGAGCCACATGCCCACAAATCTAGCTGAGTCTGATTAGAACTGAAGAATCCAAATCTAAAAAATAAAATCTTAAAATAAAAATTTTAAAATAAATACATAAAATCTTAAATAAATACCCACGTGTCCCTCTAAGTGCTCTCCAGAAACAGTTTGCTCAACTAGAGATGAACACTCATCTTTGACTCACTGCATCCACCTCAAGATCGGCACTCCTGCAGCTATTTCGAGTTGAACCCAGACTGCAGTGTTCACTCTGTTTAATAAAAACTCAGAAAACAACAACAAAACAAAGAAGAACAACCAAAAAAAATCAACCAAAAAAAAAAAAACCAAAAGGAAATGAGGAAGAAGTTGCTAAACAATCACCACTGACATAAGCCACCTTCTCCAATCCCTCTAGAATTTCTGACTTAGGATCTATTTGAACTGTCAATTTAATATCAACAAGAGAGAGACAGAAAGGAAAAAAAACACTTTTCAGCATCATCAGCCAGCTGAATTTTAGCATTTGGGCCACAGCAAGGCCTTTATTAATGATCCCTTTCCCAGCTGCACACTAAATTAAATTCTCCAGCAAGTCAAAGTAATTAGAAAGTAAATGAACTGCCCTCCATGTCACAATCATGCTGGACCAAAATCTTCCAGCACATGTGGTCTTCCCTTAGCTATGCTGTTAATTTTTTATAAATATGGAGAAAACTCAAAAAAATATGTCCTGCTGGAGCACAGGTTCTATGTGTCACATTCCCCCACTCTGTCCTTTTCTTTACCAGCAGTGAGAGGTCCAGGGACAGCGAGTGGGAGGAATGTTTTTGCCTGGCTCCTGTGCTAAGTAGCTATTGTGTTTTGAAGCATTTGCATGACAACAGTGCCAACCCAGGATGACCCATCTTCTTCCCAAAAGGAATATCCTGTGATGCCTTCTCTCCACCCTGAAGCACTGCTATTTCAACCGTAGAAGCTGCAGGCAGAAAGGAAGAGTTTGCTCATTCGGCAACGAAAAAGAAGCCCCCATTGTCCTACCAGGCCACGGAAACAGTGACCACATGTACATCAGAAGATTCCATTTTTAGCATTTTTCAAAACAAAGTCTTCTCTTTCACATTATCACGAGCACAGTGAATCCTCCCTCAGTCCTCCCATCTCATTCTCTGCAATGTCTGCTTTGTTTTGTCTTGAAAAATTATTCTCCTGCCTCTCTGCCCCACGCCACTGCTTTATTAGCAGCAAGTTTCCACTGCACACAATTATGGCATGCCTTAGCCTACTTTTCTGTTTGCTGAATAGCTCTGCCTATTTTCTATTTGTGCTGATGCTACCATTTACTTTTCCTGACACTCTAATCCTTGTATCCTTTGAAGACCTAACTTCCTCCACCATGACAGCAGCTGCAGTTCTCAGGCCCCTTTCCAGTCCTTTTTAATAGCAACAGTAATGCCACTGCTGAACATCCCACCTCCTAATCTTCAGGTCAGCATAGAGCCTGCATCTGTAACAAGTGCTGCAAATACACCACCCAGAGCACGCATTATCTAAATGACTAGCAAGTTATTAATTGCATATTCCTGGAATTGAAAGGAGAATGAAAAACAGAGTCCCATAATACAAACACTTAGCTTCTTCTCACATAATCCCAATTAGATGGTCTTATTTTCCACCACCAAGTAAGAAGTGACACACTTCAACAACTGAAATCTTTATTAAGCTAGTTCAAAACTAATAGAAGTAGCCCAGTGAATCAAACGTTTTCTCAGAATTATTTGTTGTCAACACACTGGCCTCGCAATGATTGCTACCCTGATAAGCTCTAAGTCCTTCCTAATCACTCATGACATTGATGCTGTGCCTACAGCTCTTTATGCTGACATTATTAAACAAGTGTTCTTAAAGAGACTGTATTTGACTCCACTCAAGAACAATTCCTGAGCATCCTGAGATCTCTCACTTCCATCTTCATTAAATTACCAACTAAACTAAACTAAATTAAGTGCTTCTCTTGATGGATCTTAGCGTCTTCTAACCAAAAAAGCTGCTTCTAGCCCAAGCCAAAAACCCCCTGTATTCCCCCTAGAGAGCAGCTGTGGAGGTCCAGAATTATACCACAAAGATAAGCCAAAACTATAGAGACTTTTAGATGGAGGGTAAATAGAAAGTATAGCACTGCTGCTAGGTGTGAGACTAATGTTCTGATAATAAAACGTGTCTCAAAAATTACTACAAAACAGTCACAACCAATGATGAGGGAAAGCTCTTTTCCATACACGTCTTAAGGAAGAGTTCCTTCAAGTCGTAATTAGGCAAGGATATTTTGAGTTACTGAAGTAACACATGCCAGTTCAGGCTGAACAAAGCAACTGTATCAAGATCTTCAATTTCCAAAGAGCTGAAAAGAACACAGAAGAAAATTTATACTGTATATAAGACTGTGTTTAAGACTCCAGATACAAAGACTCCCCTTTCCTCAACTCAAACCCTCTCCTTCAAACCTATTCAGAGTTGTATTTGTACTGCAACTTCTGGCACAGCTTCATAAAGCTCAAAAGATGAGGGGCAGACTTTACATCTTTGGAATTGTTTTTAAAGTTGAAAGAACAAAATGGAACAAAATCCAAAACAGTCTCACATGATGTTCTATTTACCTGTGTGTCCAAATTCCCAAACACAAGATGAAAACAGAAGAACACTTCCAAAAGTCAGGATTCAGATGAAGACAACATTCTATTAAATCCAGTCCCCTCGTTTGGAAACTTCTACTAAAGCCTTTTTTTTGCTACAACCAACAAGATAATTATCATAAGTTGATCTATCTCCCTTCCTCCCCCCTTTTCTTCTTTCAGCACTGGCATACAAACCATGCTATTTTAACTTCTTTCCTGTTCTCCCTGTTCTTCTGGAACATTTTATTTTCAACAGTCAACTCATTTGGAGAAGTGCCATGCTGAAGTTCAACCGTTTACAATGTTAACTGTGTCTCTGCCAGCAGCTGAGGACTTGCATCACACCACCTTCTCCAGCACCTCTTGATCAAACAATCTGAGTTCCTCTCTCTGAGAAGTCAGCAGATGTTTAAGCAACCTTCAATCTCATCACACTCCTTTTTTTTTCTCTCAAAATTATTCTCACTCTGAAGAGCAAGATGGCATTTCTCATTCTCTTCTCAATTAACATTTTGCAGACCCCCTGCTCACCTCCTAAGGGCCCATAGATTGCTTGACTATTTAGTGCTCTAGAATGAAAAAAACTGTTTGAAAAGCAAGCAAGCGTTTAGGCTGATGAAGTTCAACATTTTTGGTGAAGCCAGCAATTAGAAGTTCGGACTTGAATACACCCTGATCAAGTACGGTGCAAGTTAAGCAAATCATAAAGTTCTGGCACTAGCAGCAGACCATCTTCATCCAGAACAAGTTCACAAAACACATATTCTTTTATTTCAAAATAGAGAAATATCTGTTTGGAGAGCATTTACATTATTTTTCTTCTACAATGGATTGGAAGTACAAAGACATATGCTTGGATTATTGCTACGGCATAAAATTACACAGACATCTTGGCCTTTGTAGACCTTTCCTGATTTGTGAAAACAGGATCTCCTTCCTCTATCAGCGTGTTTCTCCAAATTATGCTTTTCAGAATTTCACTGAGAACTTTTGGGTTTATTCCTAAGTTTGCTTGGTGAAGCTTCATAATGGGACAATGTTAGTTAATGAACAGCACACAGCTATTCACCAGTTTCTTTTAAAAAAGAACTTTTAAGTCCTTTTTATGTAATTCCTTACTACAAGGCAAAGTTGTTCTGCTCAATTACAGAAATTATCCACAATACCACAGGAAGTGTTACAGCAAACTACAGCAATCTCAACTTATATTGTAACTCTACACATTTGGAATAATAGGAAAACTCAATAGGAAAAATTAATATACAGTTGTTCACAGGAGTTCAAATCTGGGCTTTTCTGAAGTAATCTTCCTCAAACTGTAAAGTTGTACTATTATAAGACTTAAGTTCTTCCCATTTCCTTTTTAATTAAAATTAAACTTGTCCGTTCCTTGGATCCCAGAGTAACATCTGCCAGATGTCCAGACATCTATGTTGAACAATACTCATCTACTTATCAACTCTATTTTTAATTATTTTTTTATCAGTCTTCATAAAAGTCAATCCTCTTTTAAGTCAAAGTTTACAACTCTAATGAATTTGTTATAAACTTTACTGAATTGGAATTATCTTTTTTTTTCCACTTCCACTTGCAATTGTTCTACTTTCCAGTTGCAGCATCCCATTATGTATGCATATTCTTCAAGTCTAAACATACCCAACATATTTTTAGTTTTCCTCTTCATAATTTTTTTGGAAATTATGAAATTCTGAACATGTAATTTTAAACGTCTCATCAACAATCCACTATGAAGGTAGTAAAAATGTATAAGGAAATCAAGTATTGTTTACACATTTTTAAAACAGCGGTTCATAGCTTATGCCTAATGGGCTTGAGAAAAGTGATTAAGAAAAGCAAATTTATATACTGAAGCATAAGCTACAAATGATTTTTCCTTCTGTTAGAGCTTGAACCAAGAAAAATTGTGTGCCCACAAACAAAATCAATTGAAAGCCATTGTCTAAATTAAGAAGTTTACACTTGATTAGGAGAAACATTCATGTCACTACCATCTCAAGAATTCAGATTATATTTCTAGAACTTCTTTAAAAACCAATGATTTTGGCAGGTTTTTTGGTTTGTTTGGGTTTTTGGGCGTTTTCTTTGATTTGTTTTGTTGGCTTTTTTGAAAATAAAATAAGTTCTTTAGCTAGTATTTTAACAGCAAGATGAACTTCAATCTTTCTGGGCAGAACTACGGCAAGAAACATCATTAACAAGAACAAAATTCTATTGAGATATTTCAGTGTCATAGTGAATAACACCATTCTCATTCCAACTCAAACTATTGCAATGTTGTTTGGTTTTCTAGGGTTGTCTGTCACCACAAAGTAGGGTAAGATCATAAAGATCCTGAGCATAAATCTCAAACGGTTCTTGGAGTGCACGTCCCATGTTCAATGGCAATGCATCTCTAGGGCACATTGTGGTGCAAACACCAGCTGACCTCTCAAGAAGTGAGAGGAGATTCAGTTCTGAACTATGAGTAGTCAGCATAGTCTTCTTATATAGAGGAGGGATATCTACGATCTGACCCAAATAAGCAAAGGCCAGTGGGCAATTGTTCAGTTTCTTCAATGGTTGCTGATTAAGACCTGTGCAAAGACTGAAAAATGCATCAAAGAATATGACCTCAGGGGGATAAAAAACCCAAAACACCATCACAACAACAAAAAACCCAAACCAAACAAACAACAAGAACAAAACAACAACAACAAAAACCCCCAACCCTAAAAATCAAAACAGTTAACTTCTCCTTTTGTCAAAATGTAAGATTAAACATACCTGAAATGGTATGCTCCATGGCCCTCTTCTAAAATATGGAGACAACCACAGTATCTCAGTAATTTGGGTGATGTTATCAGCAACCAGAACTTAAGAAATGCACAGTTGATAAAGCAATATCCTTCCAAGGTATATCTGATTACATTTTTTCCATAGCAAAAATAAAACAAGGACACCGATTTTAACCTTTCAGCTGGATCTCAATTTCATCACAAGTCATTGCAATCCTCAAATCTTTCTATTTTCTTGCACATCTGGGAGTGTTGTGATTCAGATTCACTGGTCCCTTACCCTGACACTTACATCTTCCATATGTAACACAAATTTGTTCTTAAACTCTTCAGAGTAACGCAGCTATGAACATAACTGATACTTTTCCATGAAGCTGTGCCTTCAAGCTCAACAGCACTACTGAATCAGTGAATGAAACTGCATTTCAGTCCCCCTCATGCATTTCAGTATGTACTTTGAACTTTTTGAGGAACTCCATCTACCATGCAACTGATGTGCAAATTTAGGTGGGTGGGGAAAGAGCAAGGCCTGCTTTGGGTCTACTCAAAACTATTTCAGATTAAAAGCTGTGTGAAAAAAAAGCACACCAACTCCTGTTCAACTGCTATCTCACTTTAAAGATCTCAGGTTTCCATAATAACATTAAAATCATAATAAGAATGTTGCTCTGAGTTTTCAGAAAAACAGTATTTTATGACACCAAAAAGACAGCTGTGAAAACTGCTTTGTTTTTTCCAAGAGAAATTATGAATGTTATGATGCTCTGAGGAACCTCCTAAAAGCTTGCCAGTATCATTTTAATGCAACCTAGTGAGTGGGGAGAAATATTCCATCTAAATTTAAAACACATCCAAAAGAAGGAATACTCTTGAAAATGAGATGTTAAAAATCCCAAAAATTAGGCACCATCATCATCACCTAGGAAAAAAAAAGACATTTTATTATATCCTCTGGAAGAACCTGAGCAGCCTCAAGGTGCATGCACTTACCTCCAAACGCTTTCGAAAATCTATATATATGCTTACATACACTATTTATTTGGCCAACTGATCAACCTCTTAAATTCTGTGGTCTTTAACCAAAGAAAAATATCTAAAAAGGTGACCTCCGCATGAAAGCATCAGAGAAAAAAAGCCTGAGGATGTGTTTCTCTTGTGTGAAGGAGAATGTGAACAATTTCCTCCAATCCTCATTTCCTGATAGCATGAAGACAGTGAGAAGACCCATCACAATGTTGTACACTGAAAAATCTGAAGGAAACCTTAGGGGAAAAAATCATGATTAAGCCAGCTACTGCCAGCAAAGCTTCAAAACCTGGAGAGATATCCACAATGTTAGGAGCACTTCCCATCTCAGCTTTGTCTACTCTCTCTCTCCTCCATTTTCTGGTGGAGCTAGAGAACATGACATGGCTTACCTGACTCAGATCACAGCTCTCTGCCAAACTAGTCACTTCCTCTTAGACATGCAAGCAGCTTCATGAGACAAACAGACCCCCACAGATGCACACACAAAAGCAGCAGCAGAAAGCGCTCAAACTTGAAGGTCTTTCTCCTTCCAAACACCAGAAAAACAAATGAAACTTTGCCTTTTTCTCCCCCAAAAGAAGGAGGTGAAGGGGGGGAGGAATCCTATCAGATCACAACTACATGAAGCTCCAGGATGATCTCTCTGTGTGGAGAATAGAAACCAAAATGCTGAGAGGGGCCGGGGGGGGCAGGGCGAGGGGGGAAGGAGAAGGTTACTCCAGAAGACATAAAGAGCCTGTGGACTCCGTGTGCATGTGTGCGAGAGCGAGGAGAAGCTTTGTGTTGTGGAGCCTGGACTGGAACCAAAGCAGACAGCTTGCAAATGGAGGACAGGGAGATAAAGAAAGGGAAAGAGGGGGAGAGATAGGGAGAAACCTGCTCTGGGTGGTTGAGAAAGGGACAGGGGAGAAAGCGCCTTCTCCCTTGCCTGGTTTAAAGGTAGGGACATCGGGGAACTGAGCAAGTAGAAGTGGGCTCCTTCCCCTTCCTTTCTTCCCTTCTCGCTCTCTTTCTCTCAAAGGAGAGCACAAGGGTGTGTAATGGCTCCTGCTCTCCAGCTGAACGCTGTCCTCCTCCAAGCAACCTCCTGCGGGCACCACCAGCCCCCCAGCCCCGACGCTGCCGGGGACCCCCGCATCCCAGCGAGCCGCGG
>NW_021939718.1:8467158-8470465 GCF_001715985.3 Manacus vitellinus | reverse complement strand
TGAGGGACCAACCTCGCCAGTGGCGAAGAGGGCAGCGAGAGGGGACGAGGAGAAAGAGGAGGAGGGGGAGAGTGACTGAAAGAAAGAAAGAAAGAAAGAAAGAAAGAAAGAAAGAAAGAAAGAAAGAAAGAAAGAAAGAAAGAAGGAAAGAAAGAAGGAAAGAAAGAAAGAGAGAGAGAGAAAGAAAGAAAGAAAGAAAGAAAGAAAGAAAGAAAGAAAGAAAGAAAGAAGAAGAAAAAGAAAAGAGAAAGGAAGGAAGGAAGAAAGAGGTCACCCGATTGCCTGGGTCGTGCCAGCACGGAGCTTTTCTCTCCTCCGTGTGTCTCCCGTTTCTGATCCAAGTCCACACGCACAGCACCATCCAGACCTCGCACACACACACATATCCACTCGGGTACCCCCCACCCCGAAAGCTCGGCTGGTATCTCACTTATCTCCCCATATTGCCCCCCCACCCCCCTCCGTAATGCAACAACAAAAAATTAATTAACCGCCTTCCTCCTCCTCCCACCACCACCACCACCACCACCACCACCAGCACCTCCTCCTCTTCTCCTCCTCCATGCAAGAGACTTCTCTCTCAAACAAAACACCCCGCTCTCGCTCCCCTCTCTTCTCTTTTTTTTTTTCTTCCTTTCTTTCTTCCTCCTTCCTCCGTTGACGGAATGAATGGATTTCAGAGGAAGGTGGTAGAAAGACAGGGAGAAAAGACTAAACAAAACACACACATACAAACGAGAGATGATCTCTCCAATGCCAAACCAGAGATGGGTTTTAATTGCAAGAACTTACAGGAGCGTCCCGGCACTGCTGCTCTTGCTGCTGCCTCCTCTCCTCTCCTCTTCCTCCCTGCCTAGCTCTTCTTGTTATTGTTGTGGAAGTTGTTTTGTGAGTCTCATGTGCTCCTTGCCAGGTCTCAGCAATGGAGGATCGCCATCTTTCCCTGCTTCCCCCCCCCCTCCCTCTCCCTCTCTCTCTCTCTCTCTCTCTCTCTCCTTCACTGGTTTGCTGCAGCTGCAGATGACCTGAGATATCCGTCTCTCTCTCTCTCTCTCTCACCCTCTGTGTCTCTCTCTGAATAATGAGCAACCAGAGGGAGAGAGAGAAAGAAGACAATCTCCTCTCCTACTACACAAAACGCAAGAGCACCAGGGGGTGCAAGAATCCTTTCTAACAACAACAACAACGTGTAGGGGAAAAGGAGGAAAAAGAGAAAGAAAAGAGAAGAAAAGAGAGGAGGAAAAGGCAAGAAGAAAGAGGAGGGACGTGGAAGAGGAGGGGGGAAAGCAAACAAACGAGAGAAAGATCCAGGAGGCAGACAGATGGAGAAGATGGTAGAAGGAGGTGTTGAAGATGAAGGAGATTAAGAGGAGGAAGGTGGTAACAAAAAGTTAAGGTTTGGGACACTGAATCACTCACAGGCCAGGGAGGAGGAGAAGAAGGGGGAAAGATCTGAAGATCTTCCCCTTCCAAGCTGTTGCCTTCACAAAGCTTCCTGTGCAGGAGTGCTCAGCAGCTCCTGCGATGCTGGGGGAGCCACTCGGATGGAGTGCTCTGCTGGGTCATAGCTCTCTTCCAGCCATGGCAAAAACCGGTTTCTACATGCAGAGCTGCCCCCAAGGTGATCCCTCGGACACATCCATCTAGAGGCTAATCTTCCCTGAGCAGGGTAAAGAACATAAATGGAGCTAGAGGTTGGAAAGTATAAAACTAGATCTACCACGTGGTTGCTTTTTAATCCCCCTTCCAGCTCGCATTTGATGTGGAGAAAGGACACTCAAATTGTCCATTTCTGGCACGTATTTTGAAGTCTACTCCTGGAAATAAAGACAGTTATCTCCAGGTTTTTTATTTCTCACAAACATTTGAGAGAAAAGAGAGTTTGTACTACCGATCACCAGAATCAATTCCTACATTAGTGAAACGTTTGGCTGCAAAATAAAATAATTAAATCTACTTAAAATAACTTTTATGCCTTCCAACACTTAGTTGTCTGCTTCTTTGTGACTGAGTATTTAAAACCGTGGAGACTAACGACCAAGACTCACAAAGAAAGGTATCTGGGTGATGAAGGCAAGCAGACAAAGACAAAGCGGCTGTAGCCTGCATTTTTATTTAGTGTCCTTTCTGTTAAGCATTGGCCTGAGTTACTTCTTTTACTCGACACCCCCCACCTCAATCCCCCTCCCCCCCTCCAATCTTTATACTGCACTAGGTCAGATTCTTTTTAGGGCTATGTCTAGCGCCGAAAGGGGGTATTGGGATGGGGGGGGAGGAATTAGGGGTTACGTGCAGATTCAGTAAATCAATACACGGGAGAGAGGCAAAATCAATTTGAGCACAAGGACATGACTGGTATTGGAACATCAGTGGAGTTTCTCGCGCCCTCAAGCTCTGCAGTTTGCATAGGTGGAAGAGACTAGAACCACGAAGCTCCGGTTCAGGTGAAGGGGGAGATCCTCTCCTGCTCCGAGTAAGTTCTATATGAGTGGTGAACCTGAGGTGATCTCCATAAAATTCGAGTTCAGATTTTACTGGCTCTGGGAGAGGTCAGGCACGTTAGAACTTCGTTGTCTCTCACAGCTCAGCTGAAGACCAAACTCAGAAACACTAGCAAAAAAAAAAAAAAAAAAAAAAAAAAACAAAACCAAAACAACCCAACAAACAAACCAAACCAACAACAAAAAAAAACCCCAAACCACAAAAATCGGGAGCCCAGGTACTAGTCAAATATTAAACCCATGCACCCTCCGATCTTCCCCTCCTCAAGCATGCTGTTAGGACAAAGCACACAGGAAGGATCTCTCCCATTAAATCTTTTCTTTCTTTAAGCCGTGCAAGTTAATGACTGAACAGGAGAAAGATCTTCTCCCTCCTCCTCTCCCCTCTTTCCGCTACTCCACCCCCCCCCCCAAACAAGTGCTGTGGGAAATGGGAGGAAGGATAATATCTGGGCAAAAGGAGCACTGTTGGATTTAGAGAATCCTTCTTAAAGAAAAGGGGAAAAAACACCAAAACTGAGGATTCCTACTAAGACTACTGGTTTCATGCAGACAAACGAAGCGGACACCTCCTAAGAAGCTGATAAAAGAACATTAAGGAAAAGGGAGGGACTGTCTTTACGGCTGCCAGAATGTGCATGTGTTCTGCCTACAATTTTCTATAAATCATCCTCATCGCAGGAATAGAGCGCCTGGGCTTTGCAATCTTTGACGTACCATCAACGCTGAGGCAGATAATTTACCTCTTTGTCTCTCAGCATTACATTTTAAATTAAAACCAAAACAAAACACAGAAGAACAAAGGG
>NW_021939718.1:8337903-8465862 GCF_001715985.3 Manacus vitellinus | reverse complement strand
CAGCCAAACCTGTTTCTCCATGGGCTCTAAGTAGCTCTTCAGGATGGCAAAACCTGTCATGTTCAACGTGGACAGTGAACAGTCTTAGTGAGAAGGAGATACCAGGAAACCAATGTGGAAAATAAGACACCGAAAGAAAAATCTTTATACATAATCAACAGTGAGGCAACTGTTAATGCCCAGTCATGAAACTGGAAATACCTTTCTTTTTGTCTCACCATGTTTGGAAGAATTTCTTCCTTCTCCTACAAGTTCGTAGAAACTTCCTGTTTTATCCTACCAGAGCCAAGGTTTTGCATCTTTATGCAAGAGGCAAGTATTGTATCAGCTCTCTGAAGAACTGAGTATCAGTCTGTCTGTAGAATATTATGTTCTGCAGCTACTGAGAGAATTTCACTTTCCTGTCTAAGAAGGTTAGTAATGTGCTGATCTGACCTTTGCCCTGGCAACTCAAATTTTTTTAACCTCCAAGGTTTTCCTTATTGTGAAAGGATTTTGAGTAGAAACTGGTTGGTTGGAAACACTGAAGTACCACTCGAATCCCTGAAAAGCAAGGGACATCTCATCAGCAAAGTTTTCTTTAAGAAAATACTTTTATAGAAGACAGCAGATTCAAAAGAGTTTACATGTAAATAGTCCAAATCTAGGCTCTTAAGAACTCTTCAGGAAATTCTTCTATTCATATGTACAACTTTCAAACTGCTAACAAAATCTGAAATGTTTTCTTTCTGGCAGAGCTCAGACTGAAGTCTCCAAGAACAAGCTCTTCACTGTGAGATCACTTTGTCTTCAAGGACATCTTAGAATGTAGTACACATGTTGAAGACCCATAGAAAGATATATTTTTTGTGTTGCTGGGAATGCTTAAAAGAACTATGATGGTGAGGACCATGTTCAGTGTTGGAAGTCACTTCCTTATCTGATAGATGTATAAGTAGCAATTATTAGAAATACAGATTTTGCTCCTTGGAGAAAACTGAATCTTCAGCAGTCAGATATTTGGGTAAACTCATAGTTTTGTTTTATTACTGTCACTGAGTTTCCTCAGATACTCTTCAATAGGACCAGGACCCAAGAAATCACTCTACAAATAGAGTGATTTCACTCTACAAAATCACTAATTGAATTTAGTAATGAGGCTATGGTAGACTTCAGGGTGGATTTGGTGAGTACCACAGGTCACATTTCCCCAATCTAAGAACATCTCTAAAAGTGCAGGCAGGAGAAAAAACCATGTGTTTAGAGCCCCGTGAATCTCGCAGTAGAGTTAATGAGAAAAAGTTTTTCAGTGTTAAAATTGTGTTGGAAGCAAACAGAACACATCCGTAGTAACTGAAACATGAATCACAAATGGCCCTCGATCTTCAGTAAGTAATTTGTTATTTGTTTCTTCTCAATGATGAGTTTTATTTAATAAAATAATAGAATGCAGTCTAGTCAAAAGGATGTTTTATCCATCACAAACAACAAACTGACTTTGGGAAAATCTGTAATTACCATAACAAGGATATATAAGCAACTAAAGGCACATCCTGACTTCATTTCTTACTACTAAAAAGCAGTCACCATGAAGCTTAATCAAATTCACTTTGCACTTTTGAAATCTTTAGAAGCAAAATATTCTTTGCTAGAGGTGCAAATTAAGTTGTATGAAATTCAGTCCTTCAAAAGACACAGCTGGATTTCATTTACCATTGGTGTGGTTTTAGATGGAGTCAATGAGATTAAAACTGCATCTACTTTGTAACATCTGACTTTGGGACGATGACAACTGTTTGCTGTTTAGTTTAGCAACATGGTATCCCAATATTGCATCACTGCTAAGAAGATTTCAAGGGAGAAACATTTTGATTTCGTTTTCAGAAGGGATAGGCACTGAGTGATTTGTGAAACGATTTTGAATGTATGGGTTAGATACAAGTGGTTTCTGGCTATATTTACCGGTCATTTTTCAGTGTGTGGCCCTCCCTCCCCCCAGTATATTTTACTAGATTTATGCAATTCAATACAAATCTATTTTTACTTGCATACCCTCAAGAAATGGATTTCCCCTTCTTTCTTTAAGAGTTAAATACAACTCTTGCATCTCTTCATATGTTTCTCTAACACTCCAGTATTTCTAAAACTTAAACTCTCAAATGCCAGTCAAATCATTTCTATTCTGTATGTCCCAATCAACCTGTATAATATCCAGCCTCCAAAAAGGTTTGAGTTCCACTTCCTAGCCAGTATTTCTGATATCTAATTTTTCTAGGCACACCATAACATTGATCAAGGCCATCTTTAGCTTTGTAGGGAAGTGTCTGATACTGCTGAATAATCTGTCTAGTATGTGCAGTTTGATGACATTTTTATTGATACATTACAAATTTAGCCCAAGTTTCATTTTTTGAAGCAACTTCGGTAGGTATTTTTGTTGCCTGTGGAAGGATTTCAGTCACAGTTGATTTCCCATCTTGTGTGTCTTTGAAGATATAAAAATGAAACAATGTGTTTCATCTCCTAGTTTTGAAGTACTTCAACTTGCAGTTTATTTCCTAATGAAGTTGTTTCTTCTTTGGCTTTTGCTGAAGTCCCAGTTGTACATGTGGGTCAATTCCAGTTCATTTTTCCTCTGAGCATAGGGATGCATACTACAGAAAGTCAGACACTGCTGGAGTGCATGCAGCTGTTGTCTTCTAATAATGTCCTTTGTTTTGGGCACACCTTTCCTCTTTCTGAGCTTGTCACTGTCACTGCTACTCTGGAGATGTTTCAGCAAAAGCCTCTGAAGATTTTTCCCATGATTTTAAGTTTGTGACCAACACAAGATGAAGATCTTCCTGATCCGTATACTCTCCATTTATCTCTGTTAAAAGATTGATTTTTTTCTAATCCCATATATTTATGGCACTTTTTAATTTTTTTCCATTCCACACCTCCATATCATCAGCCAAGTACTCAGCTGATGCAATTTGGTTGGCTTAATTGACTCCAGTGGAGTCAACTGCTAATCTAAACCTTCTGCTTGGCTCATTCTTGTATCTAATTGGGTTAATAATCTCTACCATTTCCTTTCAGTAGTTTAGATATTTGGTTTTTTACTTGTAGGTGTTACGTATTGAAGTTACATGTTTCTGTCTGTTTAACTGTAGTTTATTGATAGCTCATAAAGTGTTAGCCTGTTTTTGAAAATTACAGGTTTTTTCTGCTACCCTTTCTGATCTCTCCAGAGTTATTCAGTCTCCTAATGCCCACTTTGACCTCCTTTCATTTTAAACCACAGTTTTGTGGAGTTCTCTCTGCATTAATTTATTTTAATGCACTGTATTTCAAAGGAGCAACCCTTCTTCTGTAACATCTCACCTATGCTCATGTTGTGTCAATTATGTAGAAGACATTGTTTCCAGCTTTTATCCTCACAGCTGGTTGTTGTGTTCTCCAGAATTGAAGACACATAATTTGTAATGCGAGTTCATATTTACAGTGATTACATTACAGACCGATCTAGTCAGAGGTGGGCAGACACACTGTCATGAAACGTAATCTCGTATTTAAGGAGGCAGGTGCTACATTGTACATTTCAAAATATACTTCATAATCTATGGCCATTCTTATCTGTCTTGAGGCTCCACGTAGTGATGTTTTTACACTAACATGTGGAAACAGCTTGGTGGGTTTTGCTTCCTTTTTGTCAGCACCATTTCAGTATCAGGATTTTCCATCTCTTTTATGGAAACCCAGGCTATATTTTGGCCTTTAGAGTGAGTGGGTGGATGCTGTTAGTAGGAAGTAGTAGTAGGAAGAAGGAAAGATGCAAAGGAGAACACAGAAAGTAAGTCTTGTAAATAGACCAGTACACTTGGAAAAAATCCTGACCTATAATTACAAAAACATTTCAGCATCCCATTCCGTCTTCAGAAAGGTAATAATTATTTATATGTATCAGTCTCTATGTAAATGCCACCTGTCCAATCAATATATTAATATTTGAATCAATTTCTAAAGAAGATGGCAGAAAAAAAAAAAGCCATCATTTCCTCAGTAATGAACTAATTTATATGAAAATCTGACAACTGCAAGTGGGTGGTACTCTTTTCTGTGTAGTCTTTCAAAAGATATTGCTGCAATCAAGCTGGTACTTATTATTCTAATAGTAAAACATGCCGAGCATCAAAACTTGACATGGAATGTAATGAGAAGTGATATGATTGAGCAGAGATTTAGCAGATATGTTACTTATATTATATTAGCATGATTTCTGCTCTGGGTCTTGAAAACTTCATGCACACACACACTTGATAAGTGAGGCAATTTCTTGTGGAAAGTGCACCTTAAGGAAGGGCTTGGAAGAGATAAGAAAGGAAATATGGCCAATGTAAGGACAATGCACAGATTTTAAATAGCTGAATAGAGAGATGGTTATGACATATGTACACTGCTTGTTCAGCAGGATCCAGGGTAAGGAAAGGAGACAGGAAGGGGAAGGGAAAGAGGAGGACAAAAGTAAAAAAAGGAGGGGTGGGGGAGAAGGAAAAGAAATGTTGAAATTTGACATGATGGTAGGTAGTAACCAGAGAAGGGGATTTAGGAGAATACTGAGATGTAGCTGGAATCATGATTTGATATTCGGCAGTAGTATCTTGAACAGATTGAAAGAGACATAGCGGGTATCAGGAATTCCACCAGAACAGTGATTGTAGCAAAGGTAACCAAGCCAAATATTTTCAGAACAACCACAAAGAAATTAACAGCTTCAGGGAAAACAGCAAAGATTCATGTTTTGGATAAAAAAGTTGAGGACAACAGCAAGTTTGCAGCTCTTCAGAAGTAAAAGTAAGTAGATTACATATGTAGGGGATATAATCAGGTCTATTCTGCAGCCAGTTTAGCTCCAGTTGAGTTGAATTTGCACTGAAAATTGCTCCCTGTCTCTAGACAGGATTATCATACTTGTTGCTGCTTGCCTGTTCTGTTCTCAGGTGGTAATTTTGGCTGCAGGTGCTGTGCCTGTGTAGGCTTCTCCCTGATGCTTGGTTGTTCTCCAAGGTCTAAGTGTGCATATTTTGTAATGTGTTTCTGGTCACTGTGACTGCAAATTAAATTCTGATAAAGGTACCTCAAACGCAGCTGATGCAGGTACTTTTGAGTTTTCAGAGAGCCTGGAGCAATAGCTCCAAGGCGTTTGGACCTTCTCATTCTTCTCAATATGTTCTTAAATTGTCATTCTTCACATTCTTCTAACTTAAACATCAGCTTTATAGCCTGGCTCACATTTTTAACTGTTTCCCTTTTGATCACTTTACAGAAGCCCTCTGAAGTTTTTATTCCCTAATTTCAAAGTGTTTCTTGTGCTCTCCAGGTGAGAAGTCTAGAGCTGCAGTGGTATCTGTTTTCCATCTTGACAGCTTTCAAGCTGCAAATGGGAATTTCCAGTGCAAGAATCCATGGCATACTAGAAAAATACATAGGGACTCCAATAAATTAACTTGTTTGCCTACCTACTTAATTGTCTCTAGGATTAACACACTGAATGATTAATTGGCTTCATAGCTAGTTACTTACGGATTTCAATATCTTCAGTGTAAAATCAGGCTGCCACGTAATTTCATGGCAACAAGAATCCTTTGGCATACCAGCTCGGGTGTGGTTTGCTGGTGAGGAGACACAGAGCTCAAAATGTCTTTTTCAGTCTTGATCTTACACTCCCTGGGTTGGAGGGCTGGTGTTGACTAGTTTTTTTCCGTCAAACACTACTTCATTGCACTGATCCAATGTCAATTCGTAGCAGTTTAGTGTTGTACAAGTTTATTTAAACATCCACTGTCCTTTACCGTTAAGTCCTGAAGTATTGCTCTTTATCCCTTGGGCATGAGAATTGAAGAACACAAGCAGAGGAAGTATGAGTTTTAGGAGATGGACGCTACCATTCCTGTGAAAGGTTCAGCTCATCTCAGTGTTCACAATCAGAAGGACTCCAGTTTCCCAGCTAACATGTTAATCCATCAGAAGTTGTTTTCCTTGGTCTTCACCAATAAGCAGAACTGAAAGTCGCCTTTGGACTAACCAGCTCTGAGATAGCCACAGTTTAGCCTGATGGATAAACCTAACCAACCTTGCGCCTTTCCTCTCTCACAAGGATTTCTCTGCCTTAGAAAGGACTTGTCTGCACTGGGAAACTGACCAGCCAAGCTTTAGCAGTATCATTATTTCAATATAACGAGTTCATTTCCTGTGTAGACAAGCCCTTTAGACTAATCATCTTGCCTGACCCATGACCCCAGTTGCAGAAGCCTTGGAACATGCTTTAGAGTCACATTCCACTCCTAGGTTTTGAAGCCTGGCAAACCTTTTCATTTTGTTCAAGGCTTCCTGCCGTGTGAGCATTGGAACCTGTCTGCTTCCAGATCTTTTCCCTATCAACCAAGGTGCTCCAGCCAAGCTATACACATCCTGTCACCAGGATGCTTCTACTGTGCCAAGCTCAAAAATCCTTCTCTGTTCTTCTGCCCATGGATATCTAACCTTGTCAAAACATTAACAACCTGAGCAATGGACAGCTTGAGGCCAGAATGCACATATGAAGGTATATGGGTCTATTCCTCTTCCTTGTTGTTAACTTTCACACAGATGGATACAGAGGTGTCTGCTCTCTAAGACTTGTGTGATATAAAGGCACCAACACTCTTCACTCTCTCCAGTGCTACCTCATGAAATCAAGAAATTCCATCATTCCTATTCAATCCTTTTCATAGTTTAAGCACCAAACACTGATTTCATCAACTTACCTCTGTGAAAATAGCAGGCAATGAAGACATTCTTTCTTCTGCAATCTTTATTTTCTACATCCCATTATTTTTGCTTTATTTTACAAATTATTAAATTATATGGGAAAAAAAAGCGCAAAATACCAACAAATTTGCAGTGATGCTGATAGATATGTCTTGTGAAGACACCTAAATGCAAGTACACACCACAGGGTGGATAGGTCTCTTTGGATATTGTAATTTTCAGTTTTAATAAGTCTCACACAGTATCCATAATTTTATTTGTTTAAGTTAGATTCCAAGCCAGAGTAGCAAAAGCAAGATTATATGCAGTTTTTAGCATTGTGGGCATACATTATAAGAGGAGTTAGAATGGCGTTCTAACTCTAACACACAAGTTAGAATGGCATTGAAAACCAAAGAATTCACCTAGAACTAAGTGTTGGAATCACATGGTGTAAAGATGAGGAAAAGTGTGTGTAGGGGTCAGTCTAACCTTTCCCTATCTCAAAAAGGTGTTTATGAAAGTTAAAAAAACCTCTTAATTTTTTTAATGTGAATACTGTTGATTATTTTCTTTGGTTTATCAAGAGATACTCTTGCAGGTGAGGACAAAAATCCAATTAATCCCATTCCCAACCACTGGCAGAATGACTCTATTCTCTTTGGTCTTGGGAGCATAAATCATTCCCTATTCCCTCCTTTTTTTCTGAAATATAAGAGAACAAGATGCAATGGTTTTCAATTGATCTTCCTGAGAAACAGGGGTGTATTGGGTCACTTGAGCCATGCAATGAAACACAATTAAAGCTATTCTAAAGTCTTAAAAAACACACCACAAAAGGCCACCAATCAATTCAGGCACTTCTTATTTCAGGTTTGTTTTCATTAATCAGTATGTTGTATTTAATGAACATTGAATAAAGTTGTCTGGAAAACATAGTTTTGATTTCAAGAGAGATTGGATATTTTGAAACTGTTTTTTTGGTTTTACTCAGAAGAGAAAGTAAAAAACTCTTATGAGTATTTCAACATATTTGAATTTAATAATTCATGTTTATAACCAAAATACAAATAATAAAAATATAATAAATATAATAAAAATAACAAAAATCATAACAACAGCATTTTGGTAAAACTACATAACTGTATGTAGAAAACTATTATCTCTAAAGTAATTTTAATAATTCTTTTCTGCTTACATACCTGTGTCTAGCACTGTTAAATTAATTCCAGTTGATCTAAGTTTTAAAATAATTCATTAGCAGTATATAAGTTGTATCCTGATAACTTACTGATAGCTGAATAGCTTTTGAAACAATAGTCTTCTGTAACTAAGGCTTGAATGGAGGAATAGTTGTACTGAAATATGTTGATATTTTACAGTTATTTTTTTCTCAATGCAGTGGTGGTGATTTTAAGACTTTTAAAACAGGAATTTAATATTTTCACACAACTTTTGTCACAACGCTTTAGAACTTACTATCATCCCAGCTATTAAACAGATTCATCCCCTAGTGTATAAATTTGGGGAAAATTATAACCACAGAAATTGAGATTTGCAGAACAATTTAAGTGAAATTTGTATTTCATTGATCTTAGAAAATTTTGTAGAATTTGTGTTTATATTCCAGTATAAATAGAGAGAGAGAGAAATATACTTCAAAATAAAAATGAAGTAAGCATCTTAAAAAATTGGATAGGTATGGCAGATGCTGAAGACCAATACTCATTGAACTAAAGTTTCTCAGGCAAGTGTTGTCAAAACAATACCAATATATTACCAATATATTCAAAGTAATGAGGAGTAGAACAGGAGTGTGAACAAAGTGAAGCTTGAATGACCATGGTTAAGTAGAACTGTAATAAGGGTGAACACAAAATACAAACCACAAAAACCAAATTGCACTTTTCAATGCCAGTGTTTCCTGAGGAGACATGCAGTTATCAGGAAAAAACGTGTCTGTACTCAACTTAAGGCACAGGTGGAGTTAGCAGAGTAAGTGAATAAGGAAGGAAAGGAATAATCACGGATTATTCCACCTCTAGCATCTGTAAGCACTTCACTTTGCCATGTGTGGCAAAAAGAGGCACAAACCAGCAAGAAGTGGCACAAACCATCCTTGATCTGCATACTGCTGATGCAGTTGCATTGCTTTCTGCACAAGTGGGCAAAGCATCGGTGTCTACCTCTGGCACCTGATGAATGCTGCCCACACGAGGACCTACAAGTCCTGTCTTCTTGCAATTTGCTGGACTTGGGCACAGGAGGCTTGACTGGAAATTGAATTTCCAAATATAGGAAACAATATTTGTGGGAAAATGAATCTTAGTTGAGACTGATCAGTCTGGAAACCATGTTTAATAAACAGCAAACTGTCCTGATCTGCACTCCTGTGCTCTCTCCACTCAAGTTTTTCAGCCCTGTCGTTTTTTTCACTCTCCCCAGGTTGCAGAAGTGAAGTCAATCTAACAACAGAAACTGTGGCTTGCAGAGGGCAGATCTGCCTCAGTGTATGCACTCCATGTTGCTGAAGAAAGGTTTTCCTTGAAGATCAAAGGCTTCCTGTAGTGCGATCTGTATCTAAAAAAGACTTCATATACATCATGAGCCTGCACCTTTCTGATTCATTCCTGTCACACTCACCACCACCTCAACAATGTGTGCTGTGACTCATTAATTTATTCCACTCAAATGAATGGAAACCTTTCCATCAACCACAATAGGGCTTGACTCAAACCTTGAGGTCCTGAAGCATCTACTCTTCCCTGCGCTGAGTGATGCTTCACGTTGGTTGTAGTCCCACTCTCCCCTCTGCCACCTCTTCCTCAGCTAAGACACTGGTTTGTTTCTCTTTCAGCCTGGAAGCACAGCCTTTGTCAGGATAGAGTGGAAAGGGAGGAGCATCCTTGGACCCTGGGTTTTCAGATTGGCCTTGACTTCACATGCAGGGGAAAGATGCTTCCCCTTGCTGCTTCTCCATAACCTGCTCAGTGTCTCACCTAGCAAGTCAAGCCACCAAATGCCTCAGCACACAAAGCAGCAGGATGAGCAGACCTTATGGGCTACCTGTTGCACTCATTTGCTAGGCTTTCTTTTTTTTTTCATTTTCAGATGATTCTTTCCAAAATATTAGCTCATTCCTGCCACACATCTAAACAAATCAAGAAAAAAAAAAAGTTTCCCTTTAGGTGTACTTGCACTTTGCTCTTTTATAGAAGAATCCATCAATCCCTCAGTTCAGGAAGGATTTTAAGCTGGGAAACAATGTCCCATGGGGTCTCAATCAGCTTTTCCTGTGTTTCCCAAGGTAACAAGTGCCCTTCATGCTTGTAGCAGAGTGGATCCTCACACTGCAAAGGCAGCGCTTGCTGAGCAGAACAGAGTGCTTTGTCAGGGCTTGGGGCCATGCTAAGAAACAGCCTTATAAGGACAATTGCAGTCTGCACCACTGTTTAAAAAGGAAACTCTTGTTTCTTTGAAATTGCTCTGTCTCATGCAAATATATAGCCACAGGCATACGTATATGTGAAGGCTATATGCATGCAAACACAACAGAACTGTAAGCAGAATACCTGCAAGCCCAAACAACCTGTTAAAAAAGGATAAGAAAACATACATGCCACAGACTTCAGGTTTGCTTGCTTACTGCCCTCTTGGAAATGCTCAGAGACTCAAGTGATGCACGTATACGAACCCCAAGTAGAAAAGAACAGAAAGCTCTTCAACCAGTCAAAATAAGATGATTTTGGCTGGGCTACTGTAGAACATTTGATAAAGTCAAAGTTTTGGCAAGCTTCAGGCTCCTCAGTCCAAGCTCAATATAGTGAGGATTGTTCTTTAGAAATGAAGGGATTGCCTGTTCTATTTTGGCCAAATAGTTCACAGGGTTGAGTATTAGTAACACTGTGACTGTCATCCTCCCGGTGTTAACTCCCCCAGAGGCCCTCAGATTCCTCTGTGTTTAGATCTTCCACTGCACAGTGAGTAAGCTGATCACATGTGGGTTTTGCTCTTATTGTTTAGATGTGTGTTTTATTTCATTCCCAATGAAATCTGTTTTGGCAGAGGGGTTGGCAGAGGTGGTGGTGTCCAAGCTTGGCCAGAGCTGAAAATCTGAGCTATGCTCAAGTAAAAGTGGTTGACTTGGTGAGGTGCTGTTCCCTGACTCTACATTCAAACACTTCTTTGAGTTTTAAAACTCTGTTCTGGGGTCCAGCATGTCAGATATTTTTTGTTGGATTTACTGCCCTGTAAGCCAGCTGTTGTTCAACATTCACTGAAACCTCTTTCTAGACAATCATACAGAGGGGCACATGCAAGTACACAACTAAATTCTCACAGCATATTCAGATTTGTAGAGGCTTATCTTCTTTTTTTTTTTTTCAGAATGTAGAAGAGCACACCAGGGAAAGATCTCTCTGTAGCTGTTCTGACCTCGTATTCCTTCTTCAAGCATCTGCTGCAGGTCATTGTCAGAGATGGGATCAATCTGACCTACCATAACAAATTCTGCATACCTTGAGTAATTGCATTTTTTCTTTTCTTTTGCTTGACAATGCTGATGAACGGTCGAGTGAGGTGGAGTCTTGAGTTTGCCTGGTGCTGTTAAAATAAATCATATTAGTAAAGAAGAAGGGAACAAATTAAATTCAAGAGTCTTGGCACTACAACATCTCCACAGCTGACAAGCAAAAATTGCTGTATATGTTAAGCTAAGCCAAAGTAGGCCTCAGCTTTTCAGCAGAAGTTACATAGGCTCTCTGATGCCTTGCTGTTTATTTAATCAGGAGTGCTAATGTTTCTGATTAAAGTCATTGTTCTTAAATTCTTTAAAACTGAAGAGCATGTCCTCTTTTGCTTCTCAGGTAGGCTGAGATGCAGGTTACCAACAGCAGCCGTAGGTTTTCATTTTACCAGGCAGCTAAAAGGCCAGGCACCCTTTCAGGGGAGGAATCTGAGGCATTCTTGTGATGGAAACACAGCCCACCTGTGCTGTTGATTAGGCATGAAGCTCTGAATATTAAGGACGGAAGGTCTAAAGGCTTTGCTTCTCCCACAAAAAGTCTTGTAATAAACTTTTTACAGGCCCTTCTATTTTTGATGAATTTATAGTATCAGATACTCACTACTAGACCATCATTTTCCTTCATGACTCTTTAATAAAAAAATTCTACAAGATGAAGTTTTTCACATGAAATAACCACGTAAATCTAAACTTGTCAGTCTTTGAGAGACCAATTGGAATATATTGTCTGTGATCGCTTTTTTCATGAGTGAAAGAAAGAAAATTATTAAGTTAAGCTATATACTATATAGTTATACTATAAACATGTTTAAATTTTGGAATTTTTTCCCCTAAATTTGAAATTCAGGGGAAAAAAAGAAAAAAAAGACATTTCGGCTTTTCATTATCATGAATACCAGAGAGCTAAATAAGACTATGTCTATTCTTGATTTAACCTCACATTACCCAATTTGATAGTGGGGTATAAAAATATGAAGCATATATTTTGCATATTTTTTATAAATAGGGGCATCTCATGTATCATAGGGAAGTTCTGTATGTATGTCTCTAAAAGGTCTAGGCCTGAGAAGAGGTGGGTTGGTGAGAGGCAGAATAGAAAGACCAAAAAAATGAAATGCGAGGGCTTTAAGTGGAGAAATGGTTGGATGGAGTGGTAAAAGTATATAAGAACGGAAGTGTGAACCAGAGAAAAAAGATTTAAAGCTCTCTTATGCCCTCAAGATAATACACTTAATGAAGAAAAAGTCCTCTATGAGTGGCAGAAATAATGAATTTTGGTTTCCAGCTTCTCTTTCTTATATGCTTTTTCCCATCTCTAGTAAAGGGTGAGGTTATTGGCCACTCTCGGGGAAAGAAGAGGGAAACATCAAACACTCAGTTATATGAATTGGAAAAAAGGACAGAAGCTATTGTAAAGCCTGTGGAAGCCAAAGAAGGCTAAAACACGCAGGAACCAACTGTAATCCCATGTAAAATTCTGGCCTGCTGACGTGGATGGCAGAGCTTTCATTGACTGTAAAATGCTGGACTTTCAGCCCTCTTTTTGATTATCTGCTTAAGGTTAACAGCTCTTTTCCTTTTCTTTCAGGGTAAAACATGGAATTTTTACTAGCCTTTTGGTTCTTGATTAGCCAAGATTTTGCAGCTATCTGGGGAGGATAAAATAACCTAGAATTAAAAAGTGCCCCACCTATGAGTCTGGGCGAAGACATTGACTTTATCTCAGGCTGAAATATCAGAAGGCTGCAATGCTGGAGGAGAGGCTTAGCACATCGACTTTTCTGCTAAAAAAAATAGTACTTCTGATGATGCAGTGATAAAGCTACATGGTTATGAAGGCAAGTGACTACAGACTTTCCAAGCTTAAGGATTAAGGTTTTAGGTTAAGCAGTCCTTCTGGACAGAAAGGGGGAAGCATTAAAAATCAAAAGGAAGATCAACTGTCTCTGTTCATAATATGTATGATAGGTAAATTGAAAAAAAGCACTGTGAAAATATTTTGCCTTTGGAACATCAGAGTGGATGGACACCGAGGGCCACACAGCAAAGTGTCCTTATATGTTAAATCCCAGCTGTGTGATAAGGAGTTTTCACATGACTTGGGGCTAATCTGTTTACAGCAGTGATGCAGATGATCCCATGGCTTGTTTGTTTTTGCTTTTGTTTTGTTTTCTCTTTTGGTTAGTAGACTAGCACAATCCATATGTGATTGATTCCAGATATGAATCTGGAAAACAAAAATTAAAAATCTTCTTCTGCTTCTCAATTCTACATACCCAGAGTCCTCTCTGAGATTTCAGCAAGAAAGCAATGTTCCTTCAGAAGAGAAAGTGAAGAAAATCTGTCTCATTATTTATGCCTCCAAATTTTTCAATGGTCAGAAGTGGACAAGACAGAAATCTTTGTGATGTGGATGATTCACCATTCTTCTTTGTTTTGCTACGGACACAAACCCAATGTACTTTTTTTTTTCTCTTAAACTTGGTTTCTCAGAAACTTGAAATTTTTACAGAAATTGATTTTATTTTTTTTCCTATGACTTTCAAAGCACCCAGAGTATTTTTGTGCTCCACATGCATTCTTGGTACACCGAAGTTGTTACAGAACAGGGCAGGGGGGAAGCAGGGGTGTGTGGGGAATCTTTTCTATCATCTCAAGTATTTAAAGGGCTAGAAAAATTGGTATCATTTGCACAGTATTATAGAGAAAAAAACCAGGACCGTTTAAATTTTGGTTACAAGATACAGTGAATAAACGATGATTTTTTTGGAAAAATAGAATGCTACAAAGGCTGAGTTATAATCAGCTCAGCAGAGGTCATAGCAGGTTGATCCAACAGCCGTCCTCACTGAGGTCCCAGTTCCACACAGCATTTAAATGCATGCTTAATTTTAATCACATACATAAGTCCTGCATGACCTTAATGTTAAGCACGTGCTCGGGTGCATTGCTGAAGTGTAGATGGAGATATGTTTCATGAGGCCTGGAAGCAAGAGGAAGAAAGAGCTCCTTACTGTAGGTCTCAGTTATGGGACTCACTGCAGGACCAAAGGCTGCAGTGTTAGTTCTGAAGCAGAAAATGCTCACATAATGCTGTGAGGCAGACAAGAAGGGTAAATAGTTTGTAAAGGAAGGTGTAGTAGGAACTGGAAAACATGCCCCACAGGTTGGCTGGTCACTTTTCTTCTCTCTGGGCTGTATTCAGTTCTATGACCCTCCTTCTACAAGGACTTTAGCAAATGCTTATGGTCAGGCTCTGATGTCTTCAATGGGAGAACTAACAGCAGGTCAAAAATAAACTCATCCTCTGTTTGAGTTATTTGCAGAATATGAGTCTACATGCACTGCTCATTGCTGCAAGGTTGAAGTTTACCGTCTGCTCTCTTTTGTTCAGACTTTGCTGTCATTCTTTTGATTTTAAGTATGTTGTCCTTCTGACGCAAGTGAAAAAGCCCATGTTACTAATAGAGGATGAAAGGTGGGGAGAGTTTCTCTGCTAAGAACATAAGACTGATATCCCAGTGGTAGTCAGGTTCCTCAATCATATTCGCTTGCCAGCAGTGCTAAACTACTGCGAGTGTCTTGATATTTTTACCTGGATTTTGCAGCTCTGCTGCTGTGAGAAAAGCTTTGTTCCGGAACTGGATTGGTCACTTCCCTTTCTTTACTTTCAGACAAGTAAACTGAACTCAGGGCAGACAAGCATGTTAAACGGGGTCTTAACATCAGTGGGCTAAATTCTCCTAAACTTGTATTACTATCCTGTCATTGAGACTTTGGTAGAGTTTGCTCATAGTGATATAAATGGGTAGACAAGTGGATCCAATAGCCCAAGAAATGAAAATGTAGTGTAATATAACCACCATAAGCAAAGATCTGAACTGTCCCAATGCTGTGCCCAGACTGGCAACTCGTCCACTTTGACCTCACTGATGCTGATGAGTCTCCTGCTCTTCCACCCATATCTGGGGGTGAAAAAGGGTCTTGTTGCTTTATTTGTGAAAGCCAGCATGGTATGGACTATGATGAGCCCCCTAAAATTATTTTTTTAGGGTGGCGGTGAAGGAGGAGCTAGTGTGGTTCACAGCTCACCACCATTTTGCTGTGTTTCTGGTCAACGTGGCTGGCAGCACATGGACTTCTTTAGCAGTCCTGCTGTTTGGTCTCAACTAGAAAGTGTGTTCATGACTCGAGCAGATGTTTCTGCTTTTAGGAATCAGTTGTTTCCTCTTTTCCAGAAGTGCATGCCAGCACAGTCAGTATCTGGAAACCTGCTGCTTCACAGTAGGTCTGGAGTCTAAACTGGTACTTTACTAGAAAATAGTAATAAAGCAGTTTGAATTGCTTTTCATCCTTCATGCTCTTAATGGCTTTCAGGTTCATATGAGACCAATTAATTAATCCTGGTTCAGACCTAGAGGAATGGGATGTTTCTTACCCTCTGAACAGGAAAGAAACCAATAACAAAGATTACCAATCCACTTATTAAGACTTATGTCAGCAGCATAGTCTGACAGAGCCTCCAGCTGAGGTTGGGACTACAGATTTGCAATCTTGTATAAGCCTAATGTTCACTAGTCATATGCTAATTAATTGCTAAATCACAAAAGGCAAATCATAATTATTGTTTCAGGTTAGCAGTTTTCCCTGACATGATGGCATGCTTGCTGTTTGAAAGAATTAAAGAATGAGGTTCATTTAGGAACATTTATCTGTCCAACCTATGTTTCTGGTTTCATTTGTTTTAGTTTTCAGGTGATGAAAAACTCTCTTTGATTTGAACAGTTCCTGGATAGATTCTGCTATCTTTCCTCATTCTGGGAGGTCAATCAAGAGGTAGGATAGTAAGAATGAGAGTAAGAGCACATAAAGTTGAGGTAATTATGGCTCTGGTCCTGCAAAGATTTTCAGTGGACTGAATGTATCACACTCTGACCAGCCACACTTTTGTGGCACACTAAATTTGTGCAGACTGCGGAATTTGCTGTTTCCCATTTCAGGACTTCTTTCTGGAGGCAACGTGGCCAGTTGTATAGCAAGACTAAGCTTTTCTAGTTTCTTTCCTTACTTACCCCATGAAGTGCTAGCACTTGGTAAAAAAGTTTCTGCTGTAGTTGTTGCTGGTGGACAGAAGCACAGAAATTATTAAATGTTTTTCCAAAAATCCCATTAAGGTCAGAATCAAAGCTCTTATTGATCTCAGGCATACAGAGTCAAATTTTTATTAAAAAAAAATCATTAATGGCATATTTGAAAATTCCAGATCAAGGAAAGCTTCCCAGTTCTTTTACCACCTGGTCCTGCACACTCAAAACTCCCAGTGAAGGGAGTCAAGGGAGCCTCAGGAAGCTTTCTGGCTGACAGTCAGACATATTCACACGTAAGAGCTTACTGACACGTGGCTGAAGTCATGAGGATGCAGAGGATACTGCTTTGGCTCAGAAAGCTCTTACTCAGCTTGCTAAAACTGTCCCAACCCATCAAGCCTAACGTGTTTAGATCTCTTCCAATCATTATCTGTTAGTTGCGTGGTGAGAAGGTTGACTTGGCAGCTCACTGTTACTAGTCAAAGCCATATCTGAAAGACTCTGATGGACGTCCTGAGCAAACCAAATCTCAGGACTGTTGCTCTCTGCTGCCCTGTGTTTTCTAGTTTGAACTAGGACTGCAAAGGAACAACCCCTGGCAAAGGACAGCTGCGTAGGTTCCTGGTGGAAAAAAGAAAACCAAGAGGAAAAGAGGGCTGCGGCTCCTGGGCAGTAGATGACTCAGGAACCTTGAGAGAATTTTCTAGCAAGCAAGGAGCTGCTGCAGACAAAGAGGCATTTGCATTCAGTTCCCTCCACCCTGCTGTAACTCTAGCCAGCCAGCAAAGCAACACAGCAGACATTCAGTGGTACTGGCCCCAGCCCAAGTCTGTGTTCCAGGCTCCTAGCACACCTGTTAAACAGATTCCTTTCACCCAGCTTTCAGCTAACATTTCAGCTGTAGCTGGTGATATGCCCAGCCTGCTGAGGGGTCAGAGCCATCACTCATCACACTACAGTGCTCACCACAGTGCTGGGATGTCACACCCAGGCAAAGAACACTGTCACCCTGAATCCTATGGGATAGTCCACCTGCCTGGTGCAGCATGAAGTGCACAGGGGATGTGTGGTTGCATTGGTTTTGGCCAGTACTAAGGAAGGGTGATGGCTTGATACCCAGTGTGCTGAAAAGCAACCTCTTTACAGGTTCTACCTCTTGTCTTTGGTGCTCCATCCATCCATTCATCCATCCAGGAGCATGTACTGGCAGCTCTCTGGCCAAGCACCATATCCTGCTCTGCTGTCCCACCTGAGGATGGTAGGAGCTTCATATACTGGGTGAGACCACTGGGCAGGGATGCTTTCCTTCAGGATATTCAGCCAGGGCACTGTGAAGTCTTGCTCTCCTAAAGGACTCCGAGCAGCATCTAGAGGTTTATCTCCCCAAAAGGTTCAGAGTTATCAGAATGGGGAAGTGGAGTATAAGGGGCAAGGTTTTGATGTGAAAGTGCAGCCTACCTGCCCTCCCTTGCTGCTACTCCCTGGCACTTTAACTTTGATTCCTTTAAAGTTAAAATTTAGAGTCTGGAAATGGGAGTTGGGTTAAGCTTGTGATGAATTTCTTAGGAAGGAGGGACAGAGAGCTACAGGGAGAATAGGAGAAGCAGCAGCACATGCTTGAAAGGACAGCACAGGCTTCAGCTGCTTTTTGAGGCTATAACATCTTCATAGACACGTCCTCTGCCACATAATACATGTAAGTATTAAGAGGAGTAGACAATGATATGGTAATTCTCCTCCCCTCTTTTAGCTTGGTTTTTTTTTTTTTTTTTTTTTTATGTTTAAAAACAAATATTCCTTAGTTTTTCAGAAGTAATTTCAAGGTTTGCCCTAATTAGTTTTGGTCCGATGTTGAGATATGAAGAGGATTAAATTGGCTTCTCAAATAATCTCTGAATTGGCTGCCCACTGGTGGAAAGTCCATTAGGCAGTTCTACTAGAAAGTCCCCACAGATACAGCAATGAACATTTGCATGTGAAATTCTGGTTTAGGATCAGGACTTCTGAAAACCTCGAGGAGAAAGAAAAGATGCAGACAGGAGACTCCACATACATGCAGATACATATGCCACTGTTTGTAAGAATTTTTTCCCAAAAATTTCCTGAGGCCAAAGTTGTAGCTGTTTTTTGCAAATCTAAAGTCACTGTACTTGCAGTATAAGACATCTCCTACATAGTGATGGGTGGGGTTCAGAGCTACTTCCTTTCTGGCATCTCCAGCTGACAACACCCTGGGGGCAGGGGGAGTTTTGGAAGTTCAGTCTCTCCCAAAGAAGCTACAAGAGAAGGCATTAACCAGAGTAGTGATGAAGGAGCCTAAGACTTTTCTCCGTGATCCTGATCCCAGTTAACAGGGCTGGAACTGGCTCTAAAATATTTGGTTTGAATGCTGCTTTCTTGCATTAGAACCTTTTATCTCTCTGTGGTGGTTTATCACAGTGGCTGTTCTTTCACGTGGAGAATGCATTGTTTGTACAGGGCTTCACTATGGTGAAGTGGAGGTCTTCTTACTCTTTTAGTTAGCAAAGTCATATGTTAGATGTTTGCTCTTAGCAGTGCTCAAGGGTAGTGCTAATTTATTTTTGTAACAGTCCTTTTTACACTGAGAAGTTGGTGACAGCCATAATTTATTCATGGTGCTTTGCAGCTTTGCATAGCATGTCACACAGGCCTGCAACAACTGGAAGTAGTTATTTTCTTAGGAAAGTGTAGAGACCAGAACTGATAACACACAATGACTTACAGGAATCTGCTTATGTTTAAGGAAGATAATGCACATCAGCAAAGAGAACTGCAGATGGTTAAGACTTCTTGTTTTTCTCATGTCTTGTCCTCTTTCCCAGCTCTCCTGATATGGGAGTGTTCAACTTCATAAGACAATGTTTACAGCAGGCAGAAATTATTTTCTCCCATTCATATTGGTGTTCACAGCTAATACAATCCCAGAGAATTGTATTAAGGAGCTTTCTCCATGATTCCCAAGAAAAGGCACGTCGGTGTAACCAGATCTGCTCTTCTGGGATGAAAGTTCTAAGTCACATCTGCTCTCATTAGGTTCAAATTTGGCTATGCTGAACACATGCCATCATCGCTGTCATTGCCATGGTAACACATCCCAACATTATACTATTCCAGTCATGTGACAGGAGGTCAGGCTGAAAGGAAACCTGGGCTGAGAGAAACGCAGCACTTGTGGTTTTCCATGGTGTTAATAAACAAAACAGGTGCCAGAGAAGTAAATTTGCTTTTGTGTAAATATTCCCTTCCTCAAGCTTGCCTGAATGAAAAAGCTTGTTCTCTAGTGATTTTGTCTATTGGTTTGGTCTGACTAGGGCTTTAGGCTGCTCATTCTCCTCCTGCAATCCATCCACAGCTGGAGTGTTGGTTCCCATAGAATTGTTGGGGGAGATCTGGTGTCATGTTGCATGGCTTCCACCAAATAATAAAAAAAAGAAGGTATCTTTGGGAACCAGGCAGCCAGCTTAATGTAATTTGGGAGAGTTAACCTCTGTTCCTCTGTTCAGGTGATGGAGAGCCATAAATTATATACTTTGTTTATTGGGGTTTTTTTGTTTGCTTTGGTCATTTTTTTAGTTAGCTTTTTTTCTTGTTTGTTTGTTTGTTTTTGTTTTTGTTTTTAAAGTTGTCTGTTCTTCTAGTCAAGGAGAGAGGAAAAACCAAAGCTTTAAGATTGAAGGGGCTTAAAAAGAGCTTGAGGCCATATTAACTTTTAAAAACATCTGGATTAAACAAAAAAAAAGGATAAGAAATTCAAAATTAGGATTTTTGTTCCTGCTCATACAGTGCTGAGGTCAGTCAATGTCCTTCCTCTGATTTCAATATGCTATATCAAGACCTCCAACAACCACAATGTCCTGATTCTTCCCCACTAGAGACAAAAAAAGCAACAAGAGTATCACCATTTGTTACATCCAAACAATTTCTCAGCGCATGCAGGCTGAGGGTTATTATGCCACAATTTACAACAAGTTTCAGAAAACTTACCTAACAAAATTACCATATTGGTTTCACCACAAAAGTCTAAAAACATAGTTTAGTGGTTTGTTGTTGTAAATACAGGGAGAATCAATTTCAGAGACAATGCTGGGCCAGTTTCTATTTCAAGAATTATAGAGATGTTAATTAATTAGCATATTTCATATCTTTGAAGTACAGGTTATACTAAAATTAACCAGAAAGAGCAAAATCTGCAATGACAGGAAGGGGAGGTTAAGACAGCAAACACACGTTTTAGGTCTTTAAAATCCTGGTCCTCCTTGTCATTTCTAGGGCAGTCTTTCACTTCTACTACCATTTCCCACTGAAAGAAGAGTGCATGGAAAATTATGGAAAAAAACAGTGATTTACTATGGCCATATCCACTCTGTATGCATTTTAAAAACGCTGAGCAGAAAACCACAAAGATGCCCAACAGCCACTGAGAAACAATGTCCAACATGATTTGATTTGCAAACCACAGATGCCAAGAAAATGGGCTCCCTTTGATTTTAATGATTGGACTGGTTTCATAGTGTCCCATTATGAAATGTGAAGCCAGTCAAGATAAAGAGTTAATGGGTTTGCATTTGTAATTGGAGAAAAAGTGAAACTGCGGAAGATCTTTCTGAAGCTTGTTGGTAGAAAATCCACACGTAGTCTTTATCAGCCTGCATTTTTTGTAAAATGGAATTAGTGTTGTTCAGTCTTAGATAAAACTTCATTAATGCCAAGATAGGAGAAAACCTCATTTATTTATTCATTTGTGCAGTCTGTTGTCAAATTTTTAATATCGTTGTGTTCTATAAAACCACAGTAGCCTAAATATGTAAGATAATAAGTAGATGTAGATTGATAGAATAATTTGGATCGGAAGAGACCTCTGGAGATCATCTGATGGTTCAACATTCTACTTGGCCATAGTCAGTTGGGTCGGTTTGCTCCAAGTCTTGACTTTTTAACATCAAGGGTAGAGGTCCCATAACAACACTGAGCCTCTGTTCAGTATTTGACTACTCACATTGTGGTTTTTTTTTTTTTTTTACTCAGTATGTAGTCAGAACTCAACTTGTTGCAGTTTGCATGCATAGCTTTTCATCCTATTGCTGTGCAGCTCCAAGAGAAGTCTGGCTCTGTTCTCTCTGTGCTTCATGAAGGGCTGAAAACTGCAATAAGGCCTCTCCTTAGTTAGAGTATTAAGACCCTGAAAGTATAAGACTGAGAAAAGTAGCTCACAGGAGAGTTCTGGCAGGAAAAGATGATGTAAAAGATACCTGATATGAAATCTACTCAGCATTATTTGCATGGGAGAAGATCTGAGAAACACCAGACGGGAGCAGCGGGTCTCTGTGCTATCCACTGAGGAAGAGCTGTAGCTGTCTGCACATAAATGTTTTGCAGCAATGGATAGACAATAAACAAGATGAAAGGAGAAATGAGGTACCAGGGAGTAAAGCTGTGACCCCATTAACACATGGACGAGCAAGATGGTGGCAGATGATCTTCCAAGTCATTTGAATTTTCCTCCTGAAACTGAATTGAATACATTACCAATATGTCTTGACTTGAATGTGACTGAACATCCCTGGTCACCTCTCCATTCCCAGAGCACTTGTAAGCAAGTCTAGTAGCCTCATGTTGGATTTAGCTGTCCACAGTAAAGAGTCTTGTAATAAACTGTCAGTGTCACTGGAATTATTAAATTCTTCAATTGGGTGGGGTTTTTTCTTTTTTTTTTTCCATCCCCTCACGATAGGAAGAAGCAAAGAGAATTAGTGTCTTGCATCTACAATCAGACAATTAAACCTACATGGGAGATGAAGGACAAACTGAGACCATGAGGGGAGAGCCTGTGTCAGACCTTGGGTCCTACTTGTTCCAGCAACACTTACCATAATATAAGAATCATCTCCAGTTTGCAATATGCAGGAGGAGAGCTGGTATCAGAGTAACCTGCAGTATTGTACATTCAGTAGGTATGTGCCTCACTGCTGGCTGCAGAGAGAAATGAGTTTGTTAGTGCCAAATCAGAGATCTCTGTTTGAATATTGAAGTTTCTCCCTGTGTGCAATTTTTTTTTTTTTTTGGAGATGAGTCCAAATAGGAGAGGCAGATATATGCATCTGAGTCTAACAAACAAAATCCTGTTAGCTGAAGGGCAGCTAGTAGTTGAGAAGTTCTGTTTCCTCTGAATGTGTTTGCACATCTTTTTGCAGTATGAAATACTAAGAGAAGTTCTGAGCCTAAATTCAAAAGTCTCTTGCAGGAGTTGTTTTAGTTACAATATTTATCATCTTTGTGGAATTAAGAAAAAATATACAATTATGCCGTGTTCTCCCACCTTCTTTCACCCCCACCTAAAATGTTTTTCCTTCTAGCTCAACTTTTTCTGTAGAACCTAATTGCAATTTATGCTTACCTCCACATTTTAATTTTTTTTTTTTTATTATTTTTAGAGTACATTTGCTGGAGTGGACAAATTATTTCTCTGTTCATCAAGCTTGCATCTGCCCATAACAAAGAAGAGAATCTTCTACATATACTGAAAGTAGATTATTTCCTGCTTTGGTGCTATTTTCAAACATTGCTATTACAAGAAAACCATTATGCTGGGAGACCTGGAACCACAGTCCACTGAGGTAAGGGACTTCAGAAACTGGGTGAATAACTTTTGAATAAAATGGATGAAGGAACAAATAATAGAAGATTCTGCAGGAGTTTCAGCTCATCTTGATGCTAATCACAGCTGATAGAGAGAAATACTTTAGTTGAATAGATGCAGGAGAGTTTATTTCACTGTTAAAGATCAAGTTCACTTTCTGGTCATTAAAGACACTGATCAGTGAAGTCCAGTTGGAGTTTCCAGGGCTGGATACTTCATTAAGCTGCTTGCCTAGGACTTATAAAATTGGTGGAGTTTTGCTGTCCTAAAATTCCAGTGGTCTAGGTTACAACATCCTCCTTTAGCGCTTTTGCTTGACACAATGCAGTAGATCTCCATAAAAATGGGAGATTTGACCCAGCCAGCCCAGAGCCCTGGAGCAATGCTTTCCATCCTGACTTCCCAGCATGAGGCATTGTTTAGAACCAAAGATAACTGAAGGCAGTGAGGTACACCTCCTTTCTGGGTGTTCTGTGCCACCCTTCCAACACTTTATCTCATAGAAGGAAAACACAGCTGTAGCCCAAATCAAACACCGGTCTTTCTACCTGGTTGCCTCACCCTTCTTGTTGTTTTTTGGCCTGAGACATCCACAAAGGAGTTCAGGATGTTCCCGTGTCCACCAAAGTCCTGCTCTGAATCTTGCAGCCACTGCTCTGCAGCCTAGTCAGTTTCCTTCAGCTTTGACTGATCCTCCAAGTAAACAAAAATCACCTGCCAAGTAAGCACATCCTGCTCAGGAGTCCTCCTGGTCTTGGAGTTTTGTCTCCTGCACCTCATCCCTTATGTTTCTTTAGATGACTGCATTGATACCAGTCTCCAGGAAGATTCCACCGCCTGGAGCCTACCCTCATGGCCTCAGCCTTCCAGTTGCATTACCGATGCTTACACATAAATGGAAGATGTTTAAGTTAAGGATCTCCTATTGTTAATCATGTGTCAACCCCCCCCCCCCGTGTAATCTCAGTTTGAAACTGTGGTAAAAACAAGGCCAAGAGGGATAATTGCCTACTTTCAAAGCTGGGCTTCCAATCTGTCAAAGGAAGTCCTCCATTATCGGGCAGAATTAGTAAGAAGTTGAAGCTATTTCCAAATATGCAATTATGCCAGTATACTCTGGTTCACATTTGATTTCAAAGGTTTTCTGAATTGACTAAAGACCACACAATTACGTAATAGCTAATAATCCATATATGTAGTTTAAAAGAGCTTTTCAGCAAATACCTAGATGAAGTTGATAAAGCATCTTCAAGAAAGTTAATTAGGTCTTTGTCTTCAAAGCTGATTTTTTAGTACATTGGTGTATCGTAGGTGGAAAGTGTCTTGGAAACCCCCTCATATCTTCCATAGTTAAATAAATCTTAGGGCTTTCAAAGCTATTTGAGACCAAGATAACCAAACTGAATTTGAAGTGTACCTTAGAATTTACTTATTAAATCTCAGCAAGTTCACTTCTCTCCACTGTGCTCAGTTTCTCCTTTCGTGACTTTTAAATGTTTTTCTTTTTACTTTTCCCCCCTTGATTTGGATAAACTTTTAGGTCATAAAAACTGCATAGCATTGGCTAAATGGTACTCTCACTGAAGTAAGAAGTAAAACCTCAAGCAGCTTCAAAAGAAGCCAACAAGAGCCCTTATGAAAATGCCATCTTTATTACTTTAGAAAGGAGGGGAAGTTAGAAAGGACTAACCAAGGAAATTCAATGCCCAAATCCCATTGTAATTCAATAGGAATGGGGCGCCAAATTCCCTTAGGCTGCAAATTCTCTTTGCAAATTCTCTTTCACAATGGATGCCAATCTGACTCCCATTATGAGCCAGTCATTTTGTAATGTCAGAGGGTCAAGGTGATTGCTGTGTGCTGTTACCTGGACATAGCTGAAATAATGCTGTGGAACTACTGAGTTTTCATCACTGTGGTCTTTGGAACAAAATCATTGGGATGAGGTCAGACACAGCTGCACGCAGGAGATGGATGGGGCTGGTTGTCGAGTTCATTAAGTATCTCCAGGATGCTTCACTTCCACCTCTAGGACTCTCTGAGCCCTGTAGAGAGAAATAGGACAAGAAATTTACAGACAAAATCACAAAGACTTGAAACACTTGATTAAGAAATCACCCAAAAGATCAAATGCTGTTTCTTATGGTTGTCTCTCCAGATCAAGTGTAAAACTGCAGCTCCTTCCCCTGCTATCCATCCCTCGGGTGCACAGGCCAAGAGATGTCAAATCTTCCTCTCCACTTGCCACAGGTGGGGAAAAAGCATTTCTGTTGCAGCAGAGACTTGGAAAACAACATCTGGGAATGGCAGAGCCTCCACCCCATGCTGAGACCTTCCACACCACCAACAGCCCTGCTTTTGGTCCTGCTCTATCTCAGTGATGCTTGTTATTCACAGCCTGGTGTGCCAGCTCCCTCTAATGATCTGCTTGTATGTCAGAATATTCACTTAGAATAGCAGAGGAGTGTAAACAAATTCACCTGACTTCCTAACTTCATACACAAAGTTTTAATTTTTCCAAACAAAAAGGCCCACAATGGTTCCCACACTGGCATCAGTCAAGAATTTTTTTTTTTTTTACTGAGGCTTATTTATGTTTCTTTCATCTTGAAAAGGAGAGTGCTGTCCCAAAAATTAAAATAAAACCATCTTCTAGTTTTGCACCCATTGTTAATATTGGTCAGCTTTGTGGGCTGAACCAAGCAGTTTATATAGTTTCTTTCATTAGCTAGATTATCTTCACATAGATTCTCAGAGGGGTGGTTTGTTTTTTTTTTTTTTTAATATACAAGGCAGAAGAAGCATTCTGTTTTGATGACTCAACTTTATAAGCAGTTACATCAAATTTTGCATTGGATGAATTCCCTTCTTTTTAGCTCAGAACTACCTACCAGAGACCAGTGCTAACAACAGTGCTCCAGAGATCATTTGTTTCCAGTGGACTCATTGAGCTATGTTTCTCGTGCCCAAATTATATCTCATGGTGCTCTTTTTAGCAGGCAAAATCATAGATTATGTATGATTTGGGCTTGTCCATGGAGTTAATCAGTCTCCAGGCGCTGTTTCAGTAAAAAATTTCATAAAAAGAGTATTTCCAGTTTCTTAGTATCATTTACAACTGAGCAGTTTGCTATCACATGTTAGGAGGACAGAACTGTAGGCCACAGGGGTATGGTTTCCCTCAGCAATGACATATTGTTCAGAGGGGGTCCAGGGCAAAGCCTATGAAAGTCTACACAAACACTGCACTCATTTGACTTGGTAAAGTTTGACATCAAGAAAAACTCAGAGAGTTAACAACAACCGAACTGAGTGCACATTTGTTTTTTACATTTTTCCAATTATTTTCAGTTCGTATTTGCTGAAAGCAAATATGTGACCTCCTGAGACGCCACAATCACCTCCTCTCTTTATTTATGTATGTATATATATATCTATCTATCTCTCAAATCAGTCATGCTGTTCTGCCTGCTACTGGTCTGATGGGGAACCATTTCTAAAACCTTAGTCATGCTAACTGTGAAGTCAGTGAGGTGTGAAAGAAGTGGTGGTTGGTGATGGCTCAGGGATGGATGGCTTTGGGATTGCTTCTGCGGAGAGAAGATAGTATATAATGAGGATATATTCTGAACACAGTCAACTGTATGTTTTTAGGTGGGCGCATAATTCAAAGAGGATCACATATTTGAGCTAATTTAGTGTTAAGCAGAAGGGCAACCATAGACAGCCATATAATTTTTCTGTAAAAGCCACTTGCAGTCAAATATTTGGGGTTCATTCCTCCTTTAGATGGTGAGGGCTAGCAATTAGGAGGTGGTCAGGAGGCTTAATTCTTCTCTTTGACTTTGTTACAGAGCGAGTAGTTTTTTTGAGTGATAAAGACCACCTCCCAGTAGTTGTTTTCCTTTTTGTCCTCAGGCTATTAAGAACTTCTGTCAGGAAGCTATTCCAAATCAACTCCATGCAGGAAAGTTTTTATTAAGAATGAGCACTCACTTTGAGAGCAGCAAGGCATTCCTGATGGTGAAAGCAACAAAATCAGTGTGTGTGTGTGTTTCACCTGGTCTGAGAGGCAAATACCTCATCCTTTGCTTTCTAAATGGGGAGAGCAAACAGTCACTTCCACTGAGTTACTCATCTTCTAGAGAGTCCTCCCATCCCCAGCCCCACAACACTTAAGACCTCAGGTTTGTGTTCATGCAAAAGGCAGTTGTTTAAACAAAATAACCCACATGAACTGTTGGTCTGTCCTTCTATCTTTGATATTCTGCCAGCTCTCACAGACAGTATGGACATCTTACATTAATTCCTTCAGTGTTATTGTAGTCAGCGAGCCACAGAGACTTACTGACATGAACATGAACTAATTAATGGTATTCATATACCATTTTATCAGTCATTTTTGATTTTCCATTACGAGGCCAACTGTATACATATTCTGTTATGTTACACTTTGTATTTATGTTATTCACCAGAAATGCCAAAGAGAATACAAAAATATGCTTCAAGTAATTCAAAACTGAAACTAGGGCTCTCAGTTCATATATTTATGTCATTTAAGGACAAGCAACAAACTCCTAGACAAGAGTGAAATGTACATTTGTTAATGTATTTTTTAGGGGTGAAATGCAGTTCTTCATAAATGAATCCCTAGTGTCGTATAAAGGCAGCTTCTTTTCTTTGTTTCTGCTTTCGATACTGTGTAGATGCTAAAATCATTATCCTAGTAATGTTGCATTCTGGACAAGGACCACTAAAATTTGTGATCAGCAGCATCACCAGACATTTCCTATCAGCAGGATCACCAAGCTTATTGAAAGTGTCATGTGTTTTAAAATATTACTCACCCACACTGGCCTTGACTAATTCTATTTTCTGGTGTCTGTAATCTCTGAAGGTCTTTCATGATGCTGCAGTCTGTTAAGCAGATATACCCAGTATTTGCCCTCTGAACACACTGAGTAACTCACCTTTTGGAAGTGTCTTCCCAGAGGGCTTTCTTGTCCTACTGCACCCTCCCTGACCACTCAAACATCAAGATAAACCAAACCCCCTCTCCTTTCCAGCAATATGGCTTTTAAGGGTAACTGAGAGCAAGGAACTGAAGCACATATGGAAACAAGGAGATCCCAATACCTTGGGCATAACTTGCCTGAGAGTTTCTACTGCTGTTTTCTGCAAAAGCAGAAAACCTATGTGATTAAAGCTTTAAGTGAAAGCATTGGCAAAACTGGGAGACTTTTTTAATCATGTTATGTCATTGGCAATTTGTTCGTTTGTGCTTCACATGGATGTTATTGCACACAAGGGCAAGCACAGTCACTTATTTTGTTTCTTTCACCTGAGGTGATCCAAGGAGTCTATCCAATAACTTTGCCTTTAAATCCATAAGCTGAATTGTACCATATCTTTTTGGAAAGAAGAAACGAGCAAATTCCTAAAACAGTCATTCCACTCTTGTCCTCCTCCATATTTCTCCTCTAATTTTGTCAAGCTTCATGTCCCACTCATTCAGATTTGCTTTTTGCCTGCTCTGTCACATAGAAGAAAATATCAGGAGCTGGTGGATGGTGACGAGCTTGCAGGCTTGCCCACCTGCCTTTGCAGGAGTCTGAAACTGTCATGATGCTGCCTTCCTTCTGAGTATCTCTGCCTCCTGCTTTTCTCTGTATTTATTTTGCTGCTCATGGCAAATTTCCCTATTTCTTGGGCTCAGGAAAGAGAGGAAGGAATCCCAGAAGTTATTCCCTTCCTTCCCCAGAAACAGATCACTTCAATCAAGTGCTGCTTTGCTGGTTTGCCAAGTAAAGTCTTAAATGCATCGCTTTTCTTTCTCCTGCTCACCAGCTTGCAAAGTCCTTCTCTTTTTTGTCCCCATATGCAGAGAGCTATTTGCAAAAAAATGAACAGCTTCAACAGACGAAAAAAAAAATCAAGGCTATAATTTGATGAACACTGGCTTCTACCAAAAAGGACAACTTGTTCATAGTTTGTCCTTTACCTCTCACTCCTGCCCACTCAGTTTTACCAGCTCAAGTGTGTTGCAGCTGAACAGAATGAGGAAGATTGTCTCATTTAAAAACACCCCTCTTTTTTTTGTTTTAGTTCCATTTGGGTTTTTTGTTTTGGGTTGGGTTGTTGGGTTTTTTTTATCCTTAACCCCTTAAGCAATTGTAATAACACAACCAGGAAAGCAGGTAGGAGGGAGAAGAGAACAGCAGAAAGATGGGTGTGAGTCATGCCAGTGTTAAAAATGAACAAAAAGTTCATTGAACTGTGGCTTTAGATACCTCCACCTCAAACACCGTATAGTTCTGGGGAGAGACAACTGTCCCAAAGATTTACAGAAGAGAGTAAAGGCATTAATTCCTCCTGAGTCTAAGCACTCCACAAAAAACCAAAAAAAAAGTCCTACATGAAAACAAACAAACAATCCTTTCTTAGCTTGGAAAATGTGACAGAAACTCTGAAATTTCAGGTAATATGTTTTGGATTGAACAGAATGTTTCATTCAAGCTGGAAAGGGTTTTTTCCTGTTTTTTCTCAAGTTATTGAAACGCAGCTGTATTATCAAACAGGTACTTCTCTGCGCTCAGCAAGCCTGTCTGCACTGAACTCCTCCAGGTCCTCTCAAATGGAGTGCAGACACAGAGTGAAAATTATTGGCTCAAGGAACATCATTTAGGTCAGATCTGACATCCACCTGTGTCAGAGAAGTCTAACATTACAAAGCTGAGGCAGAATCCTGGCAGTCTGTGGCTTTGAATGACCAGCCTGCAGTGCTAACACACAAACATAACAAAAATTTTTGGCTTCTGCAGGAACACAGCTGTGATTATAAAGAAATGTCATTCTATCAGCTATTCACCTGAATCAGTGGGCATTCCCTGCATTGCTTCCCAAACCACGAGCATCCCTTTAGCAGGATCAATGCTTTGTAATTTTATCCCAAATGCAACCAGTCAGAAAGGAAACTTTGTTTTTTCTCTAAATGTAGAAAAAGGCATTTTGGTCCTGTGGGGTCATTCCTTACTTCTTGTAAAGTTGTTTAGCTCACGGTGGTTTAGCTCAGTTTTTTTGTTTGGTTGGTTGATTTTAGTTTGGGTTTGTGGGGGGTGGGGGGGTTTGTTGTTTTTGGTGGTGGTGGCGGTTTGTTTGCCATGAAAGAGATGAGCTTTAGCAATCAACAAGCCTCTCTTTTTCTCTTGAAACAAACCCACAAACCAAAGCCACAAAACTAAAGCACATACTCTAATCACCACTGCGTTATAGGCTTTCTGAAGACTTTGTAAACGCCTTGTCCGGGGAAGGCTTTGGCACTATCACTGAATCAGAGGCAAAATGTAGTGTCACAAAACTGGCTGAGTGGAAACAGTATACTGTTTCTCTGTCAGTGTACACTGTTTCAATGCCTTTCCTGGTGATGCTGGCAGTATGAAGTCCAGCTCATTCCCTCTCTCCCTGTCCAGTAGATTCCAGGGACAAAGAGCCCTGCTGCCCTCTACCAAGTGGGCTGCAACTGCTTGAATGAATTACTCTGTATGGGCCACATTCAGGCACTGCACAATTTTTTTTTTCTTTTTAGTGATAAAGAAATGTTTCTGGCTGTCTTTCTACTGTGAATTAGGAAGAAGTCTAAGGTATTTGTTCTGTGATGTGGAGCACTTGACGATGATGTACAGGAAAGAGAAATGATATTAATATCAATATAGAAATATATCAATAGATATAACAATATCTACATTTGCATATAATAAATGTCCCAGGTGATTCATTTTCTGCTCTCTCTGTGCCATCAGCACCACTGAAACATAATCAGAAATTGTTGCTGAATAAGTAAAGCCAGAATGCAAATTCAGATGAGAACAGAATTCACCAAAGAGCAGTTTCCCTGATGTGAACTGCTCATTGACAGTTATTTTTAGATAGGGACATCCCAAGCCCAATCTTTTGTCTCTTGGCAGATGCTTGCCACATCAAAAGGATCCAGCTCATGTTAGAGGGAGTGAAACCTCCCACTAGCACCCCTCCAAGCTGGCTCAGAGGCCATCATGAGACGTTCCTCCTCTTCCACTTGGTTCTTTAATTCAAACTTGACAACCTAGAATGCAGATTTAAATCCAACTACAGGAAAACTATTAATAAGCCGGCAAATGCTGAGGATGAGAATTCTCAGTGAATTTAAAGCTGAGGGATGATTGCCAAGAATATTTGGCTTTCTCTCCCCTATTGCTTTGATGCCCCTTGCTTTCAATTCTCACAGCATAAGAAAACACTTTTTCCTTCCTCTCTGCTTTATCCCTAATCTCCTCAGGTATAAACAGTGGAAGAGATGAAGCCCTCTTTCAACAGCTGCCCAAGGCTGCCTCTCCTCACTTGTCAGCCAATTCTTCCTGCCTTTTAATGGTTTTGGCAACATCTTACTCTCCACAGCTTGTTTCCCACTACTGCTGCCAGCCTGTAGAGCAGGCTGGACCCTGGGTGGGGACAAGGCTGGAAAGGCAGTGCTGGTCCCAAGGCTTGCAGCTCCAGATCACATGGCAGGAGTGCTGCTGTGGGATGGCAGGGCAGGGCAGCACCTTTCCAAATGCTATGTCTTCTTGAGTGCCCACCCTCCCCAAAAAATTCACTCAACAGGCACAAGAAAAACTGTAAAGGGAAGAGCAGGGCAGAAAGGAGAGCTCTAAAACAACAGCAAATTTGCCCTAGGAATTTTCAGGTGACCATAACTATTTGCAGCTTGGGTCATAAGAACATAAATTCGATTAATAATTTTAGCTGAGAAAGGGAGTGAGGGAGGATTTGAATTTTGGGGTGTTTTGTGTTGTAATACTATGTTCCAGTAATTTGATTACTTTTTTTGTGTGTGTTTGTCTGTGTGTGGTTTTTTTGGTTGTTTGGTTTTTTTGTGTGTCCCCCCCTCATCAAAAGTCTGAAATAATTTGTTTTGACAGTTTAGGAAGAATAAGATGGTGGACCTTTTGTTTTGAATATCACTCAAAACATTGACCAACATTAAAAAGGAGAAGGAAAACAGACCAACGATTTGTAAAATAAAATAAAATAAAAGTTAAACATTTCTCTTCAAGGTAAGTCAAGATTTCTGGCTTGAAGCAGTCTGAAATTTGTTTTTCCATTTACTGTCTAGTAGAAAAAAAAAAGAATCTTTCAGAAAAAGCTATTGGATTTGAACCAAAGTTCTGCCCCTCCAGCTTTTCACTCATTATGTGACAAGCTTTAATAGCCAGTGTGGTTCCCCAGAGACTTTGGACATCTTGCTGTGAGCTCAAGACTTCCCATATTCTGATGTGTGTACACCCAAGGATTCAGGGGATGGCAGCTACTTTTATTTACAGAAGCCAACCACCATGTAAACACTAGCCTGGGGGTAGCAGAAGGCCCTGCATCTCAAGGACTCTTCCAGAAAACATATGTAAGTTATGGCTATATCTTTCCTTGCGAAGAGATTATTATCTTTCTCCCCATGCCTATGGCAAAACTTTCTTCATTCTCAATGGGAGCAGGGTTACCCTGCCAACATTTCAGTAACCAGCAGGGCCATCTTGAAGTTGGTTTTCTGGCACTGGAGGGAGAGTTTCACAACCATGAATTGCTGTAAACTGTACTGAGGAGTTTCTTCCTCCCTGCCTTCTTCTTTGTCTGTTTCCTCAAGCAACATAGCTGCTGACAGGCACACCAGGAACATGGCTGGCAAACAGTGAGAGATGCTGTTTTACTGTCAGTCAGTGACTAGATGAGTGTGTATTTGTTTCTGCCTGCTTCCCATGAAATATTATTGATCCGAATATGCCATCAAAGGGTTGGAACCGTCAGCTGTGAAATCCAAAAACATACTGCAGGAATTGCAAGGCCCTTAGAAGAATTTGCCTTTTTCTGTCCCTGTGAAATGGGACACCAGGCCAGTTGTGCAGCAATATGGATCAGTCCTCCCTCACTCTGAGGGAGACTGGCTCCTTGGCAGGAGTTTTGCTGGCGTTGCTGAAAGTCTCATTTTGACTGTGCAAGCTGATGAGTCTTTCTGTCTGCTGTTGTCCTGCAGCTGAATCTCCCTCTGCTGATCCTGCTGAATCTGCTTCTGCTTCCTACTGGAGAGTAATTCCTTCAGACACCTCCCACAGCATGGACCAGACTGCTTGAGACAGCCAGCTGAGGAAATAAGAACGCCTAACTCAAAGAGAAAATTTCAGGGCTAACCTATTCCTATACTAAAAGCACACACTACCATCTTCGAGATCCAGTAGTCCTAATATGTACAAAGACCCTGCTCCAGCAAAGCACTTTAGCTCTAGAGTACTCGCTTCCTCAAGAGCTTCAAGTCATTTACAGTGTCTTAAGAGTTGGTGGATCAGGGCCTACTTTTCTTTAGCTAACCCTGCTCTCAGATCCCTTATTTATTTAGATGAATTTTCTTTGTAATTTTTTTCCCCCTGCCTTGAGTCATAACATTGCCAGTGGTTCTTCAGGTCTTAATTCCAGTGATTTCCAGGGCAGCTGGTGTGGAAACTGTGCACATCCTTTTCACCACGTGCTGCGTCTGCTGATGTTGAAGGACAGAGTTCAACAACCCCTATATTGCTCCTTTTCTAGCAGTAAATTCATGCCTCTGCTAAAGATTCTATGAGATCAGCCCTTGCAGCCTTTGCTGATGAGCAAGGGTGGGTCCTAGTGCTGGTAAAGATGGAATTGAGGGGAAAGAAGCTTTGAATGGCCAGCAAGATTGGTTTGAATGTCAAGGCAGGGATTGAGCAACACAGGCTTGTCCTCTAGAGCCAACTCCACCTGCAGTGGGCCCACACACATGGCGTGACTGAGGGACTGGAAGCGAGTTGTGAAAGTGGTGAAAGCGTGTGCCTTGTGCCTTTTTCACACTCTCACACACTCTTCTGCAGACTGGTAGGGTTTCACCCATCAAGGATAGGCTATCTAGCCTTGTTACCAGCTGCACTTTGGGAACAGACTCACAAGAAGGGTATCTGGTCAATGAGCAGACTCCGGGATCCAATACATTCACCATTTGCACAACTAATATAGAGGAGGCACAGAGAGTTGAAGTGACTCCTGCAAGGTCATTTGACACCCTGTGCCAGATGCCTGTGAAAAAAGAAAGAAAGAGGATACATGTGTATATGTGCTCCCTGGGATGTTTTTTTTCCTGACTCTTTCTTTCCCCCATGTAATTTTTTTTCTGATCTCTCACAGGATCATTTCTTGTTCTAGTAACTCACCAACTACTTTTCTTTTCCTTTTTGCCTCTCCTTTTCTTTATATTTCCCAGCTGCTGCAAAGCACAGCAAGGCCATTATTCATCATGAATCCCATGATGTGGGGCACAAAGAAATGGGGTGATTTCATTCATGTGACAGTCAAATGCTGCTGTTGGTATGCTTCAGAGGGTGTTTATGGCCAATGTGAAGTTCTGGATGATAATCTGAGGGACCTAAAGCATATAAAAGAAGAAAGATGAGTCCTTGTCCAGTTTTTGTCTCAAGTCAATCCTTCTTTTCTTGCTCTGATCACTCAGCTTTATAGCAGAACTCTGTAACTTATGTTTGTGGAACTTGTATTTGTTGAACCAAAATGTCACCAGGGAAGATTCTTCTCCAGCTCCAAATACGCAGCCAAAGCAGCATTCTGTAAAGCCTATAACAAAGTTCAACCAGGGTACTGCTGCCAGACTTCTCTGTGGTGTTCTGTGATTGGTAAGGTTGAAGGATACAGGCACAAATGTTTGTAAGGAAATTGTTTTCACAAGACCCTGCCCTCCTAAACCATGGCATCAGATTAACAGCAGCAAGAACTGAAGAAGAAACCCGAAAAGGGGTAAGGATTTCATCCTGCAGTCACACAGGAGCATTCTCTATGGACCTTCCTTGATTTACATCAGTCCAAGGTGTCATTTGGAGCAATGCATTTCTGGTGTGATGGCACAATGCTCCCACAAAGCCCAACAGTCTCTTCTCTTCTATTTACCTGGTAGTTCAAGAAGGGCAATCTGGAAAGGAGAAGCCACCTCAGTTTCTGATAAATAAGCTACTGGAAGATATATGATAAGCCATCTGATGACACAAGCTGGACAGTGATTTTATTATGCAAATTCATCATTTCCCTTGGCTGTTTATGAGGATCCTTATAATGGAGGCCATGGTTCAATTTCCACACCTTCCTTTGAGTTAGCCCAGCTATTTGAGAGGAACAGTGTCTGGGGCTTTGAAACAATCTTTCTTTCTCTCTCTCTCTCTCTCTCTCTCTCTCTCTCTCTCTCTCCTGCTCTCTCTCTCTCTCTGTACATATATATATATGTCTGTATATATATTTCACTGCCAATAAAACTGCATGTTTTTGCAAACAAAGGAGGGAAAATAAACAAAAAGCATTAAAAAAAAAAAAGAAGAAAAAAAAAGGAGAAGAAGAAAAGGAAATATTTTTAATTGTCTGTATCTGTTTATATTTGCAGGTCCTGAATACATTCTACTATTGTACAGCTCTATAAATTATCCCAGAGAACTTATCACCACACAGGGGATATATATTCAGTTTTGTGATTTTCCTTTCACCATGTCTATACTTAAACTAGCAATTTGCAAGCAGGTTCAAATTGTCATTTCTTTCCTGGTTTTTTTCTCTGAATTTGGAAATTCCTCTCGAAGTAGCTCTTAATCAATGTGAACTTTTCTCAAGATGCCACCCAGGGCCAATAAGGCTTGAAATGTGAAATCATATGCAATAGAGTTCTACATACACTTAAGCTCTAAAACGATGCATTTTTTTTCCATAACATGCTTTTTGCATATATAGTAGATGACAGTGGTGAATGTTATAAACCTTATTCATTCACAGAATGGGCAGTTCTGTACCTAAACAGGCTTATAATTTTCTGAAAATAATATTTCTGAAAATATTTTTAGAAATTATTTCCAGATTCCTTAAGACATTCACTTTTTCTCTCTAAATCACAATGGTGTTTGGAATTCTATTTTAAAAACTACAAATGACACCATTACAGCCATTCACATAAAAACCCAAGGAAATATGTCTTTGCAAATTTTTTTTCCTCGTTATTTCCTGATCTACTTTTGCTTTTATGTGACATAGGCATTTCATAATTAGGAGTTAGGACTTCTCTGCTGTGCGTGCATAGTGCAGAAAAGTTTCCAGGATCATGTTGTTGGTGTTCAATGCTGTGGGGTGCCAGTGTCTCTTAGTCCTTTTTGATCTATTAAAATAGAGATTGAAAAAATGCAATACAATACTGGTGGGGTTTTGCATGTTGGCAGGGCACAGTTAGAGGTCAGGCTTGCCCTTTAGAGATGCTGAGCTTCCCTATGAATGTACATGTCCATTATCTACACACAAGGCCTTTACATTTGCCTTCTGAACTTTATTTTTCACCCCTCATTTTCTGTCTACAGAGGGAGTGGAGATGTTCCCCAAAGGAAAAGAAATTTGTGAATATTTTGCCCCATCTGCATTTTCCAGTCAGTTCTAACTGTGGGTCTTCATTACACCATCTCTTTTGCTTGTTCATTGATTGACAAACAGCTGGTTTGGAAGGAACCATGAAATTGGCGTTATCTGTTATGTTTATTACCAGTCATGGCACCACACCTTATGGCCTGATACCATTAATTGTACAGTAGCACACAATCCTGCACTAGATGCAAATTTTACAGCATAGATCTTTAATGTAACACGATGACATACCCATTACACTTCTGTTTAGGAACCAGTATATTCCTTGAGTTGGTTTCCAATATGTGCCTTCACCTGTGGTCTCCATTCAAACTGAGGCAATCCAACTGCCTGATTGGATACATATGAACAACTAAAAGTGGGATTGTTCCTTTCACATCTTGTCCCAAGTGGAAAAGAAAGCTGGCTGAAAAGATTATTCTAGATTATTTCCAACAGTATGGAGTGCTAGTAATGTGTTTGGGGTTTTTTTATTATTTTATATGTTCGTCATGAGGGTTCAGATGATCTTTTAAAAACATGAAAGTGTAGCCAATATAATATTTACCATGCTTGCATTCCCTCCTAGCCTTAGGTCTTCCAAGAAAATGAGATGTGACATTTCATGATGCACGTCTTAATTTTAACTTAGGAAAGAAAAAAATGTTTTCAAACAAATAAGTAAATAAATACAAGATCATCTCATAAATGGTTTTGAGGCTTGATGGAAAGTCATATCCTTCTGTTGAAGTAATGTTGCCTTTTCAGAGGTTTTACTGAAAACTGCTTGATGTATTACACTGTTCAGAGGGAAATATTTAGGAAAAAAAAGAGAACTAGTAAGCTACAACTCTAGATGCTGCCTTTACAATGGTAAATCGTCAGGTGACGAGATTTCATCAATCAGTAGCCCTTACTGAGGATTTTTGGGCTGAAGACTGCATTACTGTGGGTCCATGAGAAGGGAATAACCTGACAAAACTATTCCATTTTATCTCTGTTCCAGGAAAAGGGGCCAATTATCAGCTGCCACACTTTGGAGAATTTCCTCTCTGGCAGTTCAGAAAGTGCCAAAAGCAGGGCACAGAAGCCAGAAAGCGTGCCACTGTAATTGACCCAAACAAATAAAAAAAGATCCCCAACAGAAAATAACCCTCCCCAAAACAGAAATAGTTTCTAAAAGATCAACTGAGAGCTTGTGTTTTACATATCATGTGGCTAGACATAGTTTCTGGAAGCCATCCAGTTTAGCCCACTTTCCCCTACCATCTGTCAGCAGTAGGTTTGCTGACTGAGAGAGCTCAGAGGCAATGGTGTAAAAGGCGAGTGTTAGACAATTGAGATTAAACATGATAAGAGCAGGGGAATTCAAAAGCTTGATGATGTAACATAACATAACACTTAGCTGTTGTGAGAAAAAGAGGAGGAGCAGGGTAACACAGAGAAATAAGTTGGTCACCTTTAGGCTGAATTCTCTGGTTCTTACCAGTTTGTACTGAGAATTATTAAACATGCAGTTGGAAGAGTTTGTTTTACATAGGTTAAAGGTATTTGGGAGGGTAATTCAGATGTAGACTTGGCACCAGGTTTAGATCTGATGAAAAAACTAGTTACATTCTAGAGAACTGAAAACTTCTGAGATCATGAGATTATTAACAAAGCTAGGGACCACCAGAAGATGATCTGGCTGCGAGTTTTATGCCTTTTGTCCATATTGCAAGAAGAGCTGGAGCAGAGGCTTTCAGCATCCTTGTATTCCTCCCATTTGTAGAAAAGCATCTCTACCAAATGCTTTTTCCTCCCACCTTTGCTGTGGGTCTACAGAAAAGACCAAAACACTAATTATCTACTCACCTCTAGATTCACTTGACTTAAATGCGTGTGGCAATTTATGAGAATGAAGTTGAAAAAGGAGGAGGCAGTATAGCCCACAGGCGGCTCTGGACACTCAAGCACTCAATTTGGAACCAAAGCTCTGAACAATGCTCAGAAGATTCTGATTTACTCCAAACATGACTTGGGAAAGTGGATCTGCTTTCCAGGAAAAACAGGACTATGGTTCAGTACTACATCCCTTGCAAAATGGGAGAGTATTTGCATCTCACAGTCCAGCCTTGAGTGAAACTGTAGTTATTTTTCAAAAATTCCCTCCTGATGAAAGGACATGCAATCAGAATGAAACTTAAAACTGCTGCATGCATGATATAAGAGCATATCTCAGATATAGGAGACTAAGAGGTTGGGAAAATGCACCCTATGAACAGAATTATACCCATTGGACTTGAGACAATAATTGTAGTATTGGGTCTCATTTGTGTCACTGTAAAAGCTTCTTTGAGAAATGTGCTTCTCATCTGGTCATGACCAGGCAAAGGGATTTCTTAAACTCTCTTTGATCAGGGCTATGTTGGAAAAAGCTCACTACAGCCTATTTAAACTGGCTGCTAAAATTACAGCCAGTTTGGATACTGGTTATTAAAAACTCTTGAATGAGCTGTGTTTCCTCCTGATGCTTATTGCTTGTCTGCTGGGAGAGCCTGTCCTTGGTCCAGCAGACAGCTCTTCACTTTCCTTCTCTCTCACCCACACTGCTCTGGCTTCATCCCAAAGTTGCCAGTGCCTCACACACATCTGATACTCAGCTCTGGATCCATCACATCTACCAGCCTCACCTCTTGTATTCAGTGCATGTGAAGCCCTGTTTTCAGAAGCTATTTTCTGTCTTTTACAGTGGAGAGATGCAGAACACAGGACCCCTTGTGTCCCACTGTACCACCAGAGTCCGTTCCACCAGGGGACAGCATCTGAGGAAAAGCGAGGACAGTGGCTTTGCGTGTTTTTGTTTCTTGGCAGAAGGAACCATCTGTAGGTTTTAATTAAACTGTCTGTGGATTTGCACCATTGGGCATGACAGCAGAGTCCAGCCCTGCAAGCCACAGACTACTAGCAGTCTTCTGAGTATGAGCAGGGGAGTGGATCAGCGCCTGTGGACCGATTATAGATTTTGATGTGGTGCCATGACTACGATCTGTGCCAGTAGAAATCCTTATAAAATGTGGAAAAAATTTACTGCATACTTGCCATGATCAGTTTTAAAATCACACCATTTTCCTCCTTTTTGTTTGCTTTTTTGTGTTGTTTTTTTTTTGTTTTGTTTTAAGAAAATGGTAGAAGTGCAATTTTGTCTTTAGATCAAAGTTATAGAGCCTCAAAAATCCATCTGAAACTTATAAAGTCTCCATTTGGTTTTACTTTTGGATGATTCAAAAACAACAAACTATATATGTATTTTAATTGGGATTTGAAGAATGAGTCCCAGTCATATACCTTGTAAACTAAGTTTCATTGAGCAATAAAGCTTGTAAATTTCAGTTAAAACAACTTTCAAAAAAGGTTGGGCTTTTTTGTTTGATTTTTTTGTTTGTTTGTTTATTTGTTTTTTGGTTTTGGGTTTTGGGTTTTTTTATTAAATGAAATACAAACTGGTGAATATCGTAATCAGGTAGAAACTGCTGCCTGAGGAGAAAAAAAAAATCTATATTTGAAAAAAGAGTGGAAGTTCTTTGTTTCCATTAATATATGTTCCTATTTTGTCATAACCTACAAAAATCACCATGACAAGTGACTAAAACACAGAAAAGTGGTTTCACTGTTGATTTCTAACAGTTCTAAATCCCAAAATAGCTGTGGTCGGTTGCCTCTAGGCATGTTCATACAGCAGGTAGGATGGCTCTTCTGAGGAAACCTTGTTCTGGAAACCTCCCTCAGTATTTTGAGGAACCTGTAATCACTCTGTCTTTGCTGTCACTCAGCAGCAAACCACTTACCACAACTTTAAAGGGAGTTCAAAATGCTGAGGAAAAGCAGCCCACCTTTGTGCCAGGCCCCATTTACCTATGAACACAACCCAAAAGCACAGTTGCTGTGTATGTCTGCATTGTGCTTTACAATTTAAGATATGGTCAACAACTGTTGTCTCCTTTCCTATCTAGCTTTCAACCCCTACCAAATTTCCCTTAGCTTGACATATCCTTCACAAAACTGCTGAGCTCCTTAAGATCTAGACCATGGCCAAGTATCATTTTGTTGTAAAGCGAGGGACCGAGACATGTAAGATTCGTACACACATTTCTAAACTGTGCACTGCTTAAGTGGCAAAAGGAAAACCTAAGTGCTTGCTGCAAGTTGAGCCAGAAAATTCATCATTCTGCAATTTATTTCTAGGGTTTTCAACATTTTGAATTTTAATTCCTTTAATTTATTTTTTAAAAGCATAATCACAACTTGCGTATGTGATCATAAAATCCAATAAATCCGGGGAACTACTCAAGAAGCCAACAGAGGAATATCAGCTTGCATCTCTCAAGAATCCTAATTGCAACTCTGATGTGATTTGCAGGGCCTGCTGTTTCATTGTAATCATTATGAGGCCAGCTGGGCCTTGCTTAAAACTACCTAACTGGTGGATTAATCTAGACTAATAAAGAGTTTTTACACCATAAGTAATATCTGTTGTAAAAAAATCATAAAAGTGTCCCTGGTCATGAAAAACTGAGTGAATAAAAAGGCTCATATTTTGTTCTAAAAGAGTGGGCAAAGGAGGTGTAAGGTACAAGGGTTAGCAGAAATTAAAAAAAATTAAGACAAAATTGCTCAAAAATTTGCATGAAGTACTGTTGTAATGTGCAAAAATGTGAAAGATGAAAGTAGGTTGGTCCTTCTAGAACCTTTAGACCTCCCGTAGGTAGAGTGATGATCCAATGTTAATGTGGTCACAAGCAAAGAGAAACTTAACCGATCATCACCATAAAGGCATACAAATATTTCTGGTGGATGCCACATGTGTAATTTAGAAATGGTGCTCACCTGGCAATATGTGACTTTGTCCAGCTGGTTGTTTTCAGCTAGCGCAATTTTGGGCCACTGGGCTTTGATTTTGTTCAGCCTACAGACCACGTGCTGTTGTCACTTCTGAGCACAGACAGCAACAGGAAGAGTTACCCTGTTAGTCTTGTTACATCACTTCTTCAAAGGATGAGGGCTAAGCTAACAAAAGCTGGTCACTGTCAGCATGACTATATCCATTTGGGAGGTTTTCTGGAGTAGCTGTAGGAATGAAAGAGAGCGACTTTGCTGAAACACTGTAGAGGAGATGAAGTATATGCAGAAGAGTGCTGAAAGAGAATAAGACAAGTTGGGTAACAAGTTTCAGATGAAATAGGTTAAATGAGAACTGTTGAGTTATTTTTAGGCAGCTCACATCAGAAGATCGTAATCCTGACCACTGTTCCAGTCTCTCTCTATATCAAGACAATTTATAGTAACCTGCATGACCCCTACTTTCTTCACAAGTAGTATACTTGAGTAAAATATTGACCTCAGCTGAGTCAAAAGGTTTCCTCCTCTAGACACAGTTCATCTTCTAAAGAGTGATGTATAATGAGAAGTGAGTCAGGCTCTCTGGATCTGGCTGAGGACAGACCACATAAACAGCTTGCAAAATAGCCACTGACCTATGCAATCTTCCCTTTCAGATTATTGCATCCCAAGAATTTTATTTTAGTTCTGTAAATGTAGAAGGCCTCAGAAAGTACTCCGGATCTATGTGGCTGCAAAGCACGGCCATGGCTGCATTGATTGATAACTTAAAATCTTCTTAGAAGAGTCAGAAAGACAGAGAGAAGGAAAGGCAAATGCTCCAGTACAACAAAAATCACACAAATAAAGGTCCAAGGAAAATGTTTGGAAATTGAGACCTCTGCCATCTCAGTGCTCAGGAGGAAGTCAGTGCTCCATGGCCAATGTCAAATTGAGCTTCAGGAGCAAGGCACATCTCAGCAGCTTTCCCAGCTGTGTCCTTAGATGAAGGTCTTGGTGCTGGATTCTCTTACAGTAAATCCAGGGAACTCAGTGGGAATCAACTGTGGTTGGGGGTCTCTTAGTGATACTGCGATATAAATAACATGAAAAGGATGCTTTGGCAAGCCACAGCCTATGTGAAGAGATTCAGGCAATTCTAAGTATGTATTTAAAAATACCAGAGGTTGAAATTATCAAGAATTCCTATTCTGCTGGCTGTATAAACATGTGCAAATGCCACAGTTGCATGCTGGTATTTACTTCATGAGTAGACATGACAAATGCTGGGAAGAAGTTGCATATTATTTAGAACCAATCCAAAAATACTTACAGAATCTTGTTGACCAACCTGTTCTTCCAGGTGTGACAGTTTCATGTGTTTTCCTGGTTGCTTTGCTGTGCATTGCAAACTCAAATGTAGCTGCATTAATACATTCTTGATGTCCTGTTGAAGATAGGGAGCCTTGAAGTCTTCTCAGACTGATTTGCCACAGCAGCAGGAAGATGGATTTAGTTTTCAGGTGGTTTTACCAGCCTGAATGAGATGACAGTCTCATGCTGTCTCATATGGATTTATACTGCTACCGTAAATAAACCTGGGGATCTGAGGCACATTTTGACCTGCTCTGGCTGGTGCTTTCTGATGGCTGGTAAACTATGTTAATGAAAGGTGACATCAGTAAACCTGTTGTCATCACAGTGCACTGTGGTAACTGGGGCCAGAACGCAAGGGAAAAGAAAAAAGGATATTACATAAAAAATACATTCCAACACATAATGAGAAATATATCCAATATATAATGTGTTGCACCAATTCACTATAGTACATGAATAGCATACATATTCATTGTAGCAATAATGATCTTGAAAGAGACTGAGAGCTTCTTTCTTTCTTCTGGTTTCAATTTATCAATAAACCCACTTCTGGTTACTGGAATCAACTATCCAGTGGTGATGTGAGGGGCCAGCAGAGAAGGTTTGACGGAAAAGCCATAGCAGTAACGAAGCATTTGTCACACACCTGACGTGCACCAGCTACGATTCTCTGCCCCTGCCTCCCAGACACATCCCCTCTTCTCAGATAGCCATTCTTGTTCTCTGGGTGTGATTGGTGCCCTCCTGGCCATCTCAACAACTTTGCACCATGGGAGGAATTTTAAAGGCCTGGGGGCACATGTGTTCTGTGGTGACCGGTGGGAGATGGTTGACTACCACACCTATGTGCTGTTGTGATTCTTGTCTGGATGAAGTCGTCACTTTGGGCATATCCACAAAGAATATTGCAAGCAGTCACAGGTTTGCACTGCCCATGCTTTGTGAAGCCTGTGAGCCATTAAGAAAGTATGCCCACAGCCCCGTGGCCAAAATCCGTGCAAGGGTCACAGTGCAAGGCAAAAATGACCATGGGATGATCTCAACGGCATGGGTTCATCCTCTAATTTGCAGTGTAGGCAGAGTAAGTTGAGATCTGTTAGCCATGCACTGTGCATATGGTTGTCATCTTCAGTGGTTTGGGGCAACTTAAATGAACCATGTGGGGGCTGAAAGCTCAGAAGGGAGAGGACTATAGCCATGTGCAGAGCCTTGCTGAAATATCCTGCCCTATTTACAGGCATTATCTGCCTTGTTCCTGTTTCTATCAGCATAAAGGAGAAGACAATCAAGTCTTTCCTTCCAGAGTTTTTAACATCTGAAGAAAGATAATCAGAGAAATGGAAAGAAGAAATATTTTGGATAAGGAAGGGAAAGGAAGAGGAGCTAAAAACATCTGGGTTGCTGTGAATGCAGAGGAACTGGGTGAGAAGCAATGGGGCACAGTCAAAGGGAAAGCTGGAAGCACAGCTCCTCTGGAAGTGGAGGAGAAGGCAGCTGAAACAGCACTTGCTGCTCCAGTTAAATGTCAGTGAAGTAACTTCCTCCTGAAGGGGGAGAAAACAAGCAGAATGTCAGGACCAGCTGGCAGTTTGAGAAAAAACAACTGTAAAATTAAACAGCACCACTGGGAGCATGGGACGGCTGCCCCTGCCTCCTCATTGTCATTATTCAAGGCCTGTCAAAAGAATAATAAAGGGTGCTATAAAGAGAAGACAAATCTCAGGCAGGCAGAGTAGCAATGAGACTGGCCAGAAGGGGTAGAGCTGGACTCCTGAAGCTGTGTGAACATTTAGGGGCCTGCAGAAGCGGCTGGCTTTGGAGACATGCTTTCTGTCTCCAAAGGTGATGAGGCAAAGGAAGGGCCTGCCCATGACCTCGCACCATGCAGGGTTCAGGTCCTTCCACTTATCAAAAATGCATGAGGATTGGTCTGTCCCTTTGTTTCCTTGTGGTTTTCATCTGTCAGAGTGCTAAAGAAATGCTGAAGGACGGGACTGTGCCTGTCAGGACCCTGATCTGGAAAACTTCACATGGCAGCCTCATCCTGATCCCAGTCTTCATCCACCTCCATGCCTTCCTCCTGGTGCCGATGCTGCAATACTGTCCCAGTGTTTCGGCCTATGCCACCATCAGAGGTACCTCACAAGTGTCACTCACCACAGCTTCTCATTTGAAATTACCTGATCCATAAAAGTTATGTGCTGAGACTTGAGAGGACTCAGAGATGAAATTTCACCCAGGCAAGAGAGATAATTTCCACTGTCTCCAAAACAGGAATGCTGGAGCAGGGCAGATTTCTCCAAGCAATAAAGGCTAGGAAGGAAATTGTTTTTGAAGGCCAGAAGCCTATTCTTTCCAGATTTAGGCACAGTGATAAACATCAAAAGGAAACAATGAATACCCGCTTCTGCAGGTGTTTCCTTCATATTTAACTGCTCCCCTCCAGCCTATTGGGAATACTGTTCTTGCCTATTGTTTGGTAAATTCCAAGAATCATATTTATATGCATTATGTGAAGGACTGCATGCTGGGTATATATTTCCATGTAGTGTGGCTACAATGTCATGCCAGCTGGAACACTGGGTAAGCCAAACTCCAGCCAGGTTCCCCAGACCAAAGCCCAAGGACTCAAACTGCACAGTCCAAGCCACTCTTATCTTCCTCCAGTGAGAACATGGAAAACAGCAAGTGTTTGCTTTCATGGAGACCCTCTTTTCCATCCTTAGCAAACATTTCTTCACACCCATCTCCACCACACCAACAGCAAGACCTGCTCTGCTTTGCTGCAGCTGACCTAACAGGCCAATAGTAACAGCAAAGCATGAGAAGCCTACCCAAAGAGAAGGAGGTGGCATTCTTGAAAACAGCTCAGAAGTTTTCCTAACCAAAAAGAAACATTGGATAAACACCTCAGGAAGATGAGCTCATCCAATGGGATGAGCCCTACTCCTTGAATTTTCTCTCACCTTTACATGGTAGAGTCAGAAGGACAATTTCTGGAAACAAAAGTCAGATGAGCAGAAGTTTGAGAGATATCAAACGTGGCATGTTGGTGCATACGTTTCACTAGGTTAAGCAATGTCTTGGGGTGTGTCACTAATTTTTTGTCTGTTTATATGTGTTAGATATATAGTAACTATTCTGTAGTAATTTTTCCATGGCATCACTTTCAACTTTCTATAGTAGAAAAAAGATATAAGCATTGTGATTTTCAGATAGGGAAACTGAGTCACTGAGAGATAGATGATGTTTCCTAAGTACTATGGCATGACAGCAGCACAGCTGGAGGAATACAGTCCTCAAGTCTCTCAGTGAAGTGTTTTTCCCCCCACATTTGCTTCTACATGTGTGTGGATACCAGTGTGCATGCTTAGAATATGAAGTCCTGCAGCCCTAATAAAAATAATTACTTCCTAATATAGTTACAGTTTGTTAAGACACCACAGAATCCAAACCAATTTGGATTCCCAGCTTAGATGAACCGCTGTATTTTAAAGTAGCAAAAGGAACACACATCAACAGAGAGGAAAAGAAATTATAACAACAAAATTCCAATCAAATTCCAACCTAGACACAAATCCCCGAATCTAGCAAACTTCTTGAACTTTCAGCAGTTGCAAACTCAGAACTCAGTTCAAGCATTATTGCCCTCTAAGAGAGTAAAAGTCACCTCTAAATTGAAGCCAGTGTGCACCTTTGCAGATGTTAGCACAGCCCATCAAGTACAGCTGTTAATTTTCTCTCCTAATATACTCCCTTTTATAAAAAAAATTAAAAATATACTTTTTAACATGTGGGAAAGGAAGGCATTCAGCTCTATTCAGACAGAAGGTCTGTCTGACAGAGGAGATGCTCTTCATGATACAATCTTTGATGGCCCGTCTGTGACACACATCAGTAACTCTTCTGTAGATGTCCTTCCAGAAGAAAGTGAAATGAAAACTCACCATCCCTACTCCTTGCCACTTGCTCTGGAAGCAAACAAAACTGCAATTCCTCCTTAAAATTCACCCCCAGTTGAAGGTAAAAGAAAGACTTTCATGAAGAAAATCAATTTGCTATGTGTTTTTGTTGCAAGCAGTGATGGAGAAACTATGGTTTTCCATCTCAGAAAAACTCTTCAGTTCACAGGTCTTCTTTTCATCAGCTCCCTGTTTACAACATACCATTCTCCAAATCTATGTTGAAAACAAATTTTTACCTCAGTGTTTTTGTGTAATGGTTAAATCATGCACTTCTGATGTAGTAAAAGATAAAGGAAAACATATATTAGTCAGCTGAAAGAAACTTTTTATTTATTATTATTTATAGCTTTTTTTATAGTGCCCATAGGCCTTTGTCTCTGAGCACTTCCCAGAGGTCAGTCACAAGCAATGTCCTATTGCTGAGACACTGAGCAAAAGCTACAGGACCAAACCTCAACCGGAAGCGGGAACAGATCCCCAGACCTTCGGAACTCCTCTCCTTTGTACCATGTAGATGAATGATCTTCTTTACCCTCCCACCCCCACTCCTGCTTCTCCAAGTGTTTTACATGTCAATTCCAGAAAAAACTGTCAACATCCTTAATTTTAACAAGCATGTACCATCAAGCACAAGAAGATCATTCACAGTGCTTGGAGCAAAGCAGGTGGGTGAGCCTTTCTGGGTTCACTATGTCATTTGGCATGAGCTCTCTGTTGCTTCATAGAGCCGAAACAAGATGTGTGAGGAAGGGTGACTTGTTTACAGCATCTCAATAATTAATAACCACACTGGCAAATGTTTCTAGATGTACACATACCGAGTCCCAAAGCGTGACATGCACTTTGATTCATGTGCAACATGCACTCCCTGATACATAAAATTCTCAGTGGCCTGGAGTTTGTCAGCCTGTTGATTCTGCTGAAACATATGTTGGTCTATTGAGGGAGCTGCGTGATGAGCAATTTCAAAAATGTCCCAATTTGGAAATGTAACTGCAGACAGTGTTTTAGAGGAAGTGCTGTGTGATTGAAAGCTGAAGCTGCACCATGCAGTTCAAATTAGATTTGGACGTTATGTACAATGTCAGTTTGGAGAACTCTTCAAATGCTTGCCAGAGGTTTATAGAAAATATGGGTATAAGCCACAGACAAAATCTAGTCCTCCAGTTTCTATTTAGTTTTAATCTGGCAAACCCCTTCAAACACAAAAGAGAAGGAACCTTAAATTTCAATGGGGAACACAGGAAAGAGCAGGGCTAGAAGGAATGAGAGAACAGCTTATTCCTGCATAATCCTTGCTCTTCACATGATCCTCAGCTTGCTGATCTCGGTTAGTTCTGGGGAGAGTAGAAACCAAACCTAGAAGCCTGCAGGTTGTTTGGAGGAGAGAAATAATCACTTGGGAACCAGCTACTTTCTTGTCACTTCATTTATTTCAGTCATCGGCTGTTTTTCTTAAAGGTGGTGAAGCAATAAAACACACCCCTAATTACCCTTTCTCTTCTTCTCAAATCTTTTCAGTCTTTTTTTTTTAAGTTGCAGAAGTATGAGAAAACCCAGTTGCATTCAGGGTCTGGTTCAGCACCCACTTCCCTCAGCAGGCTTTGAACAGCATCCATGGGCCTGGGTTTGCTAAAGTCTGGATTCCAAAGGGCACTTAATCACATTAGCTGAAATCCTGCTGATTTCACTGCAAACTTTTTCCATCATACTTGTTAAAGATGAGGGTGCTGTAAGCAATCTTCCTTTCACTGGGTACGTTTATGTTCAGCACAGCAAAGAAAGCTCAAACTGAGCTGGGGCCCAGTTGATTCCAATGGGATTAAGCATTTATTTACAGGCAGGCATGTGTGTAAGTACCTTCCTGGATTACAGCCTCACATTGACTCAGGTTGAAATGACTGTGCTTGTGCTGTGCTGAAACAGGGCTTTATTGTTCTTTGAACTGAAGGCTGTATGTCTTGGTGTCTTACTCCCTCTGCTTTGATGGTTGCACTGAAGTACATTGTGGGTTCCTACAGTAAGTCAGGCTCCATGCAAGACACAACAAATTTTTTTCCATGGAGTTAAGGTTCACTTTCTTTTACACAGGACCATGGAAGAATTTAAGGTTGACTAGCATGATTGTGGTAAATGATATATATTATTTTAAAAAAAGCCCCAAACCACAAATCATTAAGATCCAAATCTATATTTTATATGAAGGAGGCCGTATCCTTTTACCTTTTTGTGTGCGTGTGTGTGTGTGTGCAACTATTAATTGGTAAGGAAGTTCTATTCAAAAATATATATCAACTGTGCTTTCATGACTACACTGACCTACCAATTATATGCAAATTATGAAATAATATATAAGTCATGGAAAGAATAACATGGACCATCTATCATAATGCAAACATGTTCCACAGTGCAGTGTTCTGGCAAAGCACAATGGTGCCATAGCAAATCAGAAAAAGATAAAGGAAAGAAAAAACCTCAAGACTGTAATAATAATCATAAAAATAATAATAATGAAATGTAACACCAGAATAAGAAGTATTTTTTATAGCCTGACACAATGCAGACTGGGTTCAGTGAGATTGCGTCTGCTGATTTCAGAGGAAAGAGGATTAGGTTGTTCTTTCCTATGGATGGAAACCAGATAGGGGAGGCTGTTTGCTTTTGTTGTTCTCAGCAATTTAATCTAATTTACCAAAATCAAAACTGTACCTCTTTTTTGTAAGTCTCTGACTAGCAGACATGAATGAAGTTTAATCCTTTCTCAGCCCCTCAGCCTCAAGTTGGCAGTAGCAAATGCAAACAGCTAAGACAAAGTAGAAAACTGCATCCCAAAGGAAAAGCCAAGAAAAATAATTACACATGTATGTGAACACATCCTTCTGAGTGGAGAATAAGTATGTCCAAGACATAATGTCCACTGAGGAAGTCTGAGTGAAGTCAAGATCCTTTGACTGCCTGATAGTGGGAAGACTCTTGAGAGGTGCCACAGAATGCATCTCCTCCAGGATTCTCCATGCAATCAAAGTGATAGCTATCCCTTTTCTTCCTTGGGGCTCTCTGACCCCATCCCTTCATGGTGAGACCTTTGGGACATGGATGGAGCCAGTTAACAGCAGCACTATCTTCTACAGCAATGTGATATCTCATCTGAGATAAGATAGGTACTGCATGAGAGCCTGGACAGGAGACAAGAGACACCCAGAAGAGAACAGGCCCACTGCTCAGTATTTGAAGAAAAATGAAAGAACAAGTGCAAAGCAGGTGGGGACTAGAAGCACATAGATTTAGGGCTGTGAGTCACGCCTGCAGATGGATTTCGCTAAGGCAGCCGCTACCTCAGCTGTTTGCCCCAGTCCTCTGCCAAAGGTTATTCTGGGCCATCTGAAGGCACTGGGGACTTGCTGGTGTCACATATAGACTGAAGACACACTGTAAAGGCTGAGGCAGCTCAGAGGCAGGTACATCTGCTGCTCAGCCTCTTGGTCCTACCCACCTGCCAGCAGGAAGTCAGGACCCGTACCGACGGCACTACAGGAGGGCTGATGCCCAGAGTTGCATATGTAAAACCCCTTGTAAAAGTTCTATCAGGAACATCACACATGACTAAAGAAAGATGGTGTTCAAGAAACACTTTATTCCCTTTTTTAGAGGTTGGTAGCAAAATTTCTCTGAGGATTTTTGAAAGTAATGACTTCGGGAGACCACAGGTTTTGGTATCCACCTCACAACACCCAAAGTGCTTTTATAAAATAGGTCAGATGCTCAATATCTTATGAAAATAAGGTGTTGTAAGCTCAAAAAAGAGTATCAATATTTCCCCCAGCAGGAAATTATGCCCCTGCACCTATAGGCTGCTGCTTCCACATAATAACTGTATGGTCTGCAGAAGAATGACACCAAAATGTGTCTCTCTCTGTAGAGAGGTAGCACAAATTTTCACACTGGCTGTACCTAAGGAGACAAAAGTGGTGGAGGAGGTTGGCTGTGCCCTGTGCTCTGCCTTTGCTCCAATGTGTTTTGAGGTGATGCAACAGCTCCCTTAAGCAGGGGTCCCCTCTGGACACATAGGTAAGGAGAGATCTCCAGCTGGTGTGGAATGGTCCTGTTGGTATCTAGCCATCCTCTGGAGAAGATGCACTGTGAAAAGTAGCCAGTGCTACTTTGTGCTCCTGTGGTGGCTCAGGCATTGCATTCAGGCTGGCCCCCATGTTCCAGCACACCCTGCAGACTCCCCAACAGACCCTCGGGCAGGTTTTGGATGTGCATAGCTAGCAGCTCTGCCAGCGGAGACCTTTAAAGCAAACATGGGTACATCTACACCAGCCTGGAGACAGAGCAGTGGGTGACGGCAGAGTGGACATACCTTGCAGCTAGCTAATTCAAATGCTTCATCATCTGAGGCTTTGGCAAGACCTTTTTTAGGGCCTCCACTGCATTTTCCCTACCTAATCAAGCTGAAAGCTAGGCAGAGACCTCACTGCCAAGGCAGAGTACCAAGTGTCCCAGACAATGGCTCCTTCTGGGCAATCCAGCAAGCTTTGCTAACAGGGACAGTCCATTTTGGAGTGATGAATGCCATGTTATTGGCTGGAACTTGTTATACACACTGAATTCTCTCAACGTGATCTCCTGACAGAAGAGAACAGAATAAAAGAAGGTCTGTATTTTCCCTGCTAAAGCATTTATGAAGAAACACAAAGCCCTAAGAAAGTATGCCTGCTGGTTCCTCACCTGCGTTACCCACATTGAGCTCAGTGCTGACAGAGTTTGCTGAGATGTTGGGAAATAGTGTGGTTTTGGAACACTAAAACTATCATTGCCTCTGATTAAAACAATCCAGCTCCCAGTTTGGTATAGTCATGATCACACACTGTTCTAAACATATATTCCGGCCTCTGTACTTATGTTCCCAGTTTCATATCTGAAACCCATGATTTCGTGGAGGTCAGTTATGCACCTTGAGTGAAACAACATAAAATTACCTCCAATGTGGGTCTGGAAACAGTTTTCCCTGCTCTTTCTCTTTGCATCTTTGTGCAAGTGTGTGTTCACATGTGTGTATGTTCTTGAGTTGACATCTATTAAAGATTGATCTCATTTGTGTCCAACATACCACCTAAAGGGAGCATTTTGGAGCAGTCAAGATACAGGAGATAGATAAAAAAGAAGAAGAGGTAATGAATATGGAGCATAAATGCCTTAGCAAAGTAATGGAGACACGTACTAATAGCAAGTGAAATTTGACCTTCTGGCTGAAAACCTGATAGCGAACCAATTGGAGAACTTTAGAAAATTGGATCAGCCTCAATGGGCACAGAGTAAACACTGGGAGTGCAACACAGTCTTATTAAACATAATGCACATTTAATGCATAATTTTATTGCAACCAATTTCATGCTACTGCCTTAAATGAGTCTGGGTCTACTTCAGCTGTAGCAGTCCGCTACCATTAGTGCCTCTTAAAAGAATTGCAAGGCCAGTAAACTATCACTGATCTGATCTCTCCCTTAGCCCATACTTACTGCTTCATAAACTCTCCCAGCTCCCACAGCTTGTAGCGAGATCTTGTCTTCGTTCAGTACGCAGCTTTTGAAACACTAAACTGTTTTGGCAAGTCTTCACAGATGGGAATGTTACAACATTTCCATTTTATGCTGGTGCAATAAAGCAGTGAACCTTTGCAGCTATAGATCAGCCTTACAACAGGAGTTCCTGGAACCTATACAATCATACTGGTGCTGAAGATTTCTCAAGCACAGCAGGCAAAATCCCATTTTTCTAAGTGACAGCAATAGTGTTTGCCCTCTGATAGGAACAAGGAATAAGGAAAACAAACAGTGCCGAGTGCTAAGAAAGTGAGTAGCCCCTCTCACAGACTGATAGAGTATGGCTGGATTAACACGTAGGGAACTGCAAAGAAGGAACAAGAAGTGTTTAATTTATACTATCAGAGTACAAAAAAGCCACACCCTGAGTTTCCAAACACTGCTTGCTGAGGTCTTCACAGACAGTAGAATTGTTACCTGCACCTTGTAGAAACACTTGCAAGGGAAGAGATGCTTCAACATCAGTCTGGGATTTTCGAGGTGTAAAAGACATTGTAGGTGTAGTTGAGCTTGGATTTTCAACACCCTTGAGTTTCAGGAGTGTTTGAGCCCAGAAACATGATCCGAGCTGTCCCTAAAGGTGAGATTAGTTCTTTATGTTCACAGTAAGCTGCTAATAACATCTCCAGAACAGTGCTGCTGGAGCTCTCTGTAGGGGTCCTGTTGGCTAGGAACCACACACATATGTACACAAGAGATATCTCTTGCCCTGACAAGTTTTAGGATTTCATCTAGTAGTGAGATGCAGCACAGGAATGATAGCAGCACAGAGGAGTGGAAGACGCCACCACTGTTGTCATCAAGTGGTACAATGTCATGAATTGAGCCTTCAGTTATAGTGAAATAAACACATTGGCTCCCTCTGATTCACTTCCTGAATTTCTGAGCCCTTCCTCCTCTGATCATGACAGCTAGGGCTCATTTCAACATCTTTAGCAATGCAGCTATGGAGATGGAGGTTTTCAGAAAAAAATAAAAAAGACCCTAGCACTGTGAAATTCTTAATTCATATTCTGAGTATGGTAACGGAGGAGCACTAGAAAGACACTTGGAGTCTGTTGATGTTATGGTACAAAGTATAATCTCTGCTGTCCTGTTCATTTGAACAGTGAAAGGGCCTCTAGGACATGCCAGAACTGGACCTCATATATTGTGTTCCCACAGACTAGTCAGGTTGTTCTGTGGTTTTGTGGCACATTGAACATCACTGCTTTTGGTGGACAGAGCAAACTGGGTACCTTTTCTAAAACTTCATGCATATGTGGACTTTGAACTTCACCTGGCCACCCAAATCTATGTAGGTAGTAGGCTCAACAGTGGGTACACACTTTAAATCATATATATGATTCCAATAAGAGGACACAAATTATATCCCTAAACCTAGGAGATTGTTTTCCACATTTATGGAATGATGAATAATTCAAAAATACTCTGTAGATAAGTCTTTTGTTGCCATGTCTTCTGAATCAAATTCTGAAGATATGTATCTGATCATGAACATACTTGAAAACTGTTGGTGCTTATGCAAGAAGTCTTAATAATCTCTAGCTCTAAACAGCATTTAATTAGCAACCCAGTAGCATTTACAATGGTAACACATGAATAATTCTGGAGGGGAAAAATAAGAAAATACAATACTTCAGCATCAGTCTTACCAGGATTTGTAGACTGGAAAGAAAAATAAGGTAAAACAACTGAAAAGCCTTTTGAAAAAAGCTTTGAAAACAGCTAAAAAACTGTCATGTCAGGTTGTGGGATTTACAGCTGGTGTGCTGGATGTAGCCTGTAACCTCATGTCACATGCCCATGCACACATTATTTTGAGGGAAGGAATAGGCAGGAGGTGGAAAGTATAACTCTGGACTTTATTGAGAGATGTGCAAATGGGAAGTCCACCAACAGCAGGAGCAAAAAGATAGTTTGGCCTCCAGCAAATGAAGTATTTCACTGTCCCTGCTTGAAGTCAGCCTAAATTTCAAGATGAAAGGTGCCCAGATAGACAATGGGTGTTCTATTTACACACTGCACATGTAAATGCATATACCTACCTTTGCATTTTCAGACAGACACACGGATGTAGAGAATGAGGCAAAGACAAGGCTCTGACTTCTCATCTGAGAACTTTTTGCCTTTTCTACGCAGACATGGTGGAAGCAAGGATGCTCAAAAGCTCTCCAAGGCTTCTCACAGAAAGAGAGGGTTCTCCAAAGCATAGAAAGTGCTGCATGCACACCTCTGGTTTGTAGCTGTGGCTACACACTCGCAAATGAGCTCGCTCAGCCACTTCCCAAGCCAGAAAGCCACATGTTTAGTGTTGAACTACAGTGCCTATGTCTGAATAATCTTATCCATCTTTGTAGAAGATGTGGTGGAAAGCTGTAACTTTACATTTGCTAAGAAATTACAGCAGATTTGATGTCACTCATCTCCAGCTGAAATGAAAATCTGGAAATTACCCAAGAAATGAAGGCTTTTTTGAATACTGTTCCAGAAATATCAAACTGACCTTGCTGTAGAAACCATCAGCCAGCCAGTTGTAGTCATATGTTTAAATAGACAAGCCAGGTGCAGTTGGAAAAAAGTAGAGATTTCCACTCTTCAAACTTTTCTATGTGTTTGAAATACTTCAAAGATAAGAACAACTTCTCTGAGCCAAATCAGATACGTCTTCGTTAGATCATTTCTGACAGAAAAGTTAATCGGAAACAATAAACTTTCTTTCGCTTATGTCCTAAGACTATCAGAGCCACAGTAAAGCTACCCCTCCTTAGGGGAATGCTTCTTTTTGGTCTTACATCCTTGACCACTACAAAAACAGCTAATTTTTTTCAGAAATTTTAATTACATCCTTTAACATCTTTCAAATTGAAAACAATTCTAATGCAAAATCATGAACAGATCTTGTGGGTATTTTTAAATAAAGGTTTAAATTAGTATATCAATATTCTATTGATAATCTATTTATTTTAAAATGGCTGCTTAAATCAGCTTCTACTAGCATGTCTCATACTTGTAATTTATTACATTCATTGTTATTTCTGTTACAGCTGCACCTGGAGACAGCATCTCCATTGGATCAAAATAACAAAAACAACAGTAATAACAAAACCAGCAAGAATGACCACCAAAACCTCCAAACAAAAACCCAAACCAACAACAAAAACAAACAAACAAAAACAAAAATAAAAGAGGGGGAAAAAAAAGAGGGGAAAAAAGGCTTTGTGTAGTTTTATATTCTGTAATAGGGAATTGCCATGGCTTACTTTATCCCGAAAACACAGATCAACACAAATCAATAGAAATCAGTGGTTATAAAAGAATAACACACAGCAAACAGTTAGATGCTTATATTCTATGTAAATCTTATGAAACTTGCTGTCATAAGATGTTAAAGAGGGAGGTGTCTTTTCAAGGAAGACCTACCTTCCATCCTTACTCAGGACAGAAGGGCATGGTGAGGGTGATTACTTGCTTTCAGCCAGGGTCCAGGTCTTTTTTGTCATGTTGTGGTTTCTCATGTGCAGGCAGTGATAATTCAGCATCATGAAAAAAACATAAATTGTCAGATACACAATGCTGAGATGAAAGGAACATTATCTTTTACAGCAGGCCAAGACTCTGAACTTTTATGACATTCTACAAGAGGTAACCAGAAGTGACATAACTGCTCTTGCACTTTTCTAATTTCTATTCCAATTTACTATAAGCCTGGTGTGATAAGACCAAAAATATATTTTAGCTGTGGGCAGGTTTTAAGACCTCATTGTTCTAAATCCCTGAAAATAGATAGAAACTGTGATAAACCCCAAAGTCTGACTGTGTTAGTAGGAGAAGCTATCATATAGAAAATTTAATAAAGATTTCAAATGTTCCTTCTGTGTCCTAAAGCCATTATTCACTGCTAAAGGACTGTAAATCATGAAAAGTCTCAGAAGGCTTTAATTTTAAATATATATACATAAAATATGTATAGCTCTAAACCAATCAGACATTTAATACCAAAACTAAATTCCTCTCTGTCTTTATTCCACCCCTTGTTTTAAAACCCAAAACTCACTTAAATAAGAAAGGTGGATATTTAAACACATATGCCGTATTGGAGTAGTACATCAAGTCCTCTATGCAAAACTAACTAGGGGGGCTGTCCATTAGAGAATATGTGGTCCAGTGACTCAATAAATAGATGCAGAAGGAGAAGGGTCTGGTCCTAGTCTCACAGCTAGCTCATGGAGTAGTGTGATGTGGTAACAAATTAATTTTCCTCTTTTAAGCTTGTTTTTCGCCTTTCATTATGCTGTGAACTCCTTTGGACAAGGCAATCTGTCTGGGCTGAGCTGGGCAGGAAAGGACTTAGGAGTCCAGCTCCCTGGAATTGCTAGGGTAGAAATGAGATGTCTCTGCACTCACCTGCATCATGCACTTTGATGCTTCCCTCCCAGTGTGCATTTTCCCCCTTCTGCTCTGCCAGCTTCCATTGAGCACTACAGTAAACTGGTGGTGCTTTGGACGAGGCATATCTACATCTGGCTTGGAGGCAGAAATTGCTAACAGCAAAAGAACCCAAAAACTGGTGACTGTGATTTCTAGAGATTCATACTTAATGTTGTGAGATTTCAACTTGTCAGGATTGCCCCTGCTTGGGAAAAAGCCGTGTGCCAAGTACACAACTCCTGTGGTGTTTGCAAAGGACAAAAGAGAAGAGGATTTCATCCTGGGGAAGCTGCACTGATGGATTGCAACCACATCACCATGAATACATGTAAAAATAGCATGGGCACAAAGAAAATCAGGTGATATTGGCAGTCACTCCTCAGGAGAAGTGCGGGGCTGTCCAAGTTCTCAGACTGTTTTGCTTCTGAGCACAGAGGCAGCAGAAGCTGCCATCATCCAACCAGTTGTGACAGCCTTGCCTGATACTTCTCTCACTGAATTGCACAAACAGCACCTGGGAAGGGAAAATGACCTCCTGCAGAGGTGAAACCCTCTGGCTCCAAGGACATGGCAATCATTTCCACCCCAAGAAGATTTGGCCCACCCTACTCAGCATGGAGAGAGAAACCAAAAGACACATCCTTTGGATGGCTGGAGCTCAAGTTGCCATTTACCTGTCTGCAGTGAGATAATTTGTCAGACACCAGCTGCTGCAAGCTCTGTCCTCTTGGGCGCACTTGTTATTGTGTTACAGCCTGCCTGAAGAATGTAGGATGCCGCAGAAGAGAAAGTGATTGCAACCTTTCTTGCTCAAATAATCCAAGGACTTTTTTTCTGTGAGAGCCTCTGCCATGCACAGTGTGTTCATAAAATGATTGCCAGCATTAGGAAGGGAAAGAGGGGGTGGGGGAATGAAAAAGAGAGGGAGAAGAAGAAGAGGAAAAAGCCAGGCTGGCAGTGCTGGGGAAGGGCTTTTGTGACCACACAAAGACATTTAAGACTGGATGGAAGTGGTCCCCCCACTTGCTTGCTCCCTTGCTGTGTCTCCTCTGTCTCTGAAAGAGTTACTCAGGAGGATTTCAAGGGTAGGTTTCTAGAGCGACACCATGTCTAATTATGTACGAGACGGAATGAAAAGGTGTAGGCCTGTCTTTCCAGCTCAGAAAAAAATGTGGTGTCCTGCGAATAAGAAATGAACAGACTGACCTTTTCAGAGCTGCTGAAAGAGAAAACCAGATGTATTCCTCAAGAGTCACTATGACTGAAGGGTGATAAAGGCTTGCATTGTGCACTTGAATAAAAGGAAAGCTAACCAGAAAACAGCAGCTGATAATAGTCAGGCCAGGCTGTGCTATTGTCCAAGGCACAAATGTTCAGCATTGGCCTAGACCACACTGCTGGTATATACAGCACAGACTTGGGGGAGAAATTAAAAAGAGAAGGGGGAAGGCAGATTTTTATTCCTGCTACCTACAAGAGATTGTGTGAAACTGCTAGCAGTTGTAAGGCCACAGAGGAAGAAAATGATCTGGGATTTTTCTCCACCACACACAAACACAGACATGCACACGCTCCACTTCTAGCATTATGTTCCTGTAAGATCTGAATCTAACCATCTGCCAAATGAACAGACAAAACTCAGCTTGTCTTCCAGTGTTCAGACGAAAGGGAGTGGATAAAGAGGAAGCATCACACTGGTGAAGAGGCTGGAGCTTTCTGCAAAACAGTGATCTCCAGAGCCCAGGTCAACCAGCTAGAAACAACAATGGCTTAATTAAGAACCAGAGGCTTGTTGGGGAGCACTTGTAAAGCATGATTATCACCCACACCAGTCAGGTGTCTGACACCACCATAAAACTCACAGAAAAGGCAGGGGTGGGGGACCAAGAAAAGGGGATTGAAAGGAGTGATTTGTGAGGAAAGTGAAAAAAGGAGAGCAGAGGGGAGGGAAGGGGAGAGAAAGAGAAAGGGAAATAGAAAGGGAAAGGGAAAGAAAGAAAAGAAAAAAGAAAAGGTAAAAGAAAAGGAAAACGAAAAGGCAAAGGAAAAGGAAAAAGTAAAAAAAAGGAAAAGGAAAAAGTAAAAAAAAGGAAAAGGAAAAAGAAGAAAAAAAGAAAAGGAAAATAAGGAAAAAAGGAAAAGGAAAAAGAAGAAAAAAAGAAAAGGAAAATAAGGAAAAAAGGAAAAGGAAAAAGAAGAAGAAAAAAAAAAGGAAAATAAGGAAAAAAGGAAAAGGAAAAAGAAGAAAAAAAGAAAAGGAAAATAAGGAAAAAAGGAAAAGGAAAAAGAAGAAAAAAAGGAAAAGGAAAATAAGGAAAAAAGGAAAAGGAAAAAGAAGAAAAAAGAAAAGGAAAATGAGGAAAAAAGGAAAAGGAAAATAAGGAAAAGGAAAAGGAAAAGGAAAAGGAAAAGGAAAAGGAAAAGGAAAAGGAAAAGGAAAATGAAAAGGAAAAGGAAAAGGAAAAGGAAAAGGAAAAGGAAAAGGAAAAGGAAAAGGAAAAGGAAAAGGAAAAGGAAAAGTCTGTGAAAGTTTGGGAAGGGAAGGGTTAGGAAGGTTTGGGAAGGGAAGGTTCGGGAAGGGAAGGTTCGGGAAGGGAAGGTTCGGGAAGGTTTGGGAAGGGAAGGTTTGGGAAGGGAAGGGTTAGGAAGGTTTGGGAAGGGAAGGTTTGGGAAGGTTTGGGAAGGGAAGGGTGTAGCACTAAACCTACATTATATGGGAAAACTGTTGTTTAAACATGTCTTAAAATAGCTTTCTGTGGTCTCTTTGCAAACACATGCGTCTTCTTCCCAACACCCCCCACAACAAGTGTTATCCCATTCAGGAATGTCCTGAGGAGATATCCTGAGGTGTTCTCATTGGCCCCTTTTAACCCCTTCCTATTGGTTGTTAACCCCTTCCTGCAACCTGTAATTGGTTACTCTGTGAATCCTCCTAACCCTATAAATGTAACCCCCTCAACAATAAACCCTCTCTTGCCTCCTCTCCACGCTGGTGTGCTGTCTCTGTGGCTGCCATGAGACCACGTGGGTGGAAGGAGGGGAGAGCACCTCTCCCCTCCAGGCTCAGGACCTGAAGAAACCCCTGGTGCTGGAGTTCCCTTTCCCTATCCACCTCAAGCCTGGAAATGGTTCCTCAGATGGAAATGGAACTAGAACTGGGCCACTCCACGCCATGGGGAGAAAGGGATCCAGAGTGAAGGTTTGGGAAGGGAAGGGAAGGTTTGGGAAGGGAAGGTTTGGGAAGGGAAGGTTTGGGAAGGGAAGGTTTGGGAAGGAAAGGGAAGGGAAGGAAAGGGAAGGGAAGGAAAGGGAAGGGAAGGAAAGGGAAGGGAAGGAAAGGGAAGGGAAGGAAAGGGAAGGGAAGGAAAGGGAAGGGAAGGAAAGGGAAGGGAAGGAAAGGGAAGGAAAGGGAAGGGAAGGGAAGGGAAGGGAACCTAGTATCCCTCAGGATGGCTTGGGGAACAAACTGGCTTCTTCCTGGAGAATAGCTGCTTTTTTCAAGCCCTTTTGCTATGACCTCTCTGAATTTTTCAGCATGAGAAACCTGCCAAAATTTTCTCTCAGATACTTTTGAATGTCGTGCCACTGTTTGAGAACCAAATCTGTATGTGAGTGAGCAGATCTTGCCAATTGGATATTGTTATTTTTAAAATGGGCATGATAAGCTTCTGCCAGGCACCATCCACAGCCAGCCACGTCCATGCAGAAGTGTAAATCAACCTCAGTGTTCGCTGGAAGATCTTAATTTTTTTTTATTTAAATATGTTCTCTGAAATAACACTTTAAAGGCTATGGTGGGAAAGAGGTTCCCTGCTCCACTCTGTCCTTCCAGAAAAAACAGACAATGAAAAGTGCCTTTTTTTTCTTTTTTTTTTTTTTTCTGTACACAGTGTTGGTTTTGTCCTTGCCAAAATTAGTTCAAGGACATTTATTGCTGGCAACAGGCACTGAGGGCTGGCCTGGTGCTTTTCCGCAGAAGATGAGACAGGGTGTTCCTACCTCAAAGTGCCGCAGTTTGGCAATTAGAAGATGAGGTGGAGTTTGCTTCCTCGCTACTGCAGCATGACCTTGGGTCCATCCCTTCACCTCTCCCTACCTGCCCCCATTGTCTCTGGACAGTGCGCTCCTAGTGGAGTCCTCCAGAGCTGGTGCTGGCTGTCATAGTGCACACAACTCCTAGTACAGCAAAACACATTATTTCAATGGGATGGATCAGCTGTTTGTCTGAGGAATTAATTATACCCATTGCTACCAGATTCAAGTCCTCCACATATGAGTGAGGCAAAGAAATGTGGGCTTAAAGGAGCAGCACCACACAGAGGACACAGGTATCTGCCAGCTGTGAAGTCAAACAAGAGTGGGTCTATTTCTTTCCACTCTGCCTTCCTGATGTGTTTCAGCCCAAACTTGGGAAAAGGACCCCAGGGAGCAGGCTATTTTGAGGCTTCTGGGCTGCGACTTTTCTGCTGTGATTACCCTGGAGGCATCTAATTAGTAGCATTAGGGCTGCTTTTTCCTTCTGATCTCTGCAAGGAACCATACTGAGAAGCTACCAACTCATCTCATGCTGTCCCCGCAAGACCTGCACAAGATCCCTAGCCAGCTAGCTTTTATTTCTCCCATGTCAACAAAAGAGATTTGGAGGGTGGAATAGATGGACAGAAGGAGAGGGAAAGTGATTCACAGGGAAATAATGTATTCCTGCCATACATTCAGAGAGTTAAAAAGCACATGTATACACACACATGCACACGCATGAGGCTGAGGGAGCGGTCTGAATAACTTTCAAAAGGCTTGCTTCATCTTGCTCCATGAGTGGGTAATGCTTGGCTATTTCTAAGAGACAGATATTAAAATCTGCAGCACAGTCATTTAGAATTTCAAAGGATTCTTCTTCAGGGGGTGGAATACAAAAGACACCACAGTTATTCACATAATACAAGCGAGGCTGGGAAAACAGCAGTATGCCATTAGGTAAGACTGAGCAGAAAACCTTTCTGGAGAAGCCTAAGATCTATTCATTCAAAGTAAAGAAGTGACTCTGAAAATTTCTTATATCATTTTTCTGTGTAGATATGTATAAATGTAGGTGTATACATTTAGAGATATCTTTGTGTGGTTGTATTTTATACACCACTTGGAGAAGAGCTTGAGAGAGAATCTGAAATGTGTACTATGGTGCAGACAAGAAAAGGTGGGGAAAAAATATGTATTCAAAATACATCACACATCATCCACACATCTACACAAACATACTCACATTTCTTTCACTGTGAGCTTTGCGTGTCAATCAGCAGAAAACAAACAGCAAAATGAAAACCAGGAGCTACTTCTGTTGAGTCTTTATGATAACCTCCTCCAACATTTGCCTGTTTTTGTTTTCAATGTGCTAAACTGACTGCTTGGCTGGAGTGGCGAAGAATGCAAAGCTCACACATGTAAAAGCATTGTGTCCTCTGACATACTATTACACAGAAGGCTCACAGTTCCCCCTTCTCCCTCCCCTTCCTGGTGTTGATGAATTACATGAGATGAACATCACAGATCTGGGTTTTTTAAACCGTGAGCTTAGGCAGCAACAACGACTGCAAAGCAGACACCGTTGTCTGAACCTCTATTGTTTCTATTTCGGGAGCACATTGAGTGATTAGTTTGGGTAACAGTAACATCACATTACCTTCTACAGGCTGGAAATGTCTTTCAAAACTGAGGCAACGCTGAAGCCATGTGATACAATACTGTAGACAGAGCCAAGTGGAATACATCAAAGAGTGCCTTGATGCAGATGTTTCATGCAGAAGAAAATTAGGTCAGAGACCACTTCAATTTCAGCTTCTGCCAGGCTTGTTTGAGAGCTTCCAGTGAATTCCTAATGAATAGCTTCTAGGGCACTTTTCTCTCATTCAGTCACAAACTGCCATAGCCAGATGAGCTTTCCCTGTGGAATTTTTTCTCATTATTTAAAATACTAATACTTTGTGTTCACAGATTCCAGAATCTTCCTTACAACAATAGCAACAACTCCCCCTCCTTCATCACCCCTCCACCCCCAGTAAAATATGAGGGAAAAGGAAAAGGTGAGAAGAATAACCAATTGATACACAATGTCTGTACAGGGACTGGGGAGGGGAGGAAAAAAATAAAAACCCCAGCTTTTTACCAATTTTACATGGTAAATAAATACTTGGTAAGGGTCCTTCACAAATGCATGGCTTTTTGCATCTCAATTTTTTTTTTTTTTTATGGCAAAGAGTGAGGTGCTTTAAAGATATTTTTACAGCCTGTGCACATCTCAGCTGACACTGCCTGTGCTGTAGCCATTGGCCTGGTGCACTTCCAAAGGGAGAGGAGGAGATGCCTCAGACCTACACACAATGAGCCTACACAAAGCCTCCTGAGCTTCTGATAAGCTACAGTGCCCATCCTTCTCTCTCCTGAGCTCATTCCTTCTTTGTGAGTAACTTTGTGGGCCTCTTCTGAAGGTCCAACCAAAATGCAAGTGTGGTCACTAAGCAGTTTAGAACAGGCTCTTCTTTAAAGCTGACTATAAGCTGAGCAGAGCACCTTGTGATTCCATATACGGCATCCATCAGGGACTGCAAGACCACAGCATGTAAAAATATAGACAATGGCCTAGCACCTTCGTCACTGGGAAGAAGTCTCTGGAACTTGTTACGTGGGTGTTTTTAGTGTGGTTCACCTTCACACTGGAGTATAAAATAAGTTCAGCAAGCCGTGAACCAGAGTTCCAGAGTCCAGTCCAGGCCTCAGCCCTGCCAAATGTGACTTTTTGGGTCTCACATGTGTCATTCAGTCCATGTTATGCCTGAAATTGTCTTCCTATGGTGGTCAGGGGGCCATATCTGAAGGTGGATTGAAACCTGTAAGCAAGTTATCTAAGGAGCTAAGCAGGCACTGGGTTGTGACATATTGATAGGGTAAAGACATAAATCTCATTGCTGAGATGAGGAAAAACCTTCTCAACATTGCCACTCAGACATGCAGAGAGGAAAGACTTCACAAAGAGACAAAGTCCTCTCTGACACAAAATCAGGATCACCTACGAATAGTTTTACCTTGCAGTCCTGAGTGGTCTACACTCCACCCACATGGTGCACAGGATCATTTTGAGACCAGTGACTCAGACTGCCAGTGGAGTGGATCCAGAAACTGACATCAGCCTCAACATGTCCAGCTGTTGTTGTTCACTGAGTTGAAGACTCATGACAGAACAGTGTGAACTCCCTTGTGTTCCCAGGGGCTTAGGTGGAATGAAAGCATAATATGAATTTGCAGCAGAAGAGCCTCTGTTCTGTGTTTCCATTTTTCTGTGCAGAACTCAGAGCCCTCTGGAAGTTCACAGATGCTCTTTTGTCCACTCCAAGCAGAACAACTGAGACTATTACCCATCAAAGCCAGCATTTCAGAGGTCACTCCATGTTTACAATGCTTCCAAACTTCCACCACCATATTAAATCACTGGGTCCTGAAGTTTTAGATGTAGAGCCCTCAAACTAAAGGACTCATGGCAGGAACAGGACATTCCTGCTCATGTACCTCCAACAATCTGAACAGAGTATGACAGTTTTGTGTTCCAGCAGTCACATCACAACCCACTACAGATATCTCTTTGGTGAACCACTTACCCAGGTGATAGTTAATCATACTTCTCCAGAGGAGAAGTCGGCCACAAATTGCTCCACCTGGATGCTTTCCTGCTCTGTTTGCTGACTCTGTAGCAGACCTGTGCTTCTCTTCAGAGGTTCCCATCTCTTCTGGTCCTGACACAGAAAGGGACTTCTGGGGAGACTCTCCTACAATCAAATCCATCCAAGGAATTCTCAAACAGAAGAAATAGCAGCATGAGCATCTTCCCCTCACTCTATAATTTGAATTCCTAGTCTATTCTACAACTGCATGATCTCTGAATATCTGGAATGTTTGTGATTTTCTGCACGAGATCATTCTCCCCACTCGTCAATTCTTAAGGTCCACTGTGAAGACACAATGGTTCAACTAAATGCACCTAAATGCATTTCTCTTCCACCTCAAGTTCTCAGCCCTTGTTGCTCAATTCTTCTTCAAGGCCTAACAGGTCTCATATGATTTTTTAACCTCCAACTTATCTTAAAACCCCCACCATTTGAATACCACCACACAATTCCTGTGGAAGGAAAAGCTTTGTGAAATACATTGCAATTCAATTTATCATGCATATAATTAAGACAGTTTTTTTATTAATTCATCAGTAGCTGCTAATGTACTTGGGATACTGAAATGGAAAACTGTTCATAAAATTAAAACATACCAAAATAACTCACCTACAGGAATTTAGTTTTTCACCACGATCTGTCAAACCTACCACCTGTTTCACAAAGGGGACCACAGCAAAAACAACAAATCTTTTTCTTTTCTGACCACTATCTGTAGACATGAAAGCCTGCTTTCACAGCAGAGCAGATGCAGCTTGGCTGCAACCATGACCACTTCTCATCATCCTGTCTGCGGTTCCAGATATGTTTGCTCTCCTTAACTACGGAGACATTGGTATCTCTAGGGATGCTATTAGCTCCTGCTAAGTGGAGCTATTGTGAACACTGTTTGATCTAGATCTGGCCATCACATTTATATTTTACACAGACAACTGGATAGCCTTATGCAAGAACAAAAATGCCTGCCGTCTTCTCAGCAGTGCTTTTCTGTTCCTGGAGGAACTCATTCTCTTGCCTATGTAAAGCCCCTGTTGCTCTGGGTTCTCCTGACAAGGATCCACCAGCATCCTTGGTAGCATCTCTGCCCTTTCATACAGAAGCAATGGGCAGACCATCTCTCACTAAAGACCTGGATGGATTAGGAGTGAGGGGAAACTCTTTCTTCCATGTGGTATTATCCATGCACAAAGAAAACTATAGCACAAATGTTACTGACAAAGCTGCGGTCCTACAGGCATCACTGAATACCATGGGGCTCATCCCTTCATCACTCTGCACAAAGCCAAAGGGATCTGATATTTTTTAGACATTCAATGTTCAAAGTTTATTTCGATCCACATAATTTCCAAACAATCCCCTATCTTCTATGGATGCTCACCCACACAGTCTGACTCTCAATACTAGAGCTTGATAAAAAAGAATGTCTACCATGAGAGTTATTTCTAGTCATGGTTAAATCAGTTTGCACAAAGAAAGAGAGAATATCAAAGATGGGAGGACACAACACCCATCCCACCACCAGCATAAATGGCAAAATTTCCACTGAATGAACTAATTCATCTTCACAACCCATCAAATTAGGAGTGTTTTTAAATAGCCTCTTGACTGAGAATTGATGTCTCATTATTCTAAAGTATATCACAGTGAGAGCCCTAGTAATGCCAAATAAAATAACTCCAAATTGCAGAGACTGCAGCAGAGATTTCACAATAAAGGACTTTACATCTAAGGCTACAACAGCTTCTGCTGTAAGAGTCTGAAGGGCTGGTGGATACGGTAACTCACCAGGTTCACAGAGGCATGAGTGTGCTGTGCAGGACTGGAATATTCTGCTTCAAGGAGATGTCCCAGGGTGCTTTCAGAATCAGTGTCACCTATGGGTGAAATGTGGCCAGTGGTCAGAGATGAAAATGATTCCTCAGTGACCTGATTCCTTATCCAATTGCAGATGCCTTGTTGTGTGATATGGGGCTTTTTTGTCCTGTTTCCAGCAGCAAGATGAACAGAGGTAATGCTAGTTCCCCTCCAAATTCAGATGGGTATGGAATATCAAAAGCTGTACTCAGAAGGTCCTAGGCAAAACCTGCTCAAAGAGCAAAGCAGCCATTCACAGGCAGAGCTACACCTGGAGTCTGATAGTAACTAGAAACTCTTATCTTTCCTTTTAATAATTATGCCTAAATGCTTTGTTTTTTTCTAATAACCTACTTCCCCCAGTTTTCTCCACACACACCAGTCTTGGTTGTCTGCAGAATTCCACTCAGGATCAGATGTTTTAAGTTAGGGGTAAGGTGGAGTTTCTGCTTCAGAAACTCACATTTAATTAAATGCTGAAGCAGAACATTACACCAAAATGCTTCATTACAAAAAAGTTAAATGAAAATATTTGGATTTTTTTCTCAACTCTCCATTCCTTTTCTTATCTTTGAAATGGCAGTGGGGTGGAGACACGAATATGCTAATTATTTGAAACTGCAATTTGACAAATAAATGAATTTACAAATGTTCCTGTAGCCTAAGGCTGTCTGAGTGGAGCTGTTTTCAAGGCCTGGTAATGAAATGTTTTGAGACTTAAGGCATCACAAGGACTGACAGGACTAGATGAAATGCTGCAGGAAGAAGGAATAGTGGCAACAGCATGACCTCAAGAGACACAACAGACCTAGAGAAACCTTTTTGCCAGCCAAGAAAACTGCAGAAATATCCCAGTGCCTGTGCAGGAGCCTGGTGACCATCATATTTGTTGTTCTGGAGCATTAGGCTTCTTATCCTCACAGCATGTTTCCCTCTGTCTCCTCCTGACACACTTTCCCACCACCTGGCAGGTGCTGGCAGCTCTTCCAGCGTCTCATTTCCAAACCACAGAGTGACCTGGGGTTTCACATCCAGAAAGCCAACCACCCAGCCCCATTTTGGAAAGGCCCCTTGGTGCCACTCCTGTTGTCCCAGGAGCCTCTCTCCGTGGCTCGTGAAAGGCATGGAAGAGCTTGCTTACAGCAGGGCTAGGGTGGGCACTTAGCAAGTCTAGGGACTAATTGTTTTTAAGTCCCTGGTGGAGAATGCTATAGGAATTCCCAGTGTTGTGTGATACCAACACAAGGGAACACTAATACAATTTCAATTAAAGTCACAACAAGGCTTTTACATGGCTTTTGTTCTAATCTTTTCTTCACCTTTGTATGTATGTGGACAGAGGCTACTCTTTAGTGTCTTTTTGTCCGGTGTCCAAGAGGTACTCTTTTCATTATTTTCTACAAGTTGTAGTCCTTGGGGTTCTGGGATATGCTCAGGTCCAGACACAGTTTGTCTGGGCATGGCTGAAGGGCTAGTTAGCATTTTGCCACTGAGGTCTGGGTCTGAGTAGTCTTTTGAGGACCTGGAAAAACTCTGAGTAAAAGACATGTCCTATATGGGCTGGAAGTGACCAATTGAGAATAATAGTACTGAGTCCTGCACCTTGGATGGTGTTACCCCAGATGTACAGATAGACTGGGAAACAAGACCCTGGAGAGCAGAACTGAGGAAAGGGACCTGGGGGCCTGGCTGATGACCAGTTGGACATGAGTCAGCAGTGCCCTGGCAGCCTGGAGGGCCAACCATGTCCTGGGAGGCATCAGGCGAAGCATCGTCGGCCGGGCCAGGGAGGAGATTGTCCCGCTCAGCTCTGCACTGGGGAGGCCTCACCTGGAATATTGGGGAAGTTTTGAGCACCACAATATAAAGAAGATATTAAGCCGTTAGAGAGAGAGTGTCCAAAGGAGGGCAACAAAGATGGTGAAGGGCCTTGTGGAGAAGCCGTGTGAGGAGAGGCTGAGGACACTTGGTCTGTTCAGCCTGCAGAAGAAGAGACTGAGGGGAGACCTCATTGCAGTTACAACTTCCTTGGGAGGGGAAGAGGAGGGGCAGGCACTGATCTCTGCTCTGTGGTGACCAATGACAGGACCCAAGGGAATGGCCTGAAATTGTGTCAGGGAAGGTTTGGGCCAGGTATTGGGAAAAGGTTCTTCCCCCAGAGGATGGTTGGGCACTGAACAGGCTCCACAGCGAAGTGGCCACAGCACCAAGGCTGCCAGAGCTCACGGAGTGTTTGGATAATATTCTCAGGCACATAGTGTCACACTTCAGGATGGTCCTGTGCAGTGCTAGGAGCTGGACTTGATGATTCTTGTGGGTCTCTTCCAACTCAGGCTGTTTCACAATTCTATGATTCTAAGTCTCCTCATTCATAGGTGACTGTGCCCTATTCACTGCCATTTTTTTATTGAGAAGGATCTCTTGAGTTCCTTGCCACTGTCACAACCGGGAAGACAACAGTAAAATGGCAACAGGAAAGAATTTTGACATCTCTCGAAGATGTAAAGGGTAGAAACATGAGCTCACCATCACAAACATTCTGATGTCATAACTTTTGAGGCAAATTTTTTGAGAATCAGAGAGGATCCAGACCTTCTCACCTTACCAAGCAGCAACTGAAGTGCTTTTTTGTCACTGACTATAGAGGAAACCCAAACCTTTGGCTGAAATCAGGAAGAGCAGTGAGAGGGACCAAACCTGCATTTTCAGAGGTTAATGGTCTTCCTACAGAGTTCATCAATCTTCCCACTCCTTCCACAGAAAGCATCTTCATACCCTGATGGATGTCCAATAGCTATTGACTGCCCCCTTTATCTCTACAGATCCCTCATAGACTGAAGTTTAAAAAGTCCACTCATAGTGCATGTGTAAGTCATGATTGTTCCCAGCAATTTCATCGTATCATCAGTGTCAAGTACTCAAGGTCTGGCTATAATGCGGGCAACACTTTCTAAAACTCCTAGCCAAGTCATCTGTTTCAAAGGCAGGACACATTCCCTCCAAGCCCTAACTCATTGCTAGGTAGTGTGAGTCAACAATTGGCTTCCTACCTTCCTCTTAACTCATCAACCATCAAAATGTGATAGAATGGAGAAATATCCATTGTTGTCTGGTAAAGAGAAGGAGAATTTTTTCCTTATTGTTTGCAGCTGGTCACCTCCTTAGGTTTGGTTCCTCACTGTGCTGTTATCAAATACATGTTGGATGACACTTTATAAGAGGAGGGATCCTAAATGGAAAAGTGGAGCTAAATCAGTTTTGAAGAAACCTGTCAAACTAAAACAGGCATCCCAGAAATTCACACCTCATCTTGTTTTGGAGTAGACAAAGCCTGCTGCAATAGATGCCCAGTGTTGATCCTTCAAGTGCATGTGAAAACAGCAGTAGCTCTAGTGTGTTGACAATTTATTGTTAATTAATTTATCATTGCACTCTTGACAGCAATAGAGAGACCAGAGCAATATTCTCTATGGTACAAGGCTATTCTATGTGTAAGACCTTCCCTTCTGTCAATGGGTCACTGAGAAACAGGACGTCATTGCCCTGGAAATTCAGGAACAATCTCACAGGAGAAAGTAGCTGAGGGAAAACATGCAAATTTAACAAGGACATTCTTTTTCCTATGCATATGGTATTTAAAATACACTGATCCCTGATTCTAAGTACTATCAGGTACTTTGGAGGTAATTTTATCAGTGTCTTTATTATTCCAAGAAAAATGACCTTTTTTTTTTTTTTTCATTTCCTTGAAGAAGATGCCAGCTAGGACCAAGAAATAGCTGAGAACTGTCAAAGTGGATGCTTCCAATTGGCTCCAGAAGTTTATAAATAATCAGATCATACAGATAGGTGGAAACAGTTCAGTCATTATTGATAATCCAAGGCTTACAAAATGAACAATAGGTCCTATGGGCAGTAATACTCAACAAAAAATAACCAGCAGAAATTGATAAAAAGTAATATTCAATCTTAGATGACACTATATGCCATCTGATTCAACTCAAGGCTCCATTTGTGAGCCAGAATTTATTCTGTAGAAGGTAAATTGGTTGAGGGGGCTAGGAAGGAAAGGAAGAGATCAAGTTGAGCTCTAGCAGTTTCCATAAGAACTTTTGCAGAAATGGAACAAGGTGCATCAGGGCTGGGAAAAGACTTACAGTATTGGAAACATAATGCAAATGCCCATCAAAGACACTAAATGCAGCTACCAACGCAGACAGTTTAAGTTCCAGCTCTGTCTCCCATATGTACTGGGGACCACACACATTTTTACAGTGCCCACAGAGAAAGAAGCTGATAATCCATTGTGAGCAAACAGTTTGGTACAAACATCAAATTCTAGTTCCAGGCAACCTCTCAAAGGGTTTTAAAAATATATTTACCTAATTTTTTTAATATATCTCATTTTATTTGTCCTTTGGAATATGAACTTTTTTAACCGGGGATTTCAGGCCAATTCACTGAGGAAATATGTCTTTCAGGTAGGTTTGAAAGGGACTAGTCAGCCTTGGTAGAGAAAAATGAGAAAGAACTTGGTCAGCCTCTCTGATTGCCTGGATTGGTTCTGCTATGTTGGAGCCATAGCAGCCTATGTTGGAGATACAGCCTGTTCACTCTGTTGCTTTGGTAAAGGTCTTGGTTGCAAAGTACCTTGTGAATCCAGGTCCACAAATGAGCCCTGGCACTGAAACAAGTCCGGCTCAATGTAGTTAGCTTCAGGGTGTAGTCATGAATAGTGACAGAAAAATGCACAAAATCTTTTCCTTACTCCTTGATGACATTACGTCTGGAGGAGGCTGTGGGAGAAAAGTGTGGAACACCCTTGGCCCACTCAAAACACATGGTTGAAGAAGATTTTTGAGTCCCACTGCCCAAGGGACTGATATGATCACAGTCATCTTTGGCTGCTTTTGACTGCGCAGGTGGAATTAGAGTGTTTGTATTTGCAGCTGAGTCAGTTCAGGAAACTTCTCAGCATGTGTCCGTATGAAAGGCTCAGTTTTGCACCTCTGGACACACAAGAACATGGTCTCACACAACAAATCACTTATTCATTTTAAGCATTTAGATTCTTACTTGGCATCTTTGCAGTTTTGAAGTCAGAAGGGAACTGAAGACCTCTCCCCTTGAAAGATATCAGGCTGACTTGCAACTCCCACACCATATTGCCTTCCCCTCTGCCAGAAGAGATGAAATACAAGGCCAGCTAGTGCTTCAACAAAGGGCTTGGTAAGATCCCACAGAAGGAAAAGGGGTAAGATCCCAAAGGAGGAAATGGTCAGATGTCTCGTTTCATGGGACACGTGATGTGCTGCTCTATAACAGCAGCTTGCCTCTGCTCAACTCTAGCCTCTTAGACCTTCCTGATCTTTGAAAGCAGTGACTGTAGGGAGAAAAACTCAGTTCACCCCAAACAGCATGTTCAATAGTATCAGGTTGAAGAACCACAACAAGGTGCTGCAAAGACATTGATCTATAGGTCTGAAGGAAAAGAGATTAAATCACTGCTCATTTCTGCAAGTGTATTTGAAGGGATATATTGTATATTTTTGTTATTATTTTGTAATTTTTTTCTCCAAAGGGGTTTCCCTAAATTTTTATTTTTCTTTATATGTGTCCAGTTCTCAATAAAGCTGGTTCTTTTCCTGATACAGCCATTATTCCTCTTACACTTTATGCTGGTGAGGATCTCATTTCTGTTTCCTTGACTCTTCTCCTGTAGTAATTGGTGGTATCATAAAGGGTTATTATATTGTTTGCTCTTACCTCTTTTTTCTCAGCTTCTTAAATACATGCCCTTGACTAAGCAGCTTCCTCTCAGAGGTGAGCCTTCTTTCTCCACTGCTACCGTTTTCAGATCCTTTTAACCTTATTCTTGGCAATCTTAGTATTGTAAACTGCAGCTTTCATGTGGATTAACCATATTGATTGCCTTCCTCTCTCCAACCCTAAAATGTGTCTCAGAACATTTCCTGAATATTTTGATATCATGTACAGTGTAGCCTCTCCAAACCCACCATCGACAACACCCTGCCTTTTCAGGCCATGAAAAATATCTATCCTTGGATTCTACTTCTGTCTTACAAACCTACTCATTTGCTTACTGTTTCATAGCTTTTTCACCACCAGGCATAAGAGATAGATCAATATGCACAAAGATTTAACTGTTTGCTTCTGTGCAACTTAATGGTATTATTGTTCCCAATACCTATCCTATTGGCATTTGACACAACCTGGAGTTGCAGCATAGGTCTCGAAGCCCAAATGCAAGGCAGATATTGACACAGATCACCTTGCTTCTCCCAGTCTCTATTTCTTCTGGCAGGCTATGACACCTGTGTACGTGAGTACTCAGTTTAGGGGCCTGACAGCTTTATGTCTGTCTGTCTGGGGCTGCTCAAGAGGTTGAAGCATTTTGGCAGTGCTACGAAACTCCTTCCTTACTTTCCTATCTTTCTTTCCCATTTTTTCACTTTATTGGTTAAGTTTTCAAGTGATTCTTCGTAGCTGGACTTTTCCTCTTGGTGGATATAAAGCTTCTGAAATTATTTCGCTTGTATCAAACTAGTCATGGTTTGCAAAACATGACCTACTATTAGATAGTCAAACATATCTGAACTTCCTGTGTATGATGATGGTGAACTCTGTCCTTCTACAACACATATGGAGGATAAATATTCAACTCTTGCTATCTGTTCAAAAGCACTTGTGAGTTCAAAGCCCTAGGAAAAACAAACATCCCCTGCCAAAAGACGGAAAGCACATGTAACCTATGGAGAACAGACTATCTAACCAGCAAAGGAAGTGGAGAACATATTTTCCATAAGGCAGTTAAATAGCATCTCTGTGCCACAGTTGCAATGCAGTTCTATAATTGGGCCTACGGGTAATGAAATTCCTGTAGGAGACTGTCAGAAGATTTAATTTTGCTGTTTACTGAATTATCAGCACAATAGTGAATCCTGTATGCTAGCTCTTTGTGCCAGAGAAGGAAAATTGCCAGTCCAGAGAATAGGATTCATCCGGGGGGAGGTCGCTGCAACATGGAGGGGTCGGCTGCCATTGTACCCACAGCTTGTTGGAACAAATATATCCCTGGTGGAACATCTTTAAGTCATATGAAATCATCGTTCTCATCTCCAAATAGAGACAAAGAGTGAGGCTGGGGATCACATTCAGCCACAATACCAAGAGATACTCCATTGGACTGGCAGATCAGGCTGTTAAGTGGAAAAAGCCACCATGTGCATTTGAGCCCACAAGTTGTCTGCAGTGCAAGGGGAATATGGAAAATTAAAATGTAGGCAGTGAGGGGGAGACATGAAATAACTGCTCACGTTTTATGAGAGGATGATAAAGCATATCCTTCTGGAATGTGATAACAGCAGGACTGGGGCCCATGATCAAAGAAAATTTAATCTAATTGTGCGTTGTATTTTATTTTAACATCCATCCACTCTGATACCTCAGTAAAACGCAAGTACATAAAGAAACTGTGCAACCATGATTCCCATTTGTTGTGCACCCACTGCTATCTATGCCTTTGCAAAGTGAGTTCAAAAATGCCAGTGTGCCAGGATGGCAGTTTTCCAGTTAATTTGGAAAGGCAGCTGATAAAAGAACCAAAAGTAATGCAGCTTACCTTTAAACTTAAACATCAGAGACCTTAGACTATTGGGTTTTATTCATCAGCTTGCTTTGTCTCATATTACAAATACACAGGTGTCTTGTTTATTTATATTATACTGAGCAGCTCTGTGGAAAACTGAACTATTTGTGGGGGGAAGTCAAAATTTCATTTAGGAAGGAACATATAGTTGACCATGTAAAGAAAAGTTGTATGCAAAATTTCATGTTTAACTTTCATCTGAATTTTTACCCCACAGGTATGGAAACTGTAAGACAGTTCTTTTTTTTAAAAAAAAAAAAAAGATAGAATTTTTTTACATCCATTTTAATAAATATTGTAGTTATTTTTATGTATCTGTCATTTAAAAAAAAAAGATATTTTACCCAGAAAAAAAAAAACAACAATAAAACAAATGCAACAACTCAAAGTGAAAAGTAATGTTTATTTTACTGGAATATCCTATTTGTAAGCAAAAATACCAAATAATGTTAGGTATCGTAACAAAAGAGGAGTTGTAGAAGAGAGGACAAGATGTAAAACATTCAGCTGTCCAATTTACTCCTGTCAATATACTGTCCCCACTGTTATTCTTAGCAAATACACCTTTGGGGGCCAGTAACATTTAACATAGACAGAGATGATCCATAAACTCAACAAAGGACAGGCTAGCACAGATGAGAAGCGGGCAGCTTCTTTATGGTAAGTTGAGTACATCCAAAGAGTGAAAATGGTGTGTTACATCCTCGGACTTCAGTTATTCTGTCTCAGAAAGCTTGTGTTGGCTTTTATACAGCACTGAGCAGGAAGACAAGCTTTCCCATATGGACTCCAAATGTTTTAGGTCAGATTTGACAGGACATTGCTCAATTGTGATCTCAAATTATTGATGATAATATCTAATAAGAAATGACATAATTCAGGCTTCCGAAGGACAGAGAAATTGTTAATGTCAGAAAGAGTATCAGTGGGGAAAACTTCTCTACTCCTTTTAAAGCAGAAAGAAAAATACCTTGTTTCCTTTGGTATAGTAAGAGCTCTGCCACCTGCTCCAATATATTTTAACCACTGAGCTTTTGCAATGGGATATTTAATGTCAATCTAATGTGTCCCCTATCCCAGAGGACATCTATAAATATCCTTTCAGGAATTCTGTGTAGATAAGACATATGGAAATATTCAGTGATAACAATATATTAAAAAATTGATAGACTATCTTCAGAAAGGAGTTCACCATGGACCTGCTGTTCAGTTTCACTGCTTAGTTCCTCTATGAGACTATATAGCATATATCAGAGTAAAATCTTACCAAATTGCTAAAGATATTGTAAGTCATCACTGCTTACAGGTCTGCAGCTAATTGTGTTTCTATGGCTTCCATTCTCTGTATTTTTAAGGAAAAATACAAAGTAGGAATAAAGTCACATAAGCAGAGGAGCACTGCTCTCATGCCTAATGTTGTCTAGCTTTGAGACTAAGACGCTACAATGCATTATAGTTATAGTTTTATTCCATATTGTGTAATTTCATTGATGATTTTTCTCTATTTAATGCAACTCCATGTGCCATCTTCCACTATAAAATGATTTTCCCAAAGGTATTAAGATAATGAATGCAAAGAAATTCTAAACAAGAAATAATGAACAAAATTTCACTGAAACTGACAATCAAGAAGAAAATCTGTTTGGTTTAAGGGTGAAAGGAGAACTGGTCTTGCAGCTGCAATTGATATTCTAGGTATTTCCAGTCTCTAGGAAATAAGTCCATCTTTTGAAATCAAAATATAATGAAGTCATTATACAGCACCAACATCAATAGGGTATCACAGCACTTAATAGGAAATTAATTTATGAAGGTCTTCTGTTCTGTTTTAGAAGGTCTAATTTCACTGTATTCAAAACCCTTTCAGGGCCTGAAACACTGGACACAATGTGTAGAGCCTGAAATCCTAATATTTTGATCACTAGACTTGAATGTAAACTAATATGGTTTTTTTCCACTTTCTCTTTTTCCCTTCAAATTCCTTACACTTGGTACAGCAAAAGTCATGAAAGTTGAGAGCATCCAGTGCAAACATTTTCCATAGTTGCCCTACAAACAAACCCAGCAGTTTTATCAGTAAAATCGTCAGGGAGAACTGAAGGAACCTAAGCAACAGGACATGCTTGTTGCACAGTGATCTTGACAACTACATGTGAAGTGGCAAACTATGGGGCACATTTTCAGATGCAGAATACTTGGGGGTTTCTTTGTTGTTGTTTTTTGACTCAAGATGCCAACTATTTGGGGTACAAAGCATGAGTAATTAGGTCAATTTTTTCCACATTTGCAGTTGAGATGCAGGCATATTTCTAAACACACTTCTCTCCATCTGACTTAGATAACCTGGAGAGAGAAATACTGAAATTTAATGTCACAACCCCTTTGCTTGAGCAAATCTTGCAGTAACAGTTGTGCCTTCCATATCAAAGTGCTGTGCCAAAATCCTTGGAATGATTTACCCTGTGTAGTTCACCTAAATGATTTGTTGAAGTGAAGTGTTAGGAATGAAAAAATGCTAATAATGACTCAGAAAAAGAAATACGAAAACTGGACTCAGTACTTTACCCATAGGACTAATTTTTGAAAGAGAACTGATTTGGGGACAGGTGAGTGTAAACAGTCACAAATAAGACAATAAGAATGTGACTAGCAACATACATTCAAAGATCAAATGATCATAAATGAAAATGGGGAAACACATTTTATATACACACTGACGCAAGTTTTTGATAAACAGGCATTGAAGAATAAAGTGAAAGTGGGCTATCCCTTCCCATGGCTAAAAGGGAAAATAGGACTGGGCAGAATCCTGAGAGTCTGTTTAATCCTCCTGCCTAACCTAAATTAGTACTTTAAACATTATTAAATAATTTCCGAGAAGTTCCATTCAACCTCCAGTGAGAGACAACCCAAATACACATTTTAGGAAGTTAACACCTGGTCTCGTGGAAGGTGTCCCTACCCAATGCAGGGGCATTGGAACCAGATGATCTCTGAGGTCCCTTTTCAACCAAACCACTCTATAACTCTATAAGGAATATGATCAAAAGTGTGTCTGCCTGGATCCTACAATTTTGAAGAAAGACAGCATTATTTTAAACCTAACAAACCAATTGGAGATAAAGCTGCTCAAATGTCAGCTGACATGCCTCAGTCTTGACAGGTTAGCTTAGACAGCAAGTTACTGTGCTGAGCACTTTAAACACCCAGTGGGAAAAATTCAAATTCCATGGCTTAACTCTTGGAATCACAGTCTGTTAGGGAACTGTTTCAGATGAAAAATGGTGCTTTTTTTCAGTCTTAGCAGGTGTCTACGGCATTACAGACAGTATAATAATAGAGGCATAGACTCAGCAGGGACATGATCAGAAGCTAGGAGAGGTCAGAAAATGAACATAAGCAGAAAACATCACATTTAATTGAGAGAGAAAATGCAATGCAAGACCAAAAGAAAAAAGGAAAAAAGGAAGAAGAGGAGAAGAAGGAGTTGTGGCACATTCTTTAATATCAAAGAATCAGGACAGTCAAGATCACAGTATAAGGACTATGGAATGTAGCTTTTGTTTAAAATAAAGGACACAGTGATTGTTAGGAGCTTTATGGCAGATCCTAAAGGAGGCAGGGTGGGAACTGATTGAAGTCTGTATTGTTACCTAAACCTTTCTGAGTACCCCAGAGATATTTAAGATGAAATTTACAACAACAACAAAAAATCTTCACAGAGGTCAACAACACAAAACTCATGTTTTGCCATGTCCTTATGGTCACATTATCAATCCAGCAAGCAATCACCTTGCAATCACATGTACTGATGAGCAGCACACTGGGGCATGCCATGTAAGACAGTATGTCTGTTTGCATTCATAAAGCATGGCTTCACTGAGCTAATGCACTTCAAAGAGACAATCCTTGCTCTAATGAACTTTAAAGCTCAGCAGAAGCAAAAAACCCATCCAAGAATAAAATCCAAATTACGTACATATGCCAGAGAAATTCCATGCTGTCTTAATCAAGGGAGTTTCATCATGGTCTCCTTGAGCGAGGTATTTGCATGGAAAATGATTGCTAGTTCTTCATCTAAATGATTTGGGAGAACAGCTGAAGCAAGGCAAAGAAGTCACCTTTATGAGTCTATCTGGAACAGACCACAATTGACTCAGAATAGAGACACTGGGATAATATGAGCTTCTGAAAACACTAATGCAGAGAGTGGGTGGCATGCAGACTCAGATTAAGTTAATTTGATATTTAATAGTAAAGAACTTTAACAACTTTTTTTCCCAGAGGGCACTGTGAAGAAAAATATTTAAAGTACAGTGGTATTCTAATAATAAGTTAGATATATATCTATGTATCTAGATATATAGATGTATAATGAGTGGTCAAGTATCATGAAAATAGGTGCACTGGAAAATCCTTGAAACTAGCTAATTCTATGAACTTCAATTCATCTGTAGAGTGCCAAACTGCCTCCTTGTACTCAGAAAAGTGGGCTTAAACTCTCTGATCTGGTCTCTGGGACATGAGAGCAGGAGATGGTACCGGATGATCTCCTGAGATCCCTTCCAGCCTTTGGTCTTGTGATCACCACAAAGAGTCTGAACTCCTCCACAAAAAAGAGCAATCACTCACTGAGCAGCAGAACCAAGAGGCAGATGATCTCTGTGAAATCCACATCAGACACCAACAGACCTTCCCAGGGTGGTCCCCTGAGCACTTCCTTGACCCAGCTGAGCCACTGGGACAAGGACACAGAGCTGATACCTCACCTGAAGATCAGCCTCACCTCTGGTCAGCCAGACATTCAGCAGCTGAAGGAGCTTCACAGGTCTGAGACTTAGGTCAGGCAAATGCCCTTCCTGAGGGTATCAAGACATGCTTGTAGGGGCCTGCTGTGTTTCTGAGAGGAGTCATTCTGGGAGGTAGACTGTGAAATGATTTAGCCGAAGTCTGGGCAGCTTTTACTCCTGTTATTTGGGTTTGTTTCCTCATGACATTATGAATCTTCTGTACCTTTCTTGCTGGTGTACATTTAACATAGAATTGTAGAATCATAGCCAGGTTGGAAGGGACCTCTGAGATCATCAAGTCCAACTCTTGGTCCACTACTGCCGTGGTTACTAGACCATGGCACTAAGTGCCACATCCAGTCTCATCTTAAAAACCTCCAGGGACAGAGAATTCACCACTTCCCTGGGCAGCCCATTCCAATGCTTGATTACCCTCTCTGTAAAGAATTTCTTCCTAATATCTAACCTAAACCTCCCCTGGCACAGCTTAAGACCATGTCCTCTTGTTTTGCTGATAGCTACTTGGGAGAGCACCAACCCCCACCTGGCTACAACCTCCTTTCAGGGAGTCGTAGAGAGTGATGAGGTCTCTCCTGAGCCTCCTCTTCTCCAGGCTGAACAACCCCAGTTCCTTCAGCCTCTCCTCACAGGACTTATGCTCCAGTCCCTTTACCAGCCTTGCTGCTCTTCTCTGGACCTGCTCCAGCACCTCAATATCCTTCCTGAACTGAGGGGCCCAGAACTGGACACAGCACTCCAGGTGTGGCCTCACCAGCGCTGAGTACAGGGGTAAAATCACTGCCCTGGACTGCTCAGGAACATAGGTGGGCTGGTGGTTGATGGGTTGGTTGGAGGTCACTGGGCCTTGGGCAAAGTGATCATAAAAAGATCACTTTTCAATTCTCTGGATTTTGGTTCAGCAGAACTGCCACCTTGGACTTCTAGAGAGCAGACCATGGCTTGTTTAGGAGACTGGTTGGCAGAGTCCCTTGGGAGACCATTCTGAAGGGCAAAGGAATCCAGCAACACTGGACTTGTTTTCAAGAAGAAAATTCCAAAGGCTCAAGAGCAGGCTCTCCTCATGTGCCAAAAGATGAGCCAGTGGAGAAGACAGGCCTGGATGAATAGAATGCTGTGTCTGGGACTGAGGAATTTAAAAGGAGAGTTTCTGACCTTTGGAAGAAGGGCCAGGCCACTCAGGAGGACAACAGAGATATTGTGAGGTTATGCAGGGAGAAAATTAGAAGGGCCAAAGCCTAGTTAGAATTTAGTCTGTCTACTGCTCTAAAAGGCAATAAAAATATTTCTAAAAATACACCATCAGCAAAAGGAGGACTATGGAGAATCTCCATACTTTATGATATTGTGGTGGGGAAAAAAAGTGGTTTTCCCCTGGAGTTAAAAAAATGGTAACCCCTGAGGGGGTGGTGTCACTTGATGTTGACCCAATCAGTGCCCCTGCAAAATTTAAACATATCACACCAGACCAGAAAAGAAGGATGATGATGTTATAGCTGGAGAAGTAGTAGCCATGTTCTGAGACCACGAGGAGAGAGAGAGGGGCCCGGAGCCCCCCCTGGGGGGCCAAGGCCCCCCAGCCCCCGGCTGAATTTGCAGAAACTCGGAAACAGTGTTAAACTGGACTGAGTTCTGTGACTGAAGAGCTAGGGGAGTCTTTCTCCGCTGTGAGTGGGCAGCAGGAGCGGCGGCAGAGATAGCACTGGAGAACTGTGGCAGAAAGCCAAGAAGATAAGAAACAAGCAGCAAAGATGGCATGTAGCTAAGCAGAGAGACACAGAGATGTCTGATGGAGAGAGAGAGAAAAGACTAAGCTCAACAAAGACAGTTTTGGGGTAAGAACTGAATCAGATCCACCCAAAACCCCTTTGAGACCCCTCCTAGGAGGAGGGGGATGGACTCCTACTTGATGGAAGTCCTAAAATGCAACATGCAGCAGAGTGAGGAGCTGAAAAGCTCATAGACGTCCTGGAAGCTGGACCGGGATGGCCGGACGGAATGTGGAAGAGGTGGCCTTACCCCGCCCCGGCTGCTGCTGCCAGGCTAGCAGTTTTGAGACAGTACAAAGGAGTTCTGATAGACTGCTTGAGGCAAAGACTTTCAACTGAAAGCTGCCCTAAACGTTCTGACTCAGGGGGTAAATCCCCTGAGGAAAGGGACTGTCATGAAGATGCCCCTGCACTTTGTGATATGGCATGGTGAGGCAAGCCTTTGTCCCGGTTATTGCAGTCCACGAGGGAGAGAGACCTTCGCTGGGAGTCAAAGGGCTGAGAGGGGTGAGAGAAGACCCCCTTGTGTCTAATGGAGAGAGAGGTCTGGCTACAACTCTAGCTACGACTGCTGCACTGGAGAGGAGAGACACTGCTGCCCTAAACGTGGAAAGGATCTTTCCTTCTTCCCTTCTGGACTTTTACTGGAGGGAGAGGAGATTTGATCCAACGTAAATACTGCTTTATCATAGGAGAGATGGTTAGGATTGTGTATATAATGTATTACAATATTTATTATTTTGTGTAATTATTGTAATATAATTCCCTTCTCCCCCTATATTGAGTCTTGCGTTGTGTCTGGAAAACCCCTCTCACACTGGGGTGAGTTGTGGGAGGGGGGCTTGGACTTGGAAATTGGATTTTTGGGTATGCAGAGGGAAAGAGTGACAAAGTGTGAGTGAAAGGCTGAGACACTTAATGCTTCTTTGCATCAGTCTTTAGTAGAAAATCCAGTTGTTCTCCAGGTACCCAAGCTGGAATGCAAGTGCATGGAGCAGAATGAAGCCCCTGTAATCCAAGGGGAAGTGGTTAGTGACCTGCTACACCAGTTAGACACACACAAGTCCATGGAGCCAGATGGGATCCAGCCAAGGGATTCCACTGAGGAAGCTGGTGGAAAAGCTCAAGACCAACAGTCCTGGCAAACAGGGAGGTGCCCGGAGTGGGAGTTGGCAAATGTGACACCCATCTACAAGACGATACAAAAGAAGGATCTGGGGAACTACAGAACTACAGGAACTACAGCCTATGTTTGGTGCCAGGGAAGGTCACGGAGCAGATAATCTTGAGTTCCATCACATGCACACGCAGGACAACCAGGGGATCAGGCCCAGCCAGCCTCGGTTTAGGAAAGGCAGGTCCTGCTTGACTGACCTATCTCATTGTATGGCAAGGTGATCCCTCAGTGTTGAGGGAAAGGCTGTGGAAGTGTCTACCTGCACTTTAGTTAAGGCTCAGTTAAGCATTCTCCTGGAGGAACTGGTTGCTCATGGCTTGGATGAGTGCCTGTTCGCTGGGTAAAAAACTGCCTGGATGGCCCAGAGAGTAGTGGGGAATGGAATGACATCCAGCTGGGGCCCCTCACCAGGGGTGTGCACCAGGACTCAGCGTTGAGGCCAGTCTTGTTTAATATTTTTATTGATAACCTGGATCAGATCCAGGGCACCCTCAGCAAGTTCTCAGATGACACCAAGTTGGTTGGGAGGGTTGATCTGCTGGAGGGCAGGAAGGTTCTCCACAGGGATCTGGACAGGCTGGATTGGTGGGATCGGGCCAGTTGTGTGAGGTACAACAAGGGGAAGTGTCAGGTACAACCCTTAGGTCACAACAGCTCCCTGCAGTACTACAGGCTGGGGGAAAAGCGGCTGGAAAGTGCTCAGCAGAAAAGGACCTGGAGGTGCTGGTCAACAGCAGCTGAATATGAGCCTAGGCGTTCCCAGGTAGCCAAGAAGGCCAATGCCATCCTGGCCTCTATCAGAAATAGTGTGCCTGGCTTTGGACATTACACTTGAAGAGAGACATGAATCTCCGTAGAGAAATAGCAGCAGGATTGAAAATTTTAAGAACTTGTCTAAGACAGAAAGACCAAATGAAGTAGGATTGTCCTGAAAAGAGAAGACTATGGTGACTCATGAATGTAATCCTTCCATACAGCTGAGTTGCTGCAGAAAGAAAAGATCCAAATGCTTCTCCATGCCCAAAGGCTTAAAATGCAGCATGGAAGATTTAGGTCAGGCAAACATCAGGGGTAGCTTTCTCATGGTAAGAATAGGTAATGACTGGGGAGGATTGTCCATGGAGGTTGTGGACCTCCATCTGGCCAGCTTTTGAAAAAACAGATTAATGCAAATAAAGGGAGGTACAAAGATAAAAGATTTCTTTTAAAATGTGTCCTTTTGTCTTTCATATTGCTGTGATTCAAATGCAAAATGAGAGCCATATTGCTTACCAACCTCATGGGGGCTTTCCAAGGACATTAGTGAGTATTTTACAAGACACTGATGCTGCACAGATAAATACTCCAATGTAATAGCTAAATCACAATCCTCATGTCCAATGCAGAGAGGGGAAAAAGTAATCAATGCTGTGTTCTTTCTACTTTCATTGTCATGGATAACTGATTTTAAAAGGTTACATGTTAGACGTGGAAACTGAGGCAGGGGACATAACGTGTCCAAAGTCACATGGCAAATCACTGGCAGAGCTGGAGCAGACCCCATGTATTTTGTGGTCATTGAACCACAGCAGTAAATGCCTGGAGCATCAGAGGCCCTGCACTGTGACCCATAATGTGTGTTCTGGCACAGGGACAAGCCATGGCTAGCTGTATAAACACCATTGTCCTCTCTGATTTCTGAATAAGAACATGCTGTCAGCCATCACCAAAGTTTTAATGACGGTGCTTGCTATGCTACAATTTCTAAGAAATTCAGGCATATTCTTTAAACTTCATACTTCTACAAGTAGCCAGATAAGTAGTCAGATTGATACAACTTTATTATGACTTTTCACTGAGTGTCAGTGGATTTCCCCTGAAGAAATTACTAATAACATCAGTTCACATTTCCCCAATTTTCAGCCAAATCACAAGGGCTTGGAGCAAAATACATTCAACAGAGCAGTAATTAGAAGGACCCTTGGTTATCCTGGAAATGAGATTCAGATGGCAGAGATAGAACTGGTAGATGCTAAAACACAGACCTCCTCTCTAAAGTTCTGGGAGATGAAATGGCCCTGCTGTATATCACATAGCACTGCAGTAAATTGTGGCTGATGAAGTATTGGACATGGGAACTCTGAACTACCGAGGTGCCTCTAAATGAGCTCCGGACCCTGGGAGAGCTGAGCCCCCTCTTGCGTGAAGGGTAAGCAGGAAAAATGTATGCAAGCCTTTGTTCTGCCTCTTGGCACAGGAAAAACATGCTATCCATAACGAAGAAGCCTGTGAGGAGCATGGCTCCATCCTACAGGGTGCTGGAGACTCTGAGGTTGCTTTGCCCCTTCCCCTCCACAGATGGATTTCATTAGGAGTGCAGGACTCAGTGCCCTGAGAACTATCAGCATAGCTCTTGCTTTTCAGGCATGGTAAGTGCATGCAAGAGATGGCCCCTCAAGGAGAAGGGACATTTCCAGTATAGCAGCTAAAGTTTTCGTCTTGACAGCAGGAGATGCTGTTGAGTCCTTATTTGCTGGATTTACTAGCTTCCATCCAGGCACGCTGCCGGGAGACCTCTTGCTGTTTGATGGGGGCCTGAAGTTTAAAGCTGCTTCCAGAATTTTGTCGAGACAGACAGAATTCTGTCAACAGCACACCAGACAGAGAATCGTTAATAAGAACACACTTTGGGATGCTGCTGTGTGCGTGCTCTTTTCCTGGTGGTTGCAGTTCCAAACCAATTAATTTCTGTGATCTGAACCATTTTCTTTTATTAGTAGTACCAGCATGTGCAGTGCTGCATAGTTATAGATGATGTGCTCCCTCTGGGGATCCTATCAGCATGCTGTTGTAGGTCTTCACAACATGGAGAGAACTGTCTCCTATGCTTCTTCAGCAGTGTTAATTTTTTCCATGTTTTTATTTATTTCTCTTGAACTCTTACTGTTTCTACCTCCTTTTGAGCTCTGTGTTTGCTCCTTATGGGTTTCAGTGGCTGTTTAGCTCCACCCTTGACTCTGACTGCTCAGAGTGACCTTTCTGATAACTCTTCTTTGCTCCCTGGTGCTGAGGTTTGTGGGTAAGGCAAACTCACAGCTTCCTTGGATAATCTGACTTCATTATTTTCATTGTCAAGGGATTCTGAGGTTCTTTTGCTCCTTGGTGCACAGCCTTCAGGATGAGTGATACATGAGTTTCTCCTATTTCATGACAGATAATCTTGACAAGGCTCCTTTTTTCTATTTCTTGTCTCACTAGATACAGCACATAAACAGAAACACACACACACACACATGAACCTTCTCTGTGCATGGCCCACATCAGCTGCACTGCAAGGTCTTGTGAGATTCTCACCTCCTTCTTGAAGCAGAGGTAAGAATGTGTCCACCAAACTTCCCAAAAGCACCTGCTGAATTTGAATGCCCTCTCCATGGATATTTTAAAGTGTCCTGATTTGCAGAAGCTGAAGGACAATTCAATCACTAATCACTAGCCTCTTTTGGAAACCTAATGTAGGGCATAGCTGCTGCTTCCAGGGAGTGCTCCACTAATAGTTTTTGTCATTTCATTCTTGGTTCATTTTACTTCCAGCTCACTTTTTTTTTCTTTTTTTTTCCCCTCAGAAATGCACAAAATTCCCTGTTCCACCTGCCCTTCGATGGCAGCTGGAGCGTGTTTTTCACTGAAACACAGAGCAGTTGCTTGTCTGCAGGAGACACACGGTTGTGCATCAATATTTGTGAACTCAGGTATCATCAGGATCTTCTTGTTTTTAAGCAAGGAAGAAAGTCCTGATGTAGATTTTTGCTGTTGCCTTTGGAGTCAACTTCTACTTTGCTTAACACTGGTATACAAGCACCTCTGAATCAAGCCCTCTTCATTAGTGCTGGAATGGAAACTTAGCTTACTGTTGGCCAGTTCTGACCTCCCACACCTGCAGCACATCTGTCTAGCATATCTCCCAGTCCTTGTAGTGTCTTCCATTTGGCATTTGCAATTTTTTCTGTGTTTTTTTGTTCTTTTCAACAACATTCATCTTTGTCACAACAGACTGCTATATTCTGAGTATGGATTTATCTATGCAGATCCCATTCCAAATAACTATCTAAATAAAACATAGTATTTCTTCTCCACAGCCATGCTGTTTGTTTTTTGCCTGGAAGCCTGAACATTTATTGATGAATCCATATTTGTACTACACCAGTCTCTCTAATAATTTCTTTATCATGTTCTGTGTGGTTTGTAATAGCGCATGGAAGTGAAAAGGGAAGTTATGCAAATATCAATAATAATTACATTCTCTGTATGCAGATTTCATAAATACATCTTGAAATTCATCTTTTAAATTACTTTTGCACAATTTAGGCAAATGTAAACATGCATTTTAATAATTGTGGGACCATTTAGAGTGCAATCTCTACTCAATTAATCCTCTCAATTAAGGAAGTACTGTAAATAAAGATAAGGTATATACCTAGAAATATGATTGCCTTAATATTTACATGTTTTACAAGTTAATGGGTTGCTCGTCTAATTCAAAGTGACAGTTTCAGTGTTATGGTAGATTTAACCATCTTAATAAAGTGCAGTATTGCCATAAATGATTTAAGAAAAGTTTCCAGAGCTAAAGCCTAGCACTCTTGAGTATACAGAGCTCTTTAGTCATTGATATTTGCCTACTGCCACCACATATTTTATATAATAATAATAGTGCAGTCCTAGATTTTCGCCATTAAAAGCAACATCTTACCACAGACTGCATATTCAAGAGAGGAACGTGCTATGTATGGTTCTCATTCCATTATGGGGTTTATAAAGGCTTCTGAGAGTCTGTGTGGCACCAACTCTGACCCATGTGTCTTCCACTGCTTTGAAGTCAATAACATGACCAATAGATGCTGTTTGAAGACCTATCAGTGTTCTGAAGTTAAAATTCTGCCTGTCCATGAAGCCACCTCTCCCAGTCCCTCAGCCCTTGGTACAGCCACTGGCCCATTAACACACCAAGGCATTTTTCTGCCCTCCCTTCCCCGGTGTTTCAAAGGACCACAGCTCTCAGAAAACATCTGAGACATATCATGCTCCTTCCAGCCATCTGAGGGTACTGCTGGGCTCCCTTATTCCAAGATGTTGAGACTTGGTATCTTTAAAGTGATTCACAGCAGCTGCAGTAGTCTTCTGCTCTGCATGTGACGTCCTTGGAAGCAAATGAAATAGGCAGAAGACAAGCCTTGTAAGAGCTGTTAACACATAGTCTGTTTCGCTAAGGTTCAAACAGTCCACAGCAGGATGCAACAACAAAACTCACACCGCCAAACCGAGACGCTTTCCTATATGAGTTGATCCATAACCCAGGAGAGAAAAGACGGATCTCACCTCCTTTGGCCTTGTCCCTAAGCAGTCTTACTGGAGATGTATCTATAAATCACCCACAAAGCCATCTCCAGAAAGGGTCAATCCTTATTGCAAAACAGCACTTGCATAGAGCTGTAAATTTAAAATGTGCAGAAAGAGACTGGTGAGTACTTTCCCCAAAAAAGAGCCGACAGCTTCTGTACCCCGCTGAGCTACAGGGACCCTTCTAAAAGCAGTTGCTTACTCAGAAACAAGAAGCTGCCTGTAGCTAGCATTCAATAAATCACCACTTTCAACTTTGGTTGCACATTCTCAGATGTGTAATCAGAACATAGATTCATAGATTTTGAGGTCAGAAGGGACTGCTCTGATCATCCACTCTGACTTCTGATTAACACAAGTCAGGGAACATCACCCAGACATTCCTGCTGTGGAGGGAATTATTGCGGCCCTCTGTTTCAGATGCTGCACCTGCAGTTGCTGTCTACCAGTGAAACATACTTATCCCAAAGAGATCAGTGCAGATCACCTTATTCTGTAAACCTTCCAAGACAGGCTCAGATTATATTTGTTTATAAGGAGAAGAAAGAAAGGAAATGATGCCCCCAGAGAGAATGTTGCCCATCACTGTGTGGGGAATACAGTGCTGTTGATGAGGCTGAGAATAACAAATAGCACATGGCTGGTTTTGACATATCCCTGGTAGTTCTAGCACTTAGGGCAGCAAGGTACTGCACTGAAACCAGAGCAAATCAGAGGAAAATAAAACCTCTGTTACAAAAAGTAGAGATACACACCATAAATACTCCCAGGGGACAAGAGATTTCGTATGCCCCATTTTATAGAGAGAGGAAAAGTTTTTAGGAAGAGCCAATATCTTTTATTAGGCCACCTGATAGATTTGGGGGATAAAAATGGCAAGGCATCAGACATGCAAGCCTTTCTTCATGTCTGAAATATAATTTTATTGATACTGGCCTTAGGATATCTCAAAGGGCCATGGAGGTTTTTTGCCTCATTTCTTACAGATGAAAACTTGTGTGCTGTCTGTCTGTCAGACCCACCTAATTGCTTTTGAATCAGTGAATCGATTTCAATCACATTGTCAGGGGGAGGGGTAAAGGTTTTGCAGATATTACATTCTCTCATGTTTAAAGAAAATAGGTCACAAGGCAAAAGACAGGCCCAGATGTGTGCTCCTACGAGGAAAAATTGCAGGTTGATCATAAGACAATCCACACAGATGAGAAAAATAGGAAAGCGGTTATCATCAGTCTTACAGAGCCCAGTACTATTTGTTTAAAAATTAGATTCCCTCCAAAGGGTCTCAAAAAATAATTCAGGTGTTAAAATCAGCCTGTCTTAATCACCTTTCCCAGTTCACTGTCCAAATTGGCAAAATTTGCTCTTTTCCATACCATAATTGTAAGCACTTTTTTCTTAATCTGTATTGCAATGATGGCTGTGGTTCCTGAGAGCCCCAGGCAAATTCCCTTCTCCAAACATCTAGCTGCTGACCGGTGAGCTTTGTACTAGAGCACAGACAGGAACTATGAATCAACATCTGTGCTGTTGCATAAGATGTGGCAATGGCAGTCTCCATGTCACGAGACCCTTGTTGTTTACTGAGGAATGGTTGCGATCTAGGTCTGGAGTTCCCTTGGGTAGCAGTCTGCAACTGGGAAAGCTCCTCCGGCTGTGATTTGCTCTGAAAACCCTTTTTTTTTTTAATCTGTCAGCCAAACAGAGAAGCTTAGTGAGAAGCAAAAAACAGCACAAAAGGTGTTGAAGAGACAGAAGGTGTCAGAAAACAGTGATCTGACAGCTCTTACCTTGTGGACAACTGTGCTGACACAGGGCTTTCTTCTCCTATCAAGGTGTTCCGTAGTTTTGTCTTCATTCTGTGTGTCCAGTAGCCTTCCCTACTTAACTCCCCTAAAGATTGATTAAAATGCAACCACGTTCAGCTTCTCCTGTGTCTCCTTTTCTGACTTCCATCCTTCCCTCCACATGTGAAAGGCTGGGATTTCTTATGGCTCTTAACAATTTTAGCTGCAGGTCTACCCCTAAATTTATAGTCATTTCTGGTGAAAATTTTAACCTTATACCCATATCTACAGATATGGAATCACAAGAGCTCATTCCCACTCCCAGAAACACATGGGTCCTGGACAAGAGCTCAAGGAGATACCACAAATACTGGGGCAGCACAGGAGCAAGAGAAGCACATGGCATCAGGTTTGCTGGTGGGGCATGCTATGTGGAGCTCTAGGGAGGACCATGGTGGGTGATGAACATGGAGTTAAAGGAGTCAGACCCAACAAATAGCTTGTGTATGGCTTTCTGAAGTGCTGCTGTTGCATGTTCCTCCTCCACAGCCATTGAAACTAAAGCTTCCCCCCACCTCCCTGCAGTCTGTCTTCCCCTATATTTAGCTACTCTACCTACTTACCTAACAAGGAACAATAATTTCCCATTTACTAAAATTTGGGCATGTTAGACACAAAGAAACACATATTGCAACTAGTCCTTGGAAAGGCAATGCTGTCTCCCAGGGTTCCTTTTACAAAAGCATCTCACAACCCAAGTCTTGCCTTCAGCAAGCTCTCCAATGGTATTGCAAGTGCAAACTTCTGCGTTTGACCCATCAGGAGTGTAAAGAGATAATCCAGATTACCACCTCCATAAAAAGACAAATTAGTACATATAACCAATACCGAAGTACCAATACACAGCTCTCAGACGTACATATCAAAATAATTGGTGGATTAGGAATATGGATTTTCTGTCACATACACAATCTCAGACAGCTTCAAAATGTAGTTAGCAACTAAATGTTAGCAACTAAAGAACCTGCAAGAATAATTTCAGCAAGCATTTTTTAAAACAGAACCCATAATATAATCAAAAGAAGTGATACGTTTATTTGATCTATTTTAAGAATGAAGTCAGCTCAAGGTCAATTGCCGATCAAGAACAATGGAGGAAAACTAGGTGAGATAATTTTAAAGCCGTTTGAATTAAGACACAGGTACAACCTGTTTAAAAGGTAATTTATAAGAAATTATCTCAATTTACATAATTCAAGTGTTTTTACCCTGGTACCTCAAAGAGGTTGATCTACATATGAATTAGATGTTGTTGTTTCAGATGATTTCTCCCCAAAACTCCCCAAATCAGAACTCACACATGGAAAAGTGCTATGGAAGAATGATCTAGCAGACAGGAAACTTCTGTTTCCAAAGGAGTAGCTTAGTGTTTCAGGCAGTGCACGGGACAGTCTCCAAAATAGCACCGGTTATCCCAAGCAACAACTGAGATTCCTTTAGAGTGGAAGTAGGCAGCCCAATACATTCTGGACTAGCTGAGCTCCTCTGGTTAATAACCAAAAGCCACCTGCAGAACCTCAGTAAGCACCCTTTTGTCCTCCTTTAACAAGCACGCTCTCTCACATATAAAATAGCAAGTTTCGCTGAAGACAGCCACAGCTGTCTTCCCTTTTCCTGCAAATGAAAGGGTCTGCACTCCTGCTACAAAATGGTTATCAAATGCAGTGTCAAAGCAAGTGTTTCCCCTCCATTGTAAGAGGCAAGCTGAACACTTTCAGCACAGCTTTCAGTGTCTTCAGGCCCAACTGCAGCTGCACACACTCCAAACATTCTGCTGGCGGCTTCCTGTTTGCATTCCTGGGCTGGGGAGAAGGAGGACATTTCTTTCCAAATCTGCTGCCTGCTCCTGGTTTTCCAGCTCTCTGTTTTTCTGCCTCTCTCTTTGTTCTTCCTTTAGCAAATCTTTGAGATTCATGAGGACAACAAGAATCCCTTCCCTCTGAACTGTGCTCTTATATTGGCTGGTTGTTTCAGAAAGGGGCGGGCGGGGGGGGGGGGCTTGAGGGAGAGGGGAACCCTGACAAAAAACCCAGCCACTCTGGCAGGGACAGTCTTCATTAACACTAGCAGCACTCTGGTGCTAGAGTGAACCATCTGTGCATGTGTGTGCCTTGCACTGACACCAGCAAGCCCCATCCCATCCAAGGGTGCCATTGTCTCCTGCCGGTGCCAATGATGCAGGTTTTGCATTCACCACCTCTGAGCTCACTCTGGGGCTTTATACCCTCACCTACCCGTGTTCAGGAGACTACACTCTGCCCTCCAGGAGGGCTCACTGGCAGTCAGACATACACATCTGAGGTCCAAATTAATGTCTGAATCAGTGCATGTGAATCAAGGATGTGGTATTGGGACTGACAGGCCCTGACCATCATTTCAGCTCTGACTGCAGCTATGAATACTGATGCTTCTTCCTTGTGGTAATTTTCCTTGCCCATTTCTACAATCATAGGGGAGCACCTTCTTTTCTTCCATCTCTTGTTTTTTCTTATTCTTTTCTTTGCTACATCTCCACTGGCATTATCGTTCAGTGTTTAAACCTTGTATCTGCTTTAAAATGAGTAAATAACTTCAACCATTTTTCTGAAAAGCTCAAGTTTCATGTTTGCCAATGATGCTGCAGGCAGATCTCCACCAGTGGGTTAATGTTTCTTTTATGAAGTGAAGACACCTGATTTCTGTCAGTCCTTGTCTTAAAATGCACCATCAGCCACGGCTTCCTAAACAACCATATCAAATAGACAGAGAAAAGCAACCAAAATGGTAATCAGATTCCACTGAAGGGACACCAGCACAACACCTGCTGTCCCTGTCCTGCTTTCAGGAAAAGGACTTCTGCTGTGCAAAGAACTCTCTGGAGTATGCGGGGCAGATAGAATTACAGCAACTAGAGGATTTTGTTTCAGCTGATGCTTGGGAAAAGAGTTGACCCAGAGAAGCTCTTTCAGGAGGCATGGAGGCTGGGACTGAAGGCTGACTTGTGCAACACTGGCACTTATTTCAGAGTGTATTGCAGAATTACCCTTCAACAACAAGAGTGGTAGTATCTGACTACAACATAAATGGACGCACAACTTCTCAGAGGTGGTCCTGCATGCAGAGGACTGTGGAGCACAAGCATACAGAGCCTGGCAGCTCCAAATGCTCTTTGTTGCTGCTCTGTAGCAGAGGTTGCTGTGTCCTCTGCACCTTGGGAAAATGAGGGGAAAATAACATATTTGTGTAACTGCTGACAGGCTTTGCCAAAGCAGCTGCCATAGGCTCAATGTCAAAGCACCAGGGGAGCGCCTAATCCCCTTAGAAATTCAAAAGCATGTGAAACATTCTGTCATTACACTGTCTCTCTTCTACTCATCTCTCACTCTTTGACTCTTCTACATCCAGTTCCAGCTTCAGACAAGGGAAGCGTAGTTCAGTGGCAGCATGATAAAATCACATTGTCTCCAAAAAAAGAAAAGAAAGGCTACTGTCAACAACTAGCTTTAATTAGATGGATGGGTCAAAGAGACAGTCTTTTCCCACTGCAGAAGGCTGGGACATCGGGCAAAGGAACACAAGGGAAGTCAGGCGGTCCCTACACCTACCACGAACAAGCATGTGCCATGTGTTACAAAGGAGGTCAGCTGAGAGAATTGCAGCAAGATCTTCTGACTTTGAAAGTGTGCAGTCAGAACTCCAGAACCTTCATATAGTTGTCCAAACATCACTGGGTTCATCAGACACACTGGTTTATGCTAACAGATGCTTCAGTCTGCAGAGCTTTTTGAGATTTCAGTGAATTTGAAAGAATAGAATCCAAGTAAACAGCAGCAACAGTTTTTACACATGGGGGAAAAGAAAATCTCCCCATGACATCAGACTGACGCAGCATCAGAATTTTCTCCTTTTTTTGACAAGTCAAACCATTGGCAAGACAAATAATTTCCTTCAGAGAAAACTTTTGCTTCATTTAGGGCTGTCCTGCTAATCCAGAAGCTACACTGAACCCCATTTTTTCATCATCAGTATTGCACATGGACAGTTTTTGATATACCAGGAGAAAGCTAAAGCTATACTCAATTCAGTGAGTTGGGAGTAAGGTGCACACTGATCTGCTTCTGCAATCATGGTTCAGAGACAGCAATCTGATTTCCTGATGCTTTTGCATTTTGGAGGCAGGGAAGTGAGGCCCTCTGACAAAAATATCACCCAATGTGTTTTTATTACCACAAAATCCATGCCTTTGCCACTTGTCCACATACCACTCTTTAATGCAAACCTCATGTCATCCTGCTCCTTTCAGGTCCTGATTAACTCTAAAATGCCCAGATTTATAGATCCAGTGGAGAAACAGACCCTTTCTAGCCAAGAATGTAGAAGGTGGGGGGAAAGGGGGAGAGAAAGAGAGAGGAAGAAAGACCTCAAATTGCTTACTGCTTGGAACTGATAAAATTAAAAGCAAAAATATGGAAAGAATTGTGTTTCATTTGATGTCTTCTGTGCGTACAGATGAAACATCGCTTGATATTATAAAGTATGTCATATGAGAAGATATGAAGTACAGAATCAGTCTGACAGTTCCCTATTGTTCTGGGCAGCCAGTGGTGTCAGTAGCAAGTTTTTAAAAAATATTTTTCTACTGTCTGGAGGATGGACAACTGAGGTTTCTGCTGACCCTTGTGTTTACTGGATGAACACTGACAAATGCAGTTGACTTGTATTAATTTTAAATCACTGCTTGATCATGTAACCTCCTAGGAAACAGTTTGGGTTTTTTTTTTTTAAAAACAACAGTAATCAGACAAGTCTTATTTCAGGTTATTCCAAAGCTGCCCAAGACAAAGCCCCTTCTTAAAGAAGTGAACAGACTGAGAATTGAGAAAGTTCATTTTATGGGACTCAAATCACATTCTTACCTTGTTTATGACAGTGAACTTAGCAGAGAAATTTTTTCCTGAAAAATTTGTCCAGACCCATCTATTATAAAATGTTTGACCTGATAAAAAATTCCAGAAGTTTGCCATTAACTTACAATAAGTTTAGCAAGTAATGCTTATAGGATTTGAACATTAACTCACCAACAGAGAATGCCAGTGCATTTGTAGGATCATCAATGTAATGGATTCTGGCATTCCCCTCTTACCATCTTTACAAATGTCACTTTCATTCTATTGTAAATTAATCCCAGTTTCTTCCAAAGCTCCAAAATAAGGCTTGCTTGCAAGCAACCATCCCCATCTACCTTGCTACTGAATATACCACAGTAGAAAAAATGTACAAATAATATACATACAAATCATTAATGGTATACATTGGAAATTCCCTAATGAATTCACAGACTTGATGAAGTATTACCTTAGACTTTATTTTCTACCAGTGGGGAAGACAACAGAAGGCACTGGTAAAAGGCAGCAGAGATCTTCAGTTATTGATCTGGGTAACACAATTGTTGGATCTCGATTTGATGTAAACCAGCAAAGGGCCCTTAATGTGGAAGATACAAAACCAGCGCACACCACTCATGGATCTGCCCTTAACCCTGCCCATCTAATATTGGAGGATTTTATTGCTTACTAGAGTGTAGTCTCCTATCCCTTTATCAATTATTCATTCTGGAGAGCAACCTTCTGTATGAAGTAGCAAGAAAATCTGTAGGTTAGATCTAATTTACTCTTTTAACCAGTTTACTCCAGTATCAAGTATTTAAATTGGCCTCACTGTGCCTTCATACATTACAGCCATATATCAAAGCAATTTGTGCAAATGCCAACTGAGCAGCCAGCTACATGTATCACGTATTCTGAGATTACACAGTTCCAAATGCCTTTGTAAAGCAAACCTTTAATGAATAAATCAGGAAATACCCTGATGCGTGCTTTATGTAAGGTATTCTATTTAGGTCACAGGAAGGTTCTGCCAGGTTTGCTAAAATGAACAAATCCCCTGTGTGTACTCTCACTCCAACATGTTTCATAACACAAGCAAACATCTCCCACTCAGTCATGCTGTACATTTGTGACTGCTGATGACCCTGCACTTGCTAAGGATTGGCTTGATCACTTGAAACCCAAATCACTTGCAAGCCAGAAGGCTAACTGCCCTAGTGGCTATGGCTGTTCTGTCCCATGCAAGGACCGAGAGTTGTAAAAAGAACAGTTCCAAATTAAAGCTGTGTCTTTTTTCCTGCAGGAAGGAACCTAGAACATGCACTTTCCCCAGAGGTCTAGAAGAGCAGTGGGCCGAACATAGGTCAAACAGCACAATATGTGATGCAAACTTCTCAGTGAAGCTTGTGTTTCTCGTCCAAGGACATGACAGATAGATGAGAATAAGCACATTGAGTGCTGAATACTTAAACAGCAAAAACAAGCTATGCAGTCATCCATTTCCTCTGCCTTGTATTCGAGATGCTGTTGTTGGTCTGATCACTCTTCCTGCAGCAGAAATGTCTATGATAAAGTTCCAAGCATAAGGATTTCCAAGTATCCAGATAGGCTGAAATGATAAGTTATCTAGAGCAGAGGAACAAGAAACTAAATGCAGAGCTTATTTTCCCTTTGAAAGGTCTGTCTGTAGACAGGGAAAACAGTTAAAAAACAAACAAATGAACAAACAGCCCCCCCCCCCAAAAAAAAAAAAACAGGGGAAAAGAAACCAAACCAAACCAAATCAAACCAACCCCCCTAAAAAAACCCAAAAAAACCCCAAAACAAACACCCCCCCCCAAAAAAACCAAACCAAAACAAAACCCCAAACCGACCAAACAAAAAAACCAAAACAAAACAGAAAAAGAGAAACAGAAACAAAAGAAAAAAGAAAAGAAAAAAGAAAAATGCCAGCAAAGTTAAGGGGATATAAATCACATCCTACCCAAAATACTAAACACAGAAGTTTTATTTCTTCAAAGACATGATTTGAGAGTAAGAAAACAGACCCTCATATCAGTAGACTAAGGGGTTTCTACAGAACATTTCCACCAGTGCTTGCTGAAACATTAATAACCACCACTGAAACTCGCTCAAGTGGATGAGAACAAAGACTGGCCCTCTTCATGATGCTGCGCCCACTCTGCCTCCTACCTCAGCTACTGCCTAGTTGGCTCATGAATCCACCCAGACACATCTCGAAACACCACACCCCTCTTCTGGGCATCCTTTGTGATTGTTTGCTTTCCCCTTCCTTTCCTCTCCTCTCTATCATATTCCTGATTGCACAACACTCTGGCAGTCCACCCTTCTGTGGTGGAGCAGAGAGCAGCTGACTGGGACTGCAGTGATCTTCAGCAAAGTGAGATGCTTCTCTGTGCCTCAGTTTCTTCCCTGGAAAAAAAACCAGGTCATATTTACTGCTTCTGTAAGACATATCAAAAGTCTTTTGATGAAAGAGGCCACTCAGCACCCAAGCATCACAATAAGCCCCTAGCCCCCTTGGAGAGCTTTCCCTTCTCCAAGTCCCCATCATGACTTTCCTCTCCCTCCAGGAAGGATTTTTGTTCTTTGGCAAGTAGCTGTCTTGCTACAGTTAGTTGACCAGTCAGAGTCCAGCCCTGAAAGAAGGTACTGGAGTAACACAGACTGCTTTGTGTAAGTCCAGTACTCTGCTTTCAGCATTATTTGCCAAAGCTTTCTGGTTGTTTGGAAATTTGTTGGCCTGTCTACGTAAAAAGAATTGAAATAGATTAGTTACTAAAACAGCACAGTGGCCTGTGGAACATCTCTCTTCAACTAAAGGGAAATCTTCAACCAGCGACATTCAGAGCAAAGCATAAATAAGTCCAGAACACTTCCTTAACTATTCCACACTCTTTTTGGATCACAGTGGAAAATAGTAACAGAAATCTGCTCTCTGTACCATGTCTGTTTCATGCTTTTCATGCTTTTCCTTGATGTAAATTCAACCTGTACCAAGTCTGAAGACATCGTGAAGACTGAAGAAAAAAATAAAATCAAGTGAGAGCAGAAACAACATGAAAAAACTTAAACTCCAAGGATATTAAGAAAGAGAATTACAAGGGGTGAAAATATTAAATTTTAGGCTGTTAAAAATAAACTGTGGCAAAAAGTTTAACAAAATGGCTACAATTAGAGGGACAGTACCAACCTAGCCCATAGCTGTGATATTAAAATCAGTTAACTTTTGTCTTTTTACCCTCAGTACCACTGGGGGTTTCCTAAACCAGTCCAAGACATAGTTTTGCACAATGTAAGTAATGCAAGACATGCAAATCATGGGGGTAGGGGAATTCTTGTTTTTCTTTTTAATTAACATGTTTTAAGGTGTTTTTCTTTGCCTTTCTATGTCTCCAGAGCATACTTGGGGAACATTTCCCAGTCTCACTGTCATAGTAGGCACTAAAAACTTGCCTGTTTCAAAATGCAAGCAAAGATGCTCGGGTTTCCAGGAAGTGGATCTTGACAAGAAACACCAAATATCAGGAGACTCATGATAAAATCACTAGTGCCAACAATGTTGTGTGTTAAGATTTTTTAAAATTAATATTACCTCAAGGATTGGCAAACAGACCCAAACTACACACACTCTGACTGAAGAACACTCTTAGCACATTAATCTTCCCACTAATGATTAGTAATCTGTATCCTAATGGGGCCTGTAGGACCCGGGCGACATTGAGGTCCTGTTGTTCTAGGGTAGTGTGGGCACACAGTGGGGACATCCAGCAGGCACGGGGATAAACAAGGCAGCCTGGGAGTCAGAAGGGAAACCAAAGCGCACAGAGCTGAGTTGCTTGCCAGAACTCACACAGCAGGCCTGTATTCCTGTCTCATGGAGACCAAAAATAAATATATACAGCTCTTCAGGCTCAATGAAGATTTTTAATTACTGTAAAACTAAACTGAGATAAAAAGAATATGGGCTGAGTGTGTATCTTCTTCACAGATAAGTTGAACACCAGCTGAGATGAGGAATGGAATTCCCTTGGGAGTAATTTCTTGTTAATTGTACAACTTCAGGCACTTTCTTGGAAGTCTCTATAAATTGCAATCACAGAGGGCCACAGCTTCTTCTGAAGCATCAAGCGCTGCTCACTGGTGGATGGTACAACGGGGGAGGGTATTGTCTATCCACTGGCACTCCATAAAGATGTCAAAATGCTGATGAGAAGCTGTGTGATGCTGCTGCAAGATCTCTCTCCTGCAGCAGGATCCAAGTTGTATTTGGGTAACAGGCAAAGTAGCCACATTTCAGATCTTACTCTTATTTCACACAGATGTAATCCCACTTTTGTAGTCCTGCCTGTGACCGACATGAGAGTGGATGAAGGCCATACAGATGATATTAATCAAGGAATAGTTGAACAATATATCAACAGATAATGCCACATACACTTTAAATAAATACATATCCAAATGTTTAAATACCACATGCTCTGACATTCACACAGAGCTACACCTTTTTAGCAGGGCTGGTAACACAGTCCCGTTTCCTAAGAAAGAAGATAATTTCAGTGTATTTGAAAACTCTGATATGCACTTCTTCACTAATATTCACTCCTGCTCAAACTTTTGGAAAACACTATGGGACCAATAATTTAAACATAATTCTGGGTCATTTTTAAGGAATCGCTGGGAATTGCATATTTCCATTTTTTTCAAGTCTTTGCAAGGATTCTTCTGTCTACAGTTTACCTGTGTTGTCCTGGCTACTTATTTGCAGTGTGCATCCCTAGTTGTGCAATTCCAGTTCAACAGTGGAAGTGAAAATCTCTCCTTGGCCCCAAGCACTCATCTTGAACACTTCTGCCAGAAAAGTCATGCTACTTGGCCTTACTGGGCAGAAATAAGTGAAGTGTACCTCAGCTGGGAGTCACTCTTTTTTGACAAAGGAGCATTCAACCAATAGTCAAGTCTAATTCTTGAAGGACATAAATCCTCCCCCAGCTGTCCTGAAGTCAACACCGCACCAGTTAAGGCTGGTTGAGGCACTTGCCTGTTTTCCAGTGACCTGCCCCTCATGTGTACTGTACTGATGTGCCCCAGGCTGCTGTGGAATGTGGGTGAGCCAGAGGACTGTCCTCTACTTCATCTTACATATGGAAGCAGAAGGTATGTGCTTTCCTGTCCCACAGCAAGGCCAAAGGAAACATCAGTGCAAACTGGACAAGAAACTGCTGGCTTGCATGGTCAGATCTTTAGCAGAGTTAAAAAGTCTCCATCAGCTTCTGTAGAGTTATTCTGGTTTACATCAGCTGAGGGCATGAGCCATAGAACCCCTCCTGCTAGGTACATCTCATTTTATTGCTACCAGCCCAAATTCAGATTAAACCAGGATCACCGGAATCTTTATGGTCCAAATCCATAGCAATACAACTGCAATAAGAGTTCGTCCCCTGGTCTTTCTGAAAGAATTGTAGAGTCCCAAGTAAATGATAAATTATCTTGCCCCTGGGTTGTTTGCATTTCAAGGCCAGGGGCAAAATGTTTGGAACTGGCACCCTCTGCAGAGTGAAGAGGGACAGAGGCACGTAAAACAACTCACTGCAGGGTACAAACAAACAGAAGCATCTTCCATGTGTTTTTTATGCTTTTTAAAAGCCACTTCTCCTGAAATACATGCCTTTTCTCCTTTACTATATGCACAAACTACTTATTTTTACAAAACTGAAGACTTTGCCTTGTGTGTTTGTCTTGTGACTACTGAAGTGAGGCACAGGGTCTGGAACTGCAATCCCTGCACCTGCTCTGTTCTATCGGGGTGTTGGGTGGCACCTTATTTATAGATGGGATATTTCATAACTGTAGATGTTAATGTTAGGTAAACACAAGAATGCTATAGGAATGCCAAACAAGCAGCTTTCCCAGCATCCTCATAAGTCTTCTGAAATAGAGGCCACCTGAGAAGCACCCTGTCTGTCAAAACTTCCTTCACTTTGATGTTGAGCTATCACCCCGCATGGACAGAGGTCCTGAGAGCCACAAAGAGCAAACACTCTTTCCTCCCTCACAGGCTGGTTTTCTGGTGAGCTTAGGGTTGGTTTCTCCTGGGAAAATGCAGTAGCTGGACAGAGGAATTTTCAACAGCAAGGCCTGGACTGAGCTGTGTGCGGGGCAGGTGGGCTCTGACTCTGCCTGCCCCAGGGTGCGTGTGAGTAAATCCCCACATGCACTCCTGTCCCTTTCATCTGAAACAAAACCACTGACTCAGCCAGGCACCGATCAGGCTCTGGATGAGCCAGACCACAGCCTTCCTGCTTTCATTCCTTTCTTCCTTCCTGTGCCACAAGAGCAGGGCTCTGAACATCCCTGCAGGGCTGTTCTTTCTGCTTTAAAACAAGAGATCTAGGTGTTTTAGCGAGATTGTTTCACCTCAGGTAAGAGAGCAGCAGAAGGGCTTTCAATGAAAAAAGAGAAACTTTGGCTTGTTCTAACCAGTTCCTCAAATTTTATTTTCCCTTCAGCTGACAGTACCTGCAGTGGAAAGTGTCAACTACCCCTAACAAGCGATTAAGATGGGCAATCCTGAACTTCACAAACAGGCTGCCTAACAAGTCTTTCCCATCAACACAGACTACAGAATCAGCATTCAAATGACCAGGGAAGCTGACTCTATTGACATCTGGCTCCTGTTTCAGCACATTAATTATCCTCTTGGGCTCTCCCATCTTCATCTGCTTCCACACAGATGCCATCTCATCATTTATCTGCTACAACATTTTCTCCCCATTCTGAACAACTGAACTCGTTTCTTCTTGCATGGCATTCCTACTTCAGCAGATGCATTAATGCTGCAAAGCAAGCCTACCAGTATCTGTCTCAGCAATGTTTTGAGAGTTCACCGAGCTGATAATGAACAACACACTATTTCATTGACATGTGGATTCCGGGGCACAGCTGCATCACAGTAGGCTCTATCCAAAATGATGAAGGAATCACTAAAAAAGAATGCCCATCATCAGCAACTTCAAAAGAATAATGGTACATAGCTTACCCTGTTGGACAGAAGGCTCTCTATGGTTTTAGGACAGACAGAGGCCATGAGAAGACTTGCAAATGCAACATGTTCCAGGAGGGATTTGGGCCCAGCAGGGCTTAAAAGAGGATCTGACATTCGCCAAGATAGAGAGCATGAAAGAAACCAGAGACTGTGCTCGAAAATAACCTGAGAAATCACAAAAGTTGGTGAGACAGGATGGACCATTAGATATAGGAATGAAATGTAAATTGGGATCCCCAGTGTCCTGTGCTGTCTGACCTGGCCTGGCTCTCCTATTTCATTAGAGCAGGGAGTTGTAGAAAACTCCAAAAAGCATTTTAGAGTGTTGTTGCTGTGACTTTGGAAAACTAAGTGGTGTCTCCTCTAAGGGACTGATAGTGGACTCATTTAGATTTTAACAGAACAGGGATAATGGCTGAAGTCTTTTCTGGAGCTCAGGCATTCAAGTAAGTTGCTTGTGCCAACAAGTTCTCTACACCTCAGGATCAATAAGCCTAGTGAAATTCCTGGGCTTGGCAACAGTTCCATTATAATTGCAAAACCAACAGCTTTCATCAATAAATCAACCTAACCAGTAACGTGTCTAGGACATCCCATCAAGAGTGCTTCTGATGATGCAGCAAGTTGTTTTCTTCACTGCACAGCTATTGAGCACACAACATAATACTACTGTTACATTGCATTAGCCATGTCCAGATCTCTTGGTCACTGGAATATGCAGAACAATTCACAAGTGCTTAAGCAACTCACAAGCGGTAAATTGTTTCTCTTTATCATATTCAGAAGATTTTGCCACACTAGCAGCCTGTAACAGCATTGCAAGGAAAAAATGTTACCCACGTACTTCTTTCCCTTTGTAGTGGCTAACAACTGGTGAAATGTTGACATAGGTCTCTCAATCCGAAGATCAGAATTAAGATGAATTCAGGAAAATGCCTTGCAAGAGAAGCAACAAAGAAAAAGCTTCAACTTGTAGGCATCAACCTTCTGTATACCAACATGACCAAGGGAACAGAATTCCACTAGCCTGAATCACTACTGATACTTCAGTCAGGCAACTTAGCATACAGATTTCATAATTATAAAGTAACCTCTTATTTTTTTGTTGTATTACTTATAGCGTAAATGTGGAATATTTGGCTGTTTATTTTTATGCCACATTTTCATGATGTTGATTCACAAATTCAAGCTTGAAAAAAAAGGTGACTAAGAGTTAATATTAGGCTTCTTGGATCATAAGTGGGAGGACATTCTGTTAGAGTGATTTTCAGAAATTCTGTCCATCAGTAGCTATCAATCAAAGCCTGCTGAATCTTCTTCTTCTGCTTTAGGTATTGCTCTTTTGGGGGAGGTATTTTTAACCCGAAGTGGCTGAAAGTGTGATCATAACAGATATTTACTGCAACATTCCTGCCATTTAATGCCATTAAAGTTCAGGAAGCCCTAAACCACTATACAATTACCTTAAAGCAAGACATTGGAGGAAATCTTTCTGTTTCTATGAAAAAATGTACCTGCTCCTTCCTTTCACCTGTAATGTCTTTGCTGAAGAAAGCTCAGTTTAACTACTATACTTGATTTTTCCAGCAAGAAACTCTGGAACAATCAACTATTACCCTCAGAAGAGGAGGATCAGGTTAGAGAATGTTTAAAGACGTGAAAAATATGGGACCCCATGGCAAGTACCCACAAGTAGTAACAGAGTAGACCAATGTCATTGAGAGGCCACCCACAATTATCTCTGAAAGGTCATAGAGATCAAGGGAAATTCCCAAGGGTTGTAAAGAAGAAATTGTCACTCCTGTCTTCAATAAGGGCAGGAAGGGGGATACACAGATTGGCAGATCAATTGGCCTCGGCTCAAAGCCTGGGAAAGCAATGGAGAAACTCCTCCTGGAAACTGTTTCCAAACACATTATGGACAAGAAGGAGATGAGGAGCAGGCAGCACAGATTTGTAAAGTGGAAATCATGCCTGACCAACATGCAAAGAAGGACTGGCTCAGCAGGTGAAGGGAGAGCAGCTGATGTTGTTTATCTTGACTTTTATAAGGCTTCCAGCGCTGCCTGCCATAATATCCTCATGGACAAACTCATGAAGTGCAGGCTGGAAAAGTGGCCAGCAAGATGAACTGAATGCTGGCTGAGCTGAGAGGGATTTGTTCAATGGCACAAAACCTATCTGGAGGCCAGCCACCAGTAGTTTATGCTGCAGCCAACACTGTATAACGTCTTAATTAATAACCTGGATCATGAGGTACAGTGGACTCTCGGCAGGCTCACAAAGGATATTAAACTGAGAGGAGTGGATGACACACCAGATGGGTGCGCTGACATTCAGAGAAACCTTAACAGGCTAGAGACATGGGCTGCCAGGAACATCACCACATTTAACAAAGGGAAGAAACGAGTCCTCTGCTTGGGCAGGAATGATCTCCTTGCATGCTGGGGGCCAGCTGGCTGAGAAGCAGCTTGGCAGAGAAGGATCTGGAGGTCCTGGTGGATGCCAAGAAATGGCCAGAAATGGCTAGAAATGTGCTCTTGTGGCAAAGGTGGCCAGTGGGATCCTGAGTTGCTTTAGCCAGCAGGTTGAGGGACGTGATCCTTTCCCTCTTCTCAACCCTATAGAGACATATCTGGTGTGCTGGGCTCCTCAGTACAAGAAAGATATTGAGTTAGTGGAGCAAGTTTAAGTGGTAGATTCTACCCAACAAGTAATACACATATTTGCTGAAGAGAGAGCCCAGTGAAGGGTCACAAAGATGATTACAGCCCTGGAGCATCTGTCCTGTGGGGACAGGCTGAGACAACTAGAACTGTTCAGCCTGAAGAGAAGGTTCAGTGGGAATCTTATCAATATGAATAAATAACTGACCAGTGTCTGTAAAGAAGGCAGAGGCAGCCTCTTCTCATGGCCCCTCATGAAAGGGCAAGAGGCAACAGACACAAGTTGAAACACAAGAAATTCCATTTAAATGTCATAAGAAAACCCCTTCTTACTGCAAGAGCAGTGAAACACTGCAGCAAGTTTCCCAGAGAGGTCATAGAGCCTTATTCCCTGGAAACACTCAAAACTGAACTGAAGAAGGCCTAAGAAATCTGCTCTACTTGGCACTGCTTTGAAAAGAGGGTTGGTTAAACAAATGCCTTCAAATTCTGTGATTCTGACAGTTATCTAGACTATTCTTCTTGTCTAGTTTTACAGTTGGATAGGTGACAACATGAAGGGTTTCACAGCAATTGCCAAAGATTGATTTCACTTTTTCCATGGCTAGATTATGTAATGAAAAGAAATTAGACATCCTATAAACTGTTAAAGGTCACAAAGGCTCAGCATTAAGATGGAGAAAGTGAGAAGGGAGAGGTATGCTTTTAGGATATATCATTTTGTGCATCTTACCACACAATTAAATGTTACCATAAATATAATGGTTGCTGAATACAAACAGTTGTTCTACTCTGCAAATTACACAGTACTGTGAAACCATACTAACTCAGTTCAAGTATGAGTATGTCCTTAGGGCAGACCTTCAGGGTCTCTGGAAAATGCCAGCTTCAAATGATCATCTGTAGTCATCACCACAGGTTCAAAAGCTATTCCAGCTCATATTATTGCCATCATCCCCCCTAATTTAAGATGTCTTGCCCCCCGTGCAGCTAGATTATCAAAAAAAGACATTTGTGCATTTGAGTCTTCTTGGAGTTGGCTTCTGTCAAAGCCATAAGAAGACTTCTGAGAGAAAACACTGGCAATACTACACCCCATCTCACCTGGGAATGAGAGGTGGGACCCCTCAAGGCCCATGAGTTAAACAAGTTCAGATGAACATGGCTGTTCACTGCTCCTTTCTTTGTGTTTTTTTTTTTTTGTTCCATTTACATGTTTATTTTGCCTTCATATATGGATATTCAGACTGCTGAAGATTAATTGAGCTCATCTATCACTACTCTTTCATCTGAAGCACATTTATTTTGTAGTACATATGAAGTTGTTTCCATATATTGATTAGTTACAAGACAGTGTAGCACATGCAGATATGAAAAAAGCCCCCTGTCTTTAGGTAACTCTTGTTCTCTTCTGGAGTTAGAGGCAATGAAAGAAGTCAGAGCTGAAAAATAATGACTCACAAATTATCTAGTTACCCTTCCTGAACTCTTCCCTGCAATTTTAACGGTGAAATGCCCAGATTCACTTTCCTTTAGGCACTGTAACTGCAGCCGATGTGGTATGACCCTGGTACATGTTGTTCATGTCGAGGTCACAGTGTTTTTCAAAACAAAGTTGTTACTTTGCAGTATCTATAGTCTATTTTTGGAAGTATTCAGTGGCACCGTGCATCAGTGTCTGCTTGCCCTGAATATCTACAAAGCACTGTATATTAAGCATGCTTTACACACAAATGGAGCATCCATATCACCTATTACAAACTCTGAAAGTGCTACTACATGGAATAGATTCTAATGGGAACAACTTTGATTATTCTTTGTTGGATTTGCTGCTATAATTGTAGTCTTGAGGTTGAGGAATCAGCATTTTTCATCAGTAGCTCAGCACTCTCTTGTCTTATGCTTTAGAAGGTTACTCTGGAAACAGGCTGGATGGAAAATAGGCTGCACCATCTATAGACATATGTACATATATTTACTTATTTTGAGTTGGAAGAATCAAATCAAGAAGGGTAACATTCCAAGTTGTTGGAAAGTCTGATGTGGGAACACTTTCATGGAAGTTTCCTGTGTCAAAGCAATAGGCATATGGAAAAAGGCAAACATTAACTCTTTTCTTGCTCCCTGACTTGCCCAGGTGTAGTGACACTGTCTGTGTATGGCCTGTGGGGTCCATGCACTGTGCAACCACAGCACCCAGATGGCTGGATTCAAGGTGCTCCCTCATCCCAGCAGAGGGGAGCCCTGAAAGCTGTGGGGTGCTCATGGAGCTTGTGTACCAATGTGGGGACCTCCCTGGGGACCTCCAAGACAGGATTCTCCTTGTAAGTACAACAGGGGAGCAATTTCAGCTGTACAGTATTTATTACAATATCAAATCTCTACTGGAGCATCTGAGACTGCCACTCAGCTAATGTGTTGTCTCCTCAGAATTTAGAGCCAGATTACCCTGGATGTTTATAATGAAATTGATCCCTTTGGAGCAGAGCTGTGCTTATGGACTGATACTACTCTGTTTCAGACAAAGAAATAGCTTGAACCACACTGTTTTGGAAGCCAATGTGGAAAAACAAAAGGCTGTGGACATTGGTATTCAAGTTGTTGATGTTTAGACCCGTAGTATCGCCTTGGTTATTTGATATAAGCTCAGGTCCTCCCTTCTCTTCCTTCGGATGTCTCTACTTTGTTTTTTCCTTCCTTGCTTTTATTTGTGCATTCCCTTCCCATCTTCCCACAGTGCTTTTACTAATCAAGATCCTCCTAATACTGTATGAAGACCAGTTTAGAAACACAGGAAGGTCAAACTGGACAGGCTTGCTCTTCCAGATAATGGAATTCGTTTTTCTCAGTTGCACATTTATCCAAGCTGGTTTCCTCTATATGCCATTAACTGTCTTCTGAGATTCTTCTGTGGGTGCAGGGATGGTAACTGTCTTTTCTACAAGAATTTTCTCTTTTCAACTGGCACTAATTTCACATTTGAGTTTCTTTTGCTTCTTTGAATTTCTGGAAAAATATGTGGATCCATGGATCTGTGATAAAATCATATAAAACAGTCCCTTGTAAAAATAAACTTCATTGTATTTAAGGTTCTGAGTAAGATGAAAGCATTACTTGACTTAGAGGTCAAGGTGCCCTGTATACAAAGTGCTACTGCCATGTATCCAATTAATTTAAATTACATAAAAAATGTCAAGCAACAAAAAACCATGAAGACAGAGATGAAGTGTGCTTTTCAGTCAAAGCCATTCACTCCACCTAATTTTCCCTCTTGTAAAAACAGTACTTCTGGATATATTTCCAATCTCCAAAGAGAAAGTCTATGTGTTGTTTCTCCAGCTGTCGTGTGTTTCAGCAGCATGTTGTTGCATTGCATGTCCTTTATCAGACTCCTTTGGGATGTGTAATGCACATCACAATAAAAAGATGACGATTATACAAATAATTATAAAATGTGATACAAGCCCACTGTTATAAAGTCAATCTCTCAGCAAATTCATCAACTCAACACATGATGTACAGTACCAATTTTATGTAAATGATTTGTCTAATCCTGCTGGGCAAAATTACTCCCTGATGAAAACTGTTGAATTCAGTGGAGTTACACCAGGAATTCATTCTTTTGCTCATAAGATCTGAAAACACACATTTTGTATATCTCATTCATCTGGAAACCATGGTAATAAGAAAATGAGTGAAATCACGTGATTCTGAGATTCAGAGGTATTATGTTCTCTTTTGTTTAAAACAAAACACTACCTTAAATATTACACATTATTATCATTTTACGAATATGAAATACTAATTTAGAAAATTATATTCATTTATAAAGGGCAACGAAACCTACAAAAGAAATGGACTATTTTTCACTGTCTTGCAACCTTTGGATCAAGAATTAACAGAAGTTTAATAATTAGAATGTTAAATACATTGACGCTGTAAATTGTTGTAAAAAAGACATTTAAATGAGTCTGAAACAAGCACAAAAGGTACTTGGTGGCTTTTGCTCCCCCCCCAAAAATAAGTTCCTAAACAGTTAAAACTCTGTAATGCTCAAACAGTGGTAAAAAATGTGTAAGTTATTCTGGAGTTTAAAACCAAACATAAATAGTGCCACCCAGCTTTTATTTGTACAAATGATCTATTTTTAACAAACTATAGTGCTACTAAGTATGGAGTCTAAATTAAACTTGGACAAAAAATACTGTTTGGGAAGTTTCCAGATATATCCAAACTTTATAGCACAGCCTCAGCCAGGATGCTAAATCTGAATGTCCCAGGCTTTGGAGATACTACACCTTTATGACACAGCACTTTGAGATGTTACAGGCAGGTCCTCAAAATTCCATGTTTAGATTTGTGTTGTCAAATCAAAGCCTGTCACCAACCCATTTTCCTTTTACATTATTTGCCAAACTGAGTGAGGACTTACTTTTTACTTCACTCAGAGATCTTATAAAAAGGTCATATTCTATGATGTGTCACACCTCTTTGATATTAGATTTCTGTCCACTGGGCGAAAAAAGCACTAGAAAAACAATAGGAACCAAATCAATACAAAACAAAACAACTCAACCCTTACATAAGTTTGACATCCAGATTCAAATTTCCTGATATAATATTTAAAAACCATTCAAAATTGGAAACTTCTTATCAGAGAACAAATGCCATTGCTTTGATCCAGCTCACAGAGGTAAGTGGGATGATGGAATATTTTCAACAGCCTTCTCAGTCCATTCCACTAATGAAAGTTAAATATGAGTGCTGGGTGATGTTTCAGAAAATCTCTTCAGCATGGCTACTAACCAGTAAACTACTGCTTTATGTACAACAGGTAATTTTGGGGCAACCTGCTCTCCATGGCTGAGATTAACGGAAAGACAATAAAGCAACAAACCTGAATGCAATTTTTGCATTTTTTGGTACAGTTAATCAAGTTTTGAGATAGAACACTGATAAACAAAAGCAGAATCAGGTTCAGAAAAACGTGAAATGGCTGCTTTCGTTTTAGGTAATGCCATTGAAAGATACTTGCATGAAAGAAAACAAAAAAGGCAGCCATTGTATCCATGGGTTTGCTAGAAAAAGTCATCCAAAAGCTTCATGTGTTGGAAACGTACCTTTATTTCTCCTTTTTTTTTAATATCTTCTGCCCTCCAGATGGTCTACTGTGATGACATACACCTGTTCAGTGTCAGCTATTACCCACAGCGACATATGGCAACTCACATATTGCCTGGGCTGAGGGGATCTGGGATTCAGGTCACCTGGGGTCTGTTTTCAAGTGGTGTGATGGCAGCTGTGGGAAACATGATGACTGACAGAAAACTGCTGTTCGTCTCACCAGCAGGAAAAATTTAGATGTCTTTGAAAAAAACCTAGCAGCTGTATCTTAACTTCACCATGTAGGTGCAGACAACACAGTGATCAAGCTTCTTCAGCAAACAGCACAATGGAGGTGCGGTGCTATTACTTTACATATTTTCGGTGGTACGAGTTGGTCAACATGAAGAAATTGGGCTGTTACAGTAACAAGCCTTGAAGGGTGCTGGCTCAGGAGGGCTGAACTGCCTCACAGCATAATGAATCTACGGACCTCTGCCCACTCCTAGAACAACGGCTGAAATGAAATCTCTGTAGATACTGAAATGTGCAACTGATTTATTTGTTCCTCTGCTACATCTCATTTGTGTGGGCTGCTACAATACTGTAGCAGTAGAATACAACAGAAGGTGGCTTAGGAGAGAAAGCATTTGGGGCTCTCTGGAAGACAGACTGCTAGAAAGGGAAGATAGAGGAAGAAAAAAAAAAAAAGCACAGCATTTTTCATCTGGGTTTTCCACTGTTTTTGTTGAAATAATTTGTCTACCTCTAGAAAAATAGACTGTTTCACAATCTTTCCAGGAGAAACAATGGAAGAAACTCATGGGTGATGCTATGGTTTTGAGATGTTCTGCTAAATGCTGTTGAGTAAGAGCTTTAGACAGGTTTCTGGTGAGTAGCTGAATTTCTTGGAACTTCTCCAAATCAAACAGAAAATGAGAACTTTTCAGAGGCCCAGCATACTTCCCACATTTCTCAAGAAGACGAGACATGTCTTTTTCTTCCTTGCTGATGTTTTATTCCATACTTGTGGCTGAGGAGGGCACTGCATTGCAGCTGAAGAAAAACCTTAAACAGAACAGATTACTTTTGTAAAACCTTTCTTTGGGCATCTCTAGCTCTCGATCCAGCCAGTGAGTACATCTAATGAATTGTGGAGGAAATGTGTTAAAGTTTGATTAGAGAAGGCCTGATTTTTTCCTGTCTTCTAATTTTCCATGTCCTGTCAGGTTGACTCATACAATAGGACTAATGTGGCTGTGGAACACACTTTTTTGTTTTGGTTATGGTGGACAAGACCTTTCCCTTACAGCAACAAACTTCGAAAACTTCTAAGAAAAACTTTCCATGCACTCCAGGTTTAATAAGCTATTTCCACATGTACCACACTTTAATATAGAGGTTATTGTAAAGAAAGAAGTATTTTGCAACAGGGCACTCTCTTTTTATTTTGGACATCTACACATCACAAATTCTATGTTCTTTGTCTTTCTCCCACTACTTCTTACCTAAGGAAAATAATCTGACAGCCAACAGATCAGACAAATTTTGTAGACCTTATTCAAGTGATAACTCAATAGAGTGAGAATAGTAAGACAGAATTGATCAAAGTTCTCAATCAAAAATTCATTCTAAATGGCAAATGATTTGTCCTTTTCAGTGATGATTTTCATAATTTGTAACTTTTAATGAAACAAATCACCTTGCTGGTCCCAATAATGCAAAGGTTTCACCAGCAATCTTCTCTTCATTCCAGTTGTTTTTATTTGTACAACTTAATGATTCCGAAAGGAGGAAAACAATGAGGAAGTCAGAGGAAGAAAAAGAAGCTGTGAAAAGTCATTCTGAGAAATGTAATTTACCTCCGTTAGAAAGCACGAAGCTCATATATTGTGATACTTAAGCATCACTCAACAGCATCATAGACAGCATCCTTTTCTCATCAGTTTCATGTGAGATTGTGATACCTGCTGTATTAAAACTAAATCCATTTAAATTGTAGAATTACTGATGCTTACCAGTAGTATGATTAGCAAAACATCCTATCACAAAATGAATGGATGTTCACTTCAAGGCACTATTTTCTAACAATCCGTGTATTTTACCTTTTAATGGTGCTGAAAGAATAAAGTCAAAATGAGAGAAGAAAACCAAGGAAAAACCTTCTTAGCACCAGGCAAGCGAGTAATTTCAGTTCTGGGTCATCCATTCAGTGTCTTGAGAAGTACAGATGTTTTATTTTCCAGTGCTGGATAATAACCATGTGGTGAACGTCAATTGCTCCATGTTTATGAAATGGTATCTGGGTTTAATTTCTGCTGTCTGTCAATTGGAGTCTTTGATCTTGGCCTGGAATTATTTTTTCCACGTCACTCTAAGTGACTAGAGGCTACTGCTGTCACTGACTCTTCAATTTCTGATTTCACTTTGCCAAGATGTAAAAGATTTATTTACGGGAATTCTCACAAATATGATCCTTAACAGAATTTTTTTCCTTCTACCCTCAAGGTATTTCGTAGTGAGTTGCTGTAGGATTAACCTGAAGTAAAATAGGCAGCACAAGACAGAATGGAACAGAGTCTATGTGAACAAACAGATGTATTTAAGCAAAGAAGTTCAGTTTTAATAACTAATTGCAGCTGGGACTTTCATATGCTCTTCTTTTTGAATCAAACTGATATGTGTTAAAAATTATGGTTTAAATTTCTGATGATCAAGTTACACAGATTAAAGTAATGGATACCAGACTCTGTATCAATGCACTTACAAATATGAATGAAATGAATGTACATTACACACTGTTATAAATCTGTGTGTTCAAGGAAAAGCATAAATCTCCATCACCTTTTCCTCCTTGGAATATGAAGGGTATAGGTATTTTTACAATATTTTCGATAAAATTACAAGTTGGAGTAATTTGCTTGTTCTGAAAGACTTCTGCATTTTTACAAGCACTCAAGTAGCATTTTTTTTACAATGACATATCACTTAAACACACAAAGTACCATGCACTGGGAAGAGCCATGTGACTTTCCAGACATGAACAAGAGCAGGATGGTGCATTTAGAGACATTTATAAGTGTGTATGACATTTGTAGAAGTTTCTGCCCCTGCAGACATTTGCCAGGTGTGGTATAACCAGGTCTCTTTCCACTGTTTCCTTTCAGTGTTTGTCAGTGTGCAGCTAAACAGTGGCAAATGAGAGGATGTGGTGAAGGCTTATGGTTAAAGGGAAAGGTCTGATTCTAATCTTTGATAAACCACACGCTCACTGTGTGACACTGGGTAAAGCCCCAGAGCTTTTTTTTTTGTTTTGGTGCAGCCATAGGAACTTCAATGAATATTGGGTCCCAGTGCTTTATCTCTGATGTTCAGCTGGTTTCTGATGCATTAGGAGATAGAAACTTGGGTTTCTCCTAAAAGTCACATCCCTTTTCCAGAAGGAATATGCCTCAGGAGTGGCAGGAGTAGCGTCTCCCTGCTATGTTTGCAGTGAGCCCTTAGCATGGTCTACCTTCCAGTCCCCATGTGTGGTGTTTAAATTCCTTGAGACACTCCAGGGAAGGGGCTAACAGGCTATTTCCATAATACATCCTAGCTTTTGGATGACCTACTACTCAACGAGACAGACAGCAATCTAGGATAATTGGAAACATCATGGGGAAAGGAGATGGTTTTGTTTTTCTTTTTGAGTGATTTTGATTCTTCAACAAAAACGGGACTGCTTAAAGATAACAGGAATTCTCTCTAGTCAGGGGATTCTGTGGAGAGCAATTAAGGAGCTTTTCTAATGGCTGGCAGCTAGCATGAAGCTCTCTTTCTCAACAAAGATGTATAAAATCACACTCCAGCCATGAAAGCAATAACTGGCTAAAAACTGACCATGAGCTTGAGCCAAACTGTCTAATATCCTATGAGTCAGTGAGATCCATGTAGCAGGCAAAATGAGATGTGTTGCCAGGAAGATACTCATGTATTTCATGACATAAATCTTAATGGTGGACCTATTGCAAAGCTAGAAAGCAAAGTCATTTGCTTTATGTGTTCAGTGTTTTTTTTTGCGTTATATTAGCTCAATTTCACATGTTTCAGGAAGTTTTCCTCACTGAGTTTGATGCTAATTAAACACAATTTTGCCTTAACTTGGATTTCTCACTCATAAACCTTTCTTGTTATTTGGTACTTCATAAACACCACATTTTCAAATATATGACAATGCAAATTTTGGAGCTCAGTGATCCTCTCCATTCAGACTGCCCTGAGTGCAGCTCTTGCAGGAATACTTCAGCCTTCTTGGGAGCCTGAGCTGGTGCAGCAGTGGTCTGAATAACACTAACACCTACTGGGAACTGGCAACACACACTGAGGCCAATGAACAGGTGAAATCAACTCAAAATGCAGCCTTTGAATATTTTCCTGCAGCTACAGGAATTAACGTAACACCACGAATTCAGTGGGTGCATTACAAAACACATAAATAAAACCTGACAATTTGATGGAATGCCAGAAAGTCAGTTTTTGCAATGGAAAACCTCTGACTTGGCCACAGCTTTTTCTCCTGTGCCCTGTCTACTTGCTAGGCTCAAGGATGGCCCACAGCCAGAGGAGACACCATGACTCAGAATAAGGAAAGTCAATATAGACAAAAGCCATGCCCAAAGTCTTACCCCAGCACCCTGACTCAGTGATTCATGCTAGCACTAGGCATGCAGAAAGCAGCAAGGTCCTGGAAGCTGGTGTACACACAGCTGGATCAGACAGGTTGCCCATGTACTGAGTCCTCTGGGTACTCTTCTCAGGACAGCTGTAGCAAGGAGCCACACAGCAGCAGATCACCTACAGTCTCTGCCTCCTGACCATGATGGAACCCTGCAAAATTTAGCTCTGTGCTATTTGTGCATGACTTTTCTTCTCCACAAAGATCTGAACTTCCCATATCTCCCATGGGATGGAACTGAATGGGCTTTGAGACCAAAGTCTGTAATTTCCCACGTTTAGTTGTCTAGTGCTCTGTAGAAATCACTGTCCCCTCCCATTCACTCTGTAATCTGCAGCCTCACTCACACATCCCTGTCCTAATTAATGCTTCCTTGTCTCAGGCTCTTCCCCCACCCAGCCCTCACTAAATCAATGGGCAACTTTGTGTTCATTCCAGCAGGACTGGGTCCGCCCTACGGCAGTGGGCTGAGCCTCCTGCTGCAGAGAACAGTCACCGGGCAGCCTTCCTTGCTCTCCAGCCACCTGGGGTCTGTGTCTGTGGTTTGCATGGCTTTCAAGACTGCCAACCTTCACTACCCAGTCAGAGCAGCAACTGCTTTCTCCGAGGAGCAGAGACTTCTGCCTGAAGCCCAGATCACAGATTCAGCCTAGGATATTAAAGGAGATTGATAGAGGGTATTTACGCTAAACAAACTAACACACACAAAAGACTGAAGCGTAGCTAAGCAGAGCTTTTCAGTCGCAACGTACACTTCTAGTGGCATCCTCCTGCTTTACACCAGGACAGAATAGGAGCACAGCTTTTCCATGTGCATCCAAGAATTTAACTGGATGATGTCCCTCCTAGCAGAAGTTTCAGCTTGAGAAATCCCATGCTGAAAATAGGGGAACCCAGTTTTTCAGCAAAACTTTTCAGCTCAGTAGACTATCTAGAAAAAACAAGAACATGAGTCACTTTTAAAAGCCAGCAACCCTCTGGAAACCTAAACTATCCAATTAAGGTTTGGTTGCCAGCAGAAGGGGTTATTTGTTGCATTGCTTCAGTCCATTTAGGGTGGCATTACAAATTGTGGCCACAGAAGAAAGAAACCTTCTTGAAATATGTCTTTATCAGGTACCAAAAGCAGAGGCAACATCTGTGCCACTTCTCCATGGGATGCCTTGCACAGCTGAAGCACAAAGCGGCAGCTGTCCCTGATGTGAATGTTACAGTCTCATTCGGTGTCTGACTAATTTTTGGATATGACAGACTTTTTTTCAAACTAGTATACAGTCAGCCACCAGACATAAAGAGAAATTTCATCACTGTTATTACTCTTCTGACTGGTTCCTTAAAAGCAAGTAAACTTTCTATTCCCTGAGAATCATTGTCAAACACTACGGCTACACTAAAAATAACTCCTCCAAAAAAAAAAATTGTATATTTTGAGCTGTTTTCTGAGGAATATGATGAACGTTTTCAGTAAAAGACTTGTGATCACTCTTTTGTGTTGTTGACAAGTTCTGTTGGATCCCCAGCAAATAAAATCAGGAGGGTACACATGACTTTTTTACATCCATGCACATTGTGACACAGTAAGAAGAAGATAGGTGGCCTAGTAGATGGTAATGCTCTACATGTGGTTGCCTTGCCAATGCTCTGAGATCAATTTTTCAATGTCTCAGTGATTCCTCTTGCACCTCAAGTCTATTTCCTCAACATAAGTTGTATTCACACGACTGCCAACAGATTGTATGATGGATCAGAAGGGCAGTAATGAAACAATTCATCTCTTGAAAATTTTTTCATCAGACAAATATGGTTTTTACCAAACCTTGATAAGATCTCCTATTCTTTGCAGAGACTACCTCAGCTATGACAGGCTTGTCTCAGACTTTTGCCACATACCTGCAGGGCAGCAGGGGCACATTGCTGCCTCTCTGCAGAGGTGATGGCCAGTAAGATCCCCAAAACTACAGATGAACTTGTCTCTAGAGCTGACTCTCTAGCCAGCTTATCCTTCCCTGTAATGGAGAACTTGCCTACAAGCTAGAAAATTCTGAGTTAGCAAGCACTGCACCAGAAGCTAGGGTATGGCATGTTATCCATCCCAGCTATTTCCTTGGAGGAATTCAGCTCCATGGAGTCACAATCTAGTTCATTGTCTGCTGTTGGAGCAAGGAGGAATTCTGGCAAACCCCCATCGAGACAGCAGGTTTGACATCCAGTGGCCCAGAAAAAGTTCAATCCTCTCTTATTCTGCACATACTATACTTTTCCATTCCTGTTTTCTTGTTAAATATAAACCACTCTGTGTGATCACTTGCATATTATTGCACACTATAAAATATGGCTGAGTTCAGGGCTGTGGGAGAAATCTTGTAACAACACTGCAAAAGTGATAATTTTTTTCTTTAATGTTTAAAAATAATGAATCTAAATTCTATATGCCAAGAGATATTTAAGTCGGCTGGAAGGATTAATTTATTTTTATTAGTATCCCAGACTATTTTCCACTGGAGGGACCCTTGAGGTCAGCATTTTGATACTGCTCAACACTATTTTTGTTTCACTTCTAGATGCTTTCAATCTACTCTGCAGCCAGTCTGCAGCTTAAGTTCTGTCAGAATTGTTGTATAAGATGCTTATTAATTGAGGTTCCTTTAAAAAAATACTTGGCAATTCTATCACAGCTCTCTCTTATCTGTGAAGTCAGGCTATCACCAAGCAGACATCAACTCACTGCTGAGGAAGTTTGATTCAGTCTGCCCCACACCATGTTATCAGGGAAAAGCACAATTGAAACATAGTTACTTTGGAGCATCTCTTCATCCTCTTTCCTGGGTTTGTGTTTCTTGGTCTGGCTAAGGCCAACAAAATTGTTTCCATGAATACAGATTAGATTTTTGGATGAAAACATGGAAAGGGGTGGCACAAATCCCGTCCTTTTACTTTGTATATGTCTTTTTACCCCATGCACACATTACAAGTTGAGAAGTGATCTAATTATCTAACAAATCAAATTTGGCAAATGGAAGAGCCAAATGCAAGTGGTGCTGGACTAGCATCACTTTAAATCACTATATCTGACATATAGCCACCATCTGATCTCAGCTTGCAAGCTTTGCTCTAGCATTTGGGTAGCATATGGACATCCAGCCCTGCTGAATAAGAATGTCCAGGGTGATCCTTCCATGCCAGGATAGACAACGATGAAGCAGCTAATTTAGAAGTCTGAATATTTTGAGTATTTGAATGTTAAGGAGAGTTTTCAGGATGTCATAAGAAAATGTTAAGATCCAGAAACTGGAAACAAGCCATTTCAGGCTGGATGCCCAGTTAGAATTAGCTCTGCCTGGTCTTGCAGTCTGGTGGATACAAATATATACAAGTACATGTCACAAAGGTCTCAGCAGTGGGGTACCACCACACAGGACAGCTTGATTTAACTTCTGCTTCTTTACTGTTTGCTGTGCCTGGTTCAAGATACCCTTTAAATCTGCTATTCAGTAGCTTTCTGAGTATTGGTTCCTCATTCAGAATTTATGTCTCAGAATGGAGAAAATCTAGTTTCCAATTTTTCTGTGCCTCAGTTTCTCATCTGTAAGATGCAAATCTCTGTGCTCACCAGTTTTTCATAGCAGTTTTGTGCACTGGAAGCAGTGTACAATTCCTTAGTAGCTGATGTGATTATACCTACACACAGAGACACTCACACATGCAGAGAGAGCTGCTGATAGTAGAAAGGGGGGGAAATTCACTTCAGATCCACCTTTTTGCTTCAATCAGAGATAAGGTGAGTGTACTCCGTTGCACAGCAGAAATGAAACATCTTTTCAATATGCCTAACAGAGCATACATTTTTGGACATAAAGTCACAATGATCTGTGCCAGAAGCAAAACTGAACCTATCAGAATGTAAGAGCAATGGTGGTGACCCTGGAGAGAAGAGCACTTATATTCTACCCAATAATGTATACAATAAGTAAAATTGTATTGAGCAAAATGGAAATTTAAACTGGAATTGCATTCTGTGGACTAACAATAAAGGCATTAGTCAAAGCATACACGCATAAACGTGAACCCATATTGAAGATCACAATGAATACAAGGATTTCTTGCACATACAAAGAAAGAAAAGGTTGTCATGAACACAAGAGATGGGGTTGTTAGGTAGTACATTACTGTTTATGTGGTGTTTTTCATTGCATCTTTTCAAGTTCTTTGCATGAAGCTCTTTTTCTACAAAGAATTCATAGCTCTCGTGTATCTAAAAATATCAGCAGGTCTGAGAGTCTGCAGCTGGATCCTGGAGAGCAGTCAAGACTTCCTACTTTTTAAAAGTGAAATCTACAGACATCCAACACTTATTCCTCACTATTGGTGGGATCTGAGTGAGAAACTACAGGGTCCTCTGCCAAGTCAGTCAGCTGAGTCCTTCCTACAGAAAGATCTATCAGCTGCTTTGAAAGCTGGAAGAGAACAAACATCACTTAAAAGGCATTTCTATAATCTGACCTCCTGTTGTTTTGCTACCCATGTCATAAACCCAAGTTCATTTCCTCTCCTGGATGCCAGACACTCTGAACAAGATGTTTTTCATCTTCTACTCCAGGCCTCTCAGGTGACTCCCAAAACGCCAGTCGCACTACTCCTGCTTGATAACTGGAAGATTATGAGCTCCTTCTGTAGGTTGTGCTGCCACTTAGAGGCAGCCACTTCACCTCCCTAAAATAACCCATTGACTTCATTTAATGACCACCCACGAATGAAGAATACGTTGCATCATCACCTAGTTGTCAGCAGGAGAGAACAACTAAGGCAACCAGAAGGAAAATGTGCCTGAAAGCCTGGATGCAACCAAACATGGTGGGAATGAACCCACAGCCCACTTTAAGAAGACTGACAGAGGTCAGGACTGAGCTGTGACTTGGGCAGCAACACAGTAAAGGGTCTGGCAGGACATACTTTTTAAGCGTTCCCTTTCCTTACTCCATCAGTTACTGCCAGTCATCAACTCCTGAGGACTGCAATTGTCCACTACTAAGGATTCAGGATCTGTAGTCTCCCAGGTGGAAGTTGTGTCCACTGCACCATTGCTTGATATTTGCTGATATTTAGTGCATGAAACTGTCTTTCACATTCAAATGCATGGCATTACGTTCACAACTAATGCATGGCACTTGAAGTTAAACCACCACCTAAATTCCCTGCTGTTAATTACAATTCTACTAATAAGGGCTGGAAGTCAGCTTAAAGAAGACAGAAGTTCTCCATCAACCAGCACCTCAGGAAGTCTTCCATCATCCCCATATCACCATTGGCCAATCAGAGCTCAAATCAGTCCAGCAGTTTAATTACCTAGGTAGCCTCATCTCCACAGACGGTAAGATTGACGGAGAGATTGACTACAGGTTAGCAAAGGCATGTAGTGCTTTCAGAAAACTCCATAAAAGAGTTTGGCGAAATAAACGCTTGAAGAAAAGTACAAAGATCAGTGTTTACAGAGCCATTGTGCTGTCTGCTCTCTTGTACAGATCTGAATCATGGGTCATCTACCGCCACCACCTGCGTCTCCCAGAATGCTTCCATCAACGCTGCCTCCGTACAATCCTAAACATCCACTGGTCAGATTATGTGACCAATACATCTGTTCTAGAACAAGCAGCAGTCACAAGTATTGAGGCCATGTTGATGAGAACACAGCTGGGTTGGGCAGGACACGTCTCCAGGATGAAGGACCACCGCCTCCCCAAGATCTTTCTTTATGGTGAACTTGCCACCGGCTGCCGCATGAAAGGAGCCCCAAAGAGAAGATACAAGGACTCCCTGAAACAACATCTCAGCCTTGGCCATATTGATCACCATAACTGGTCTACTCTGTCCTTCAGTCAGGAGATCTGGAGACACACCATCTATAACGCTGCTGCTTCCTTTGAGAAAGCACACAGGATCACCCTTGAGGAGAAAAGACAACGCAGAAAGACTCATGCCTTTGCAGAATATACCACCCAAGGAGTCTTTCTGCTGTGCCTTTTGCAACCTGACGTGCCTGTCTGGTTTTGGCCTTTTTAGCCACCAGCACGCTTGCAACAAACGTGGGTAGAGCCCTCCCCAAATCTTCGTTCGTGAAGCCCAGCCATGATGACTAATAAGGACAGAAATATCTCAAGTAGTTTTGGCTTAGTGAGTCCATGCTCTTTTGAACCATGAAAGTGGAGGAATGTCCTTCATTCTGACTCTGGCCAGAAGTTTCCTTTCAAAGACCATATAAGGCATTTTAGTGGCTTCTAATAAATGCTGACTGTCCAAGTCCAGCATCAGTAATAGGAAATAGCAGGAAACAGAAGAACCACGTCAGCAGCACCAGCTAACCACATTTTGATAGGACATGCAGGAATAAAAGCCTCATACTGAATTAGATCACAGAGAACTAAATCTTTACCGTTACCTGAATTTTCTTTTTTTGATGTGTGTTTAACATCATGAGCATCACACTTGGATTCATTTAGACATACTGATTCATTAGATGGCCTATGACCTTAATAAATTTAAATTACCAGGAAGGAGTAGTTTATACCAGCCTCTTAGTCATAGAAATGACTCATGATATCCACCCACACTAACCTTTGTTTGGTCTCTCCAAGTATGCCAGGGCTTGTCAGCCTTTTACAAATGGAGCTCTTTGATTCGCTCCATGAGAGGAGGACATCAAGGAAGTCTGATTGCAGGAACAAGCTCCCTCTGCAAGACACAGAACAATACCAGTGACCTTGAGAAGCTGAGGACTTGTTTTCTCCAAGAACATGATGTGCTTCTGGAGGGAAGTGTCTCACGTGACCTGAAGTGAGGTAAGAATGCAGAAGGGGGGAGCAGGGCTTGTTCTCTTCTCCCAGGCTGCCAGACTGCTTCTTTGGGAAAATACTCTTAGAGGAGTTTCCACACACAGCAAGGAGCAGAGAGAATGTAAGGATTTTGTTCTAGTTCTAAGCATTTGCTCACATTCAAAGGGGAACAAAATTACTGAAGCAAACATTAAAAGAAGAGGTACAAGATGAATCCCAACCCCCTACAAATTTTCTTTCCTGCTTACCCTAGGAACTCCTACCATCGTTTAAGCCACAGCAAGAGGTATTTCAAACTTCCTTGGTCCTTGGGAGCTCATTCTAGAGCCAAATACTTAAGAGATATTTAAAAAGCTATTTTAGTAGTGCATCACTTTGGGCAGATAGGCAAAAACACTCAGATCAGCCATAACTTGAGTCTGACAGGAGCCTTGGAAACTGCATCTTGACAGTTTTTCCAGATGACCAGGAAAGTCCTTGAAGAACTTTCAAAATCCTGATGTAGATCACAGGAAACACCGGAACCCTGAGATATTACTGAATGAGATCATCACAAGCAAAAAAAAGCCTCCATTCAAGCTCCCTGTGCAAGATACAGTGACCTTGAGTAACTGAGGACTTGTTTTTTCTGCGAACATGATGTGCTGCTTGAGGAAAGTGTCTCACTTGACCTAAGTGAGGTGAGAGCACAGGAGGCGGGAGCAGGGCTTGTTCTCAGAAGTACCTCTTTTCTTCTGCCTCTCTTAATATGTGCATGTTTACCGCTTCAGATAATTTGCTGAAACCACTGTTAGCATCCCTGAATGCAGCCCTGGCAAGAGTTTGCCGGGTAGAAGAGTTTGCCTTGACATGTTATTCAGTCTCATGCTTTATCATACATATCCCAACCCAGGAAGCAGCCAAGCCCTCACCATGATTCCTTTTTTCAGGTAGGTCATGAGAAATTTTGGGGTTGGACAGCCCTAGAATGGTTCCTCTATAAGTCTGAAAAATGAGCAGAAGAAGGTGCAGCAAGAGAATTCGGGGTGGTAGTGCTTGCTTTTGGCCCAGGGCTAGCTGTTCCTCTACCCTGGGAGTTCATTGATTTGCAATGGTTTGAGCAACTGCTTTAGCACCTGGCATTCAGAGAATGATTTTCAATTAATATTTGGGAAACTTCCTTCATTAAATCTGAGTGTTAGAGGAAGGTCTTAAACTTGACTTTAGAATCTTTGACCATGGGATTGGTCAGCGTGAGCAGCTGTTTCTCCAAGACTTCCCAAAATGCTGAAGGCATTGGAAAAGTTATAATCTGAGCAGGGCTGTTAAAAGATGTTCAACGGGAAAGTCTGCCTCTGAAAATATGAAAATATATTAATATTTTAATGTACTGATTTTTTTCAATTAAATGATTCTTAATAAAACGTATTTCTCATCAACTGAAAACAATATTCACTTCCTTTCAAATCAGAAAAAATTAAAATAAATATAATTTGGTTTCCTTGTTTATCTCCTCAATCAAGAAGGGGGAAGAGGGAGTGGAAGAGAGGAGGAAAAAAGCAACAAAAGTTAACTGTTTTCTTTTCAGCTGTATTTTGTTTTGAATCAAGAAATACTTTTGAAATTCAAAGCATTTCATTAAATATCAAAAAATTACATGAAATATTCTCAGCAAAATGAAAAGCTGTCAGTTTGATAAAAAATTTTGACAGGTAAGATTTTATATCATTTGTATGTTCTCCTAATCTTAATTTTGGAGATCTAACACATCTCAAATTAAGATCTTTGTTAGAAGGTGATCCAGTTCCTCACTTGCACCTGAATCATAATATTACATACTTCATACTCCCTCATAGTTTCTGTATGAAAAGCTTTTCCAATTCAAGAATAAGGTCTTTTAGTCCTAGTTGTCATGTAGTTTGTGTTACCCTTGTATATTTTAGAGATCACTTTGCTCGAGATAAATTTACATGCTTGGGACTGCAACTCTCATTCTGCCACAGCACACATTTCGTTTCTTAGAAATGATAGTCTATTTCACTGCCCTGAATATCACACATCTTGACATACACAGCAGAGGCACAAAGCAGAATAACCCAGAATTCAGGAAAGCATCTCCTGAGAGGTGGAGCAGGGATCAGAACAAGCTCTTCAGGAATATTACACCGTGTCTGCAACCTTTGTTAGCTCTGTGGGCTTTGTTAAGTTACAAAATCTGCCTTTCCACTGTTACACTGCTGTCAACTCAACAAATTCATTGTCTTTCTGGCCATACATAGAGCTCTTCTGAAACCTCTGAGTTCTAACACAGCATGGACACTCGTGAGTTTTGGGTTTTGTTTGAAAAGGAAGAGGAGAGTGGGGGAAGAGAGAGGAAGAGAAAAAAAAAAGGGAAGGAGGGAAAGAGGGAAAAAGAAAAAGGGAAGAAAGGAAGGAAGGAAGGGAAGGAAGGAAGGAAAGAAAGAGGGAAGGAAGAACCCTTTGCAAGCAGGTTACAATTCCAGCTACAATGTCCCAAAGCAGGCTCTGCTTGTACCCTCTGAATAACTTTTCAGAAATGGCTAGCTTTCTCTATTGCCAGAGTCTGGGACACAAAAGGGAATTCAGGACACTTGGAGATGGCCCTGTATTTTAGGCCCATAGGCCTTCTAACTGTCTATAGAGAGAATGTCCTAACTTATTTCCACACATGCACACACACACACACACACTCACAAAACCAGACCAAATGATTCAGAAGGCAACCACAGGCTGGGTGGGGAGGGATCTTCTATTTCTTTTTGTGGAGGAGAGAGAGCTTGAAAAGAGGATTTTTGAACAATTAGAGCCAGTAAAGTTCATGTTTTCCCATAAGCTTGTCTAACACCTACCTGGTCATTGCCTTGACATTTGACTCACAAAATCACTGGGCTACTAAAGCCTAAAGATGGTCTTGGAAGAGCACGGACCTAGTGTGTGAAAGGGTACAGGTAATGTGTCTGATGGCCTTTTAGGGATCAAAACTGATAAACTAAACATGTTTTTGGTATTAAAAGAAAAAAAGTTTAAAGCAGAACTACTTCTACAGAATTCAAACTTCAGGATTAAAAAGGAAAACAATAAATAACAGTATGAACTGGAGATGAGAGATAAGATACAAGAGGATCTCTTGAAATAATTGACAGACAAGAAACAGAGACAAAACCAAACTAGTTAGAGACAGACCCATAGTAATTACCAAATCAAGCATGTGGCCTTTAGAATGAGCGGGATCATTCATGTGTTACACAAGATTAAATGAACCTAAGAGTGCTATAAAACCATGCACTGCAAGTGAAAGAATTCAGAGCAAGACAAAATTCAAACTCGCAAACATGCTCAGTGAAATTTACTGTGTGTTCAGAGAGAAGCTCTGCTAAATCATTAAATAAAGACGTGGAATTCCTCAGTGCACAGTTCAAAGCAACACAGAAGGAAGAGATACAATAAACCAGAACAAAGTGGAAGAGAATACACAAAACTCAGCTTGGTTCTGGGGCTAGACAGAGGTACCAGTTTGAATCTGCTCAAAGTCCCTGGGTGTTTGCATGTATTTGCAGAATAATAGGAAAGCCAACTAACAAAGAGGGAGGGTAGGAGGGGGAAGGATCATTGTGCTTCAAAGGGAGGAAAGCAGAAAAAGAAGGAAGAAGTGTATCTGAAGGGGACAAAGAGGAAAAAACAAACAAGAAAGAGACTGATATTTGGAAGAAAGAGGCAACCAATACCATAGCAAGCACAAGTGACAACTCCTCCTGTTGGCACATCACCTCCCCTTGATCCATTCATGCTCCCTGCAGAATTTTCTCTCCATCAGGACAAGTGACTAGTGTGACCAATAATGTGCCACTTCAGCCCCAGGTTCCCAAAACCAGCCCTCTCCTTAACTTTAGAGTTAAACAGTGTCTCCAATGATTTGCATATGTGTGCTGTGTCAGGGGGCTGTTCCAAGCCCTGCTGCTGTTCCAAGTCTGCTGACTTCCCCACAAGTACCGCCAACATCCTGGGACTCTGTGCGCACCTTTGGTTGTACTTCCCCAGTTTAAGTTTCAAATGTAGATATTTACTTCATCAGGGAGACCAGAACAAACAGAAATGTGCTTCACAGCACTGCCCTGTGCATAAGCTGGATGCAGCCACCTCTCTCCAATAAAATGAAAGCGCTTCAGGTTCTGATGATAGAAGAGTAAAAGCTCGCCATTGAAATGCTGTGGTTCTTCTGCCGCTGACTAAACAAGATCATGAAGACTCCTTTACTTTATTAATGCTCCTTTCAGTGTACCACATTAGCTCCAGACAGTGATTCCTGGATGAAGTTGTTCAGCACACAGGACTCCTCTGTGCCTTGTGCATTAAAGCAGCAGCATGTAGTGCATGGCTGGTATACACAGCTGCAGGAAGAATGCTGATCTAAATTGCTTGTGTTCACCCTCAGTTTGCTTTATTCCACACACTCTGAGTTGTCTTTTCCTGCTGACAGTCAACAAAAATAGAAAAATGTAAACATGTCCATTTTTAAAATCTCAGTTTTGCATTCACCAATATTTGCACAAAATATGTTATCATGGCGTGATAAATAAAAAGAGACCTACTACCTGCACAGTTCAATGGAGATACAAAGTTTATATGACAGAACATGACTTGAAATTAATTTTTTAAAAAGTGTTAAATTCTATGACTCTTGAAGTATTGAAGAACTGTGTTGTATCCACTGCCGCAAAACGAACTACTGAAAGTTTATCTGTCTTGTAAAATTAATTATAAAATAATTGTGGAATTAAATACTTTACTTTGATTCTTAAATAAGCTGGAAATAACTGAAAATGTTTTAATTTAGTCACATGCCACCATCACCCTGCGTATATAAGAAAACACTATTGTCATGATCAAAGTGTTTGGGTTTTAAACCTATTATCTTACGTGTGTTTATTAACAAATATATCACAACATAGCACAAAATAGCACAACATAGAGGTCCTACCCTTGACAGTCCTTTCTGAAGCCCAAGTAATCAAGTTACTCCCTGCAAACTTGTAATTTTAAACTTTATTCATACTACAGGGCAAATAACTAGTTAAACCGTTAACTGACTACACAAATACCACATGGCTTAAATTCAGATTCCTACAAAGGAAAGGTAGAGATGTTCTCAGTGTCAATAGGCCATGACTTTCACAAAGCTGGTGCACAGTAGCCGAGAGAGCGACCACCCACTGTGACATATTTTTACACTGAAGATGCAAGGAGGCCTACACCAATGACCTTTCCTGGAGACTAGGAGAATAAGGCTCAGTAATTCAGGATTTAGCCATTCAGAGAAAGTTTTTTGGTCCCAGTTAATAAAGGGTCTCGCTAATCCAAAAGCTACAAACCTAACAAGATTCCTGATCCAGCAGCAACTGTAATTCAGGGAGGAGTTGGGATTTTTGCTTCGTTTGATGAGGAATTTATGTTGCTTTGAGCACTGTTTGCCAAAGCCCTTGGATACCACAGCTGCCCCTGCAGGCACAGCATGCTTCAGGAGTGCATAGGAGTCATGCAGTCCCCTCACAGCTCACCCACCTCAGGGACAACTGCCAGCAGAGAGTAAAACTTTTCACCTGGTCAGCATATTCATCCTCTTTCTGCGGCTGAAATGTGCACTTGTGCTGTAGCCCACTGGCAGCCACAAGCAGGCGTTCAACGTATCTCCTCTGCAAGGAAGAATTACTGCCAAAAATATAGCATCTTATGCAAACAACTTAGTCACCCAAAGAGCTTTATAAATGCACAATAAGAAGATAACATTGAGCAATCAAATATACTTTAACTGAAGCAGCAAGGAAACATATGGCCTTCCCACTCTACCTTCAGTGCAGGAGCAGAACCAGCCTAGCGAACCAGGTCAGCCAGTCCTATGGATTTTTGCATAAGAATTTCACACAAGTATACTATCTAAACCATTTCCTAAGCACATCTTGTATTATGGAGGCCACTAAGGCAGAAAGTAAAATAAAGCAGGAAGTTTCTTTTCGAAGGGGGGTCCCTGGGGAAGAACAGTTTAAAGTAGAATGGGTTTTCTAATCTTTTGAGGAAACAGGAGAATACTCAGTGACTGTACAGCTCGGAGAAATAATAATATTGCAATTGGGCTTTTGGGGCAGCTTTCAGGCCAAGCACCCCTTAACCTGCTGAAGAATAGCACTGGTTGCAAAAAGATTCAGCGTATATATATATATATATATAATCATAGGCTCACAGAATGGTTTGTATTGGAAGGGACCTTAAAGTACATGTTGTTTTACTCCCCTGCCATGAGCAGGGACATCTTCTACTAGATCAGGTTGCTCAGAACCCCATCCAACCTGGTCTTAAACACTTCCAGGGATGGAGAATCTACAGCTTCTCCGGGCAGCCTGTGCCAGTGCCTCACGACATTCTGTGTGTATGTATGTATATAAAAATCAAACCTAATCCTGGTCTTCCTGCAACGAAGGAAGTTCTCCTGTCTAAACTGTACAACATGCCTGTATTCCTTCAAGGTTTAATTCAAGGTAGTATCCACAGTTATAAAGCAATGAGGAAAACCATGTACCAGGGTTATTTGAGCCATCAGATATGACACAGTCATGGTTATTTAGAAGTAATCACACTTATAGCAATTTACAGATATTACATCCTCCTGTTTCCAATGGCATAGAGATAATAGTAAGCTATATATTCTGAGGGAAAGAGAGAGTGTCCTAGAGAGTGAGCACGCATATGTCTTTTTCTGCATATCTTGTCTACTCACCCTCAGTCAAAAAGAGGAGGTGCTGACCTGCAATTTCAGAGCAACAGTGTTCCTTTACACCTTTACAGCATCTACATTTTTCAATGGCCCATTAAAATGTCTCTCATTTCAAGCAATTTAATGAAATAACAAACAGAAAGGCAGAGAAAAAAATGAGGAGGAAAAAAAGCAGCTTTAGCTTAAGAAAATGAGCAGAACCAAAATGTCTCCAAGGCCACAATTACAGTTAAGTTCATTTTCATGGCTAGGTTTCACGAACAAAGATTTGGGGAGGGCTCTACTCACGTTTGTTGCAAACACGTTGGTGGCTAAAAAGGCCAATACAAGACAGGCATGTCCGGTTGCAAAAGGCACAGCAGAAAGACTCCTTAGGTGGTAAATTCTGCAAGGTACGATTCTTTCTGCGTTGTCTTTTCTCCTCAAGGGTGATCCTGTGTGCTTTCTCAAAGGAAGCAGCAGCGTTATAGATGGTGTGTCTCCAGATCTCCTGACTGGAGGACAGAGTAGACCAGTTATGGTGATCAATATGGCCAAGGTTGAGATGTTGTTTCAGGGAGTCCTTGTATCTTCTCTTCGGGGCTCCTTTCATGTGGTAGCTGGTGGTAAGTTCACCATAAAGCAGGATCTTAAGGAGGCGGTGGTCCTTCATCCTGCCCAACCCAGCTGTGTTCTCATCAACATGGCCTCAATACTTGTGACTGCTGCTTGTTCTAGAACAGATGTATTGGTCACATAATCTGACCAGTGGATGTTTAGGATTGTACAGAGACAGCGTTGTGATGGAAGCGTTCTAGGAGATGCAGGTGGTGGCGGTAGATGACCCATGATTCAGACCCGTACAAGAGAGTAGACAGCACAATGGCTCTGTAAACACTGATCTTTGTACTTTTCCTCAGGTGTTTATTTCGCCAAACTCTTTTATGGAGTTTTCCAAAGGCACTGTATGCCTTTGCTAACCTGTTGTCTGTCTCTCTGTCAATCTTACCATCCGAGGAGATGAGGCTACCT